>NW_027187391.1:33091482-33119065 GCF_028583685.1 Petaurus breviceps papuanus
GAGAGAGAGAGAGAGAGAGAGAGAGAGAGAGTGTGTGTGAGTGTGTGCGCGTGCATGTGTGCATGTGTGTGCACGGGCGCCTGTGCCATAGTCAGATCTTAACTTTAGAAAAATCACTTTGGCAGCTGAGGTAAGGATAGAATGTAAAATGTAATCAATGCCTTGAGAGCTTTACTTTACTTTGCTTTATAATCATTTGTCAGCTGTAATTATCTTGATAGAATAAGAAGTTAACTGTGTGATTTATAGGAAGAATATAGACCTGGGGAAAGAAAACCTATGTAACCAAAACTATAATGTAGTCCCAGGGAAATTCCTGTGTTAGTTGCCCTAAGCCTAAGGAGTGTAACTATAATCATTATAAAGCGTGTGACCATATCAATCATCTTTATATTAAAATGTAATGAGCTGCCCTGAGCTTATGATATAAAAGGACCCTGCTTGAGCCAAGAGCCAGCTTAAGTGAAAGGGCACTGACTTGCACCATAACAAGCCCATTTACACCACATGTGAATCAAAAGACCAATAAATAAATGCGAATTTTGAGTCTCAGGGTCTCAGACTGTACTGGACAGACTCTAGACCCCACTTTTGTTTCTCTTAATAAAGGTTGCTTTCTTTACTCAGAAAGGCTTCTCAGTTTCTTTTTTATAACTGGAGTGAGGAGTGGTAACTTGGGGGTGGCCATAGAGACCAATCTGAAGGCTAAATCAGGGAAATGAAGGGGCAGGTACGAGGTAATGAGGGACTCAACTAAGATGGTGTCTGTGTGAGTGGAAAGAATAAGACATTTAAAAGATATGTTGCAAAGATAGAAACAAGATTTGTCAATGGATTGAATGTGTGGGGTGAATGAAAGTGAGGAGCTAATAAAGACTCTGAGGTTGCCAGCCTGGACAGAGAAGTGCTAAGTCTTCAGAAGGGTAGCCAGGAAATGTACCTAGGCCTTTTGTGTGTGTCAGGAGGTGGCCTCTAACTGGATTACTTACTTATCTATGTAAATCTTCTTCACTGCAGAATGTAAGCTACTTGGGGAGCTTACTGTTTTGTTTTTGTCTTTGTATTTCTATTTAATAACAGCATCTTGTATACATAGTAGGTGCTTAATAAATATTTATTGTATTCAATGGAATTCTTTATTCAAAAACCTTCAATGATTCCCTATAATTCAAAGCCATCTATGTTATAATCCCAACTTACTTTTGAAGCCTTTACTTCTCATACAATTTATGCTCCAGTCCAACTGTGGTACTTCAGCATTCAACAAAACAGAATATTATGTTATTGGGAGAATATATGTGTCATCTGAGTGGGAGTAACATGTCAGTCAGTCAATTAACAAGCATTTATTAAACCTATTCTATGTGCCAAGGGTGTTCCAAAAGTCTTTGTGCAGTTTTAAACTACTAAAACTGTATAGATTGGATAAAAGGTATAGTCATTGCCATTATGGGGCTTACGGTCAAGTAGGGTAATATATATAGACAACTATAAAGCAAGATACTACATAAGTGCATAGGAAAGGTGCAGTGTGCAACCTCAACGTGAAGGGGGAAGATCTTCACTGATTTATGAAAGAGATAGGATTTGCTCGGGATTTCAGGGAATGGGAAGATTTCAAAAGGTTTGTTTTCCAAATACTTATTGAATTGAATTAAAAAGGTGGCCATGGGGGTGGTAGAGGTCATTCTAGTGTCAGCATGGGACTGACTACTTAAGCAAAAGAAGTGTGAAAGGATGAAAGATATGTATGGGGGACAGACAGCAAGTAGCCAGTTTGTTAGGAATATATCATGCAGGGAAGGAAGCTAGGGAGTCTCCAAGTTGTGAAGGACTTTAAATGCCAAACTAAGTGGTGTGAACTTTTTTTTGCTAGGCATCAGGGAAGTATGGAAAGGTTTGGGGCAGAGAAGTAATATGACTATGTCTATAAAAAAAAAGTAAGACTAACATGACAGTAATGTGAAGGGTAGATTAAAGGGGCTAGCATGGGGGAGGGGAAGAGCCTCTCTATGGTAAGAGTGATAGTAATAAGAATAAGAGAAAGAAACACAGTCAAGAGGTATTGTTGATGGAGAATTGATAGGACCTGGCAACATATTGGATGTGGAAAGTTAGGGAGAAGAAAGAATCCAAGATAATACTATGTTTTTTGTCGTTAACATGGGAGAACAAAGTGAATAGATTGGACAATACAGAGTCCCTGCCCTTATTAATATTATAGTCTTTTGTCAGTAATGTCAGACTCTTTGTGACCCCATTTGCCCATTTGGGTTTTCTTGACAAAACTGCAGTGGTTTGCCATTTTCTTCTCCAGCTCATTTTACAAAGAAGAAAACTGAGGCAAATAGGGTTAAGTGACTTGTCCAGGGTCACACAGCTAGTAAGTGTCTGAGGCCATATTTGAACTCAAGAAAATGAGTCTTCTTCACTCTATCCACTATGCCACCTAGCTGCACCTAAGAGGCCATAACACATACAAACAGCTGCTACTTAATGTCTGTGTGACCTTAGCCAAATAACTTCTCTAAACCTCAGTTTCCTTATCCAAAAAAGGAAAGTTTTATATTAGATGATTTCTAAACTCCTTTCTACCTCAAATCCTATGAACTATACTCACTGACAGAAATAATGAAGTCAAGGAAGAAGAGGTATAAGAGGAGAGATAGGAATTGCAGGGGTTGTTAAGACATCTAGGTAGAGATACATTGTAGGCAGCTTGCAATTGGTTTCAAGAGCATGGGAGAGAGAGAAGGGTTAGAATTATAGATATGGGGGTCATCTTCATTAAGATGATCATTGAAGCCATGGAAGTGAATTGCCAAGGGAGAGTGTAGAGAGACGAAAATAAGAGGAGTGAGAAGAGAATTTGGAAACAATTATGTTAAGGGGTTGGGAAGAGGAAGAAATAATAAAGGAGTTAGAAATGCATTGGGAAAATCAGTTAAGTGTGTTGTGTTTTCTTGAACCTTACCACATAGGCTGGGCTAGTTTTGCTTAATGCCCTATGCTTGGAGTTTTAGATTAGTTCCTTTCCTTAAAAGGTACAGAATTTCATCTTGAGACTTGATTAACTAAAGAAATTGGCTCAGGTTGTTGATGAGGCTTACTGATTGGCTGAGTACAAAGGTGAATGAGGAGCTCCAGAACTCTCTCTGAGGCCCGTGACCCCTGACTGATATAGTGTGACCAACACTGGGAAGTTATACTTACCTGAATCGATGCCATGCCTTCATTAAATATCCTTGGTAAATGTCTTTCCTACACTCTAGCTAAGTAAACCTTTTAAAATAATTGAATGATATATGTGTTTCCTTTCATTCTAATATTGTACCTAAACTGTCAGGTGACCTAAGTCAGGTACATTCCACAACATCATGGAAACCAAGGGATATCATAGAAACCAAAGAATACCCAGAAGGAACGTGTGGTCAATCCCAATCTATCATATCAACAATTTCTAATGCTTTCAAGAGATTGAAGAAAATGAGGACTTAGATCATTGGATATAACATTTAGGAAGTCAGTGGCAAACTTTAAATGAACAATGTCAGTACAATGAGAATGGAATCGAGATTTTTAAGGAATTGAGTCAAAGAAGTGAAGGAATGCGTAATGACTTTTTTAAAAAATAGGATCCCATTTTATCCACACAACAACACTGAGAAGTAGGGACTATTTTCATCTCAATTTTAAATATCAGGAAACTGAGGCAAATGGGGGGTAAGTGACTTGTCCAGAGTCATGTAACTAGAAAGTATCCAAGGCACAGGATTTGTCCAGCACTCTATCACCTCTATCAACTGTGCCACCTTTAAAGAAGTTTAACAAAGATGAATGGCATTAATTTGAAGTGATGCAAGCATTAAGTGTAGACTTTTTTAGGACTAGAGAAAACTGAGCAAATAAGAAGGAACCAAAAGAGAAGGTATTGAAGATACAAAGGGAGAGAAGAAGGATGTTTTATGAATAAGATCATAGAGAAGGCTGTGAGAAGCTCTATAATGGATATAAGTGAAGTGATTGGCCTTAGGAAAGAAGAAGGATGCTTCTTTCTCTGAGATAGAAACAAAGGAAGAGAAAATGGATGCTGAGGTTTGGGGAAGGGATGGTCTTGACCTCTTCAATTAAGTACAAGGATAGTTTGTCTGTCATATACAGTAGGTGGGTATCTATGGAAAGAGGGGTTTGAAGGATTCACATCCCTCTATTGGTTCTGCTGATCATGTGACTGTAATAGGAAGACAATATCCTGTGAAAGTGGGGCTGACATTTCCTCCCATCAACAGTTCTCAGGGAAGTAGCACTGTCACCTCAAGGCAAAAATTATGTAAGCTGGAAGATGGACCTTACCCATTGACTGGTACCGTTTTTGTCTACTTAGCCCCTTCAGAACAAATTATCCAGGGTAATGGAATTAAGTCTACACTGCAACTCTAATGAATTTTCTTTGCAGGACCACAGGAAAAGATTATCTTTGAAGCTGTCAGTGGTCCACTCTTTCATCTTGCTTTGTTCTGTGAATACCAGTGTGAATACTTGTCCAGTATCAGGAGTTTTAACCAGTGTATCAAAATAGGGTGGTCTTGTCATCTGTATTCCCTGGTAAAGAAAGTTCACTGTGAGGCCTTATTGAATGTTTTATTAATTTTTTTCCCATTGTCACCATTTATTTGTCCCTTACCTCTCCTGCAGTTATGCTCTATTGTAGTTAAGAATTACAGTAAAGGGGCAGCTAGGTGGCACAGTGAATAGAGGATTGGCCCTGGATTCAGAAGGACCTGAGTTCAAATCTGGCCTCAGACAATTAACACTTACTAGCTGTGTGACATTGGGCAAGTGAGTTAACCCCAATTGCTCTACCTTCTCTGGTCAAAGCGCTCACACACACACACACCCACCCACACACACAATTACAGTTAAGCAAAATAAACTAATACATTGACCATATTTCACAGCACATAACTCATTCTGCATCTTCTCTCCACCACCTCTTCACCAAGAGGAGAAAGACATGGGTTTTTTTGTTTTGTTTTATTTTTGCTTTTTGGAGGGCAATTGGGGTTACGTAACTTGCCCAAGGTTACATGGCTAGTTGTGTGTGTGTGTGGGTGTGTGGGTGTTAAGTGTCTAAGGTCAGAACCGAACTCAGGTCCTCCTGACTCTAGGGCCAGCGCTTTTACTCACTGAGCCACCTAGCCACGCCCATGGGTTTTTTTTTTTTTTAATAACATGTTTAAGCATCTTCATATTTTGGGGTCAAGATTGGTCAGTGCATTGATTTGAGTTTAGATATCTTTTACTATTCTCCTCACTCCATTACATTAATGTGATATTATGTATATTGTTCTCTTGGATCTAGTTATATTGTTCTGCATTAGTTTCTACAAGTCTTCCCAAGTTTCTTTGAATTTTTCATATTTACTTCTTATGGTATCATAATATTCCATTATATTTATATACCACAATTTGTTCAGTTATTCCTTAATTCATGGGTCATGACTTTATTTTTAGTTTCCTGCCACAAAATCGTTGCTATAGTGTCATATATATGAGACCTTTCCTTGGGTCCTTGGGCCCTTGACCGCCTGAGGGGTAAATGCTTGGTGGTGCCCTTTGTAGTTAACCCCTTGAAAGCCTTCTTATTAACCTTATTATTCTACAATAAGTGCCTCTACTTTTTTTCCTCTCACTCTCTTCTCTTTTTTTAAATGTAAGAACAAGATTTTTAATAGACATATCTATATCAAATATATTATCTCCAAGCTGGAAAAGGAATTCTCAAATATCTCTATGAATTTATTAGTCCAGGAGTTTTGACCAGTAAAATGAATCACATTCTATCTGTGTCTATACATCCTGTGTGACTTTTGCCCATCTCTCTAAAAAAGAAAAAGAAAGAAAGAAAAAAGAATCCCTGTCACAGGGTGTCATTCAACATGCTTGTTATCTTCCTTGTTATGATGAGACCAACAGCTCTTACTCTCTTCTTAACCCCTTACAATCTGGCTTCTGACCTCGTCCTTCCAACGAAGATGCTTTCTCCAAAGTTACCAATAATCTCTTAGTTGCTAAATTCAATGGCCTTTTCTCAACCCTTATTCTCCTTGACTTCTCTGCAGCCTTTGACACTGTTTCTCAATCTCATCACTTTCTCCTTCTTGATTGTCTCTTTTCTCTAGGTTTTTGGGAAACCACTCCCTCCTGGTTTCCCTCTTACCTATCTGAGCACTCTTTCTCTGTCCCCTTTGCTGGATCCTCCTCCAGATCACGTCCTCTAACTATAGGTATCCCTCAGGGTTCTGTCCTGGGCCCTCTTCTCTTCTCCCTCTATATTACTTTACTTGGTGATCTCATGAGCTCCCATGGATTTAAATACCATCTCTATAGTGATGATTCTACCTATCCTGCCTCAATCCCTTAAAGCCTCCCCCTCCTATCTTCCCACTTAGTGTAGAAGGTAACACTATCCTCCCAGTCCCTCAGGCTCACAATTTAGGAGTCATCCTAGATTTCTCACTGTCTCTCACTCTAGCCACCCCCCTACCCCTGTCCATATCTAATCTGTTGCCAAGGCCTGTCAATTTCACCTTTGTAAAATTAAAAAATATATATTTGTTAATTTACTTTTAGTTTACAACATTCAGTTCCACAAGTTTTTGAGTTCTAAATTTTCTTCCACTCCCCCTTCCTCTCTTCCCCACTCCCCCCCTCCCCCATAGCAGCATGCAATCTGATATAGGTTCTACAAATACCTTCATATTAAACATTAGTCAAGTTGTAAAGAAAGATTATACCAATGGAATAGACAACAAGAAAGAAGGAACAAAACAAAACAAGAAAGAGAGAGAACAAGTAGTTTGCTTCAATCTGCATTCAGACTCCATCTTTCTGCTCTAGGTATTATCTCTGACTGTGCCCTATGCTCCTCCACTCCAACTGCTGACCTCCCTGGCTTACTTTAATGGATCACAACCCATCTTTGCCAATACATCCTGTGTGATTTTTGCCTATCTCTCCAAAAAAAAAGAGAAAAAAATCACACTTTTTTACGTGAAATCTTTTCTGGCCCCTCTTAATTCCAGTGTCTCCCCTCTATTAATTATCTCCTATTTATCCTACATTTAGTCTGCTTTCAATATATTTGTTTATATA
Organism: Petaurus breviceps papuanus; assembly: GCF_028583685.1. Taxonomy (NCBI): domain Eukaryota; kingdom Metazoa; phylum Chordata; class Mammalia; order Diprotodontia; family Petauridae; genus Petaurus; species Petaurus breviceps. The sequence continues at coordinate 33,098,638 of NW_027187391.1, forward strand.
TTGTCTCCCCCACTAGATTATAAACTCCTTGAGGGAAGGAGTCTTTTGCCTCTTTTTGTACCCTAGCACTTAGCACAGTGCCAGCATGTAGTAGGCACTTAATAAATGTTGACTGACTGATTGATTGATTGAATTGAGTCACTTTTCTAGCATAGCTCCAAATTATTTTCTAGCATGGTTGGACCAACTCACAATGCAAGTAGTATACTAGTGTGCTTACCTTGCTATATCCCCTCTAACACTGATTATTTTTATATTTTATTATCTTTCCCATTTGGTGGGTATGAGGCAAAATATCAGAACTGTTTAAATTGCATTTCTCTAATTAGTGATTTGGAATATTTTTTTTCATATGCTTCCAGATAATTTGTATTTCAGCTTGGGAAAACTAGTAAAATTCTTTTACCATATATACTGGGGAATGGTTCTTTATCTTATATATTTTTATCCATTCCTTATATAACCTGGTTATTTGATCTTTAAAAGAGGTTGGTTTTTTTTTTTAAAGGAAGACTTCCCCCCCCACTCCCCATTGATAGTTTCTTGTCTTAGTCTAGTTACATTGATTTTGTAAGTGTAAAAATTATTTGTTTTATGTGATCAAAATGGCTTTTGTCTTTTGTGACCTACTCTATTCTTTGGTTATGAGCTTTTCCATAGGCCACAGATCTAAAACCTACCGTACCTCTTTTTTTCTTGCCTTTAGCTTAAGAAATATTATATCACCTTTTACATTATATTCACATCTATTTGGAACATATTGGGCTGAGTGTGATGTCTGCCAAACTGCTTTCAAGTTGTCCCAGCAAATCTTGTCAAATAGAGTTTTTTAGCAAGTGCTTTATATTCTTGGGTTTATGGAACACTAAGTTACTTTTGTGTTGTGGCTTTTGCAGCTTACTTATCTTGTTTTAATTTGTCTATTTGATTTTAATATATTATAACATATCATATAGTTTTATTTTTTGAAACTGGATCTCCTTATGTCACCCAAGCTTAAAGTGCAACAGTGACTCATGGCTTGGCCCAACTGTAGACTCTCTGTGTCCCAAGACTGTCAGAAGGAAATAAAAGAGAAACCTCCAAGGAGGTGGTTTCCTTGTTCTCTTCTTCACTTCCAACATTTAGTCTCTGTTGAGAATAGACCCAGTGCTTAAGTATGTAATTCACTTTCTGAGAGGAAAATATATAGTTCTGACATTTTCTGAAAGAGAGCAATTGTGTCAGCCAATTAAGAGCAAATGAATATAGACCAATAAGGAGATATTTTATATCTTAAGATAACATATTATTCAGCCAAAGCTGTGTCCCAATCTTTCCACAAAAGCTATTTTCATATTGCTGGAGGCATACTTCAATGTGATACGAGAAAACACCAATAAACGATCACTGAGATCATGTGTAAAATGTTAACTGCTAGTCTCATCATAATTCTTAATAGATGTTTGCTAACACCATGAAGTTATCACAAAAATTCTCCATAATTGTGATTCTTCAGTGGTTTCTGGTTAGGTGGGATGTTTTACCTCAGGACGGAAGTATCTAGGCAGAGCAGGTGAGTGGGTAGGAGGCTTGAAAACTGCTTCTCTTTTAAACCCTGTCTATATTTCTGACAAATACCAAACTGAATAATCCATTAGCCAGCCCCTGAATGAAATACTTTACTTACAATGATGATTAGAACAGACAAGACAGCCATTTATTGCTGGTATCATCTTTCCTAATCTAAAAGAGGGAGAAACTGTGGATGTCATATCTCTCTTGACTCATTTTAGTTTGCCTTTTTTTCTTATCAAATTATTTTCAGATGTTTCCTCAGCTTTAGTAGCTGAGTTTCTAAATGCTTCATTGCTGGTAAGACAGGAAAGCAGAGCTGGAAAACCAGCTGGGAACCAACAGAGAAACTGTGGCATTTTTTTCTCCCAGACAATGTCAATGCCCTCTTTTTATTAAACAACTGGAAGTAGTACACAATGAATGGACTTCCCTGAAATTCCTAGGCCTAGTGTGCCATATGAAAAGATTCCTTGTGCCCTTCAGAAATAGTATCACTAACTATTTTGCCCCTTAGGCATGGCAAATTGTGATCCGAGAAAGACTCAGGAAATGTGCTCTCAGAGGGAGTTGGGGTAAGAGGAAGTTCCCCCAGGTTGCTTCTGTCATATGGAATCTGTCAAATTGGTCATTTATTTTAATTAATTATTCTAAATAATTTATCCTATTTCATCTTATCTCCTTAAAAGATTCCCCCCTCTGTCTTCCCTATTCTTTCACCTATCTTCAGTCTCTCCCTTTCCACTAATATGCCCATCCTCAAAAAAACAAAAACAAAACAAAAATCACTCTCTCTTGATCCAGGCATCTCTGCTAGTTATCACCCTATAATCCCTCTTCCCTTTTGTAGCTCAACTCTTTGAGAGGGTCCTCTGCAATAGCTGCCTCCACTTCTTTCCTCTTCTTCTTTCCTTAACTATGTACTGGCTTCTGACCTCATCAATCTACCAAAACTGCTCTCTCTAAGGTTACTAATGTTGGTTGCTAATTCAATGCTCTTCTCTATCCTTTACCAATCCTCTTCCTTCTTTAATTCTCTGCGGCCTTTGACACTCTCAATCACCCTCTTTTCCTTGATATTCTCTTCTCTCTAGGTTTCTGGGATACTACTCTTTCTTTGCTTCTCCTCCTACCTGTCTGGATGCTTCTCGATTTTTTAATTGGTTTTTGATTCATGTTGTGATTGTCCCACAGGATCCTGTTCTGGACTTCCTCTTGCCTCCCTCAATACTATTTCCCTTGGTGATCTCATCGGCTCCCAAAGATTCAATTCTTGATTATTCTCAGATCTACTTATCAGTTCCTAATCTTCAACCTCCAAAAACTCACATCTCCAACTTCTTATTGGACATCTCCAACTAGATGTCATGTAGACATTTTAAACTCAACATGTCCAAAACTGAACTCGTGATTCCCACTTTCCCCCAACTCTTCCCTCTTCCTAATCTTTCTGTTACTGTTGAGGGTACCACTATTATCCAGTCACCTAAATTTTCAACTTTAGGTGCTGTCCTTGACTCCTCATTCTATTTCTACCCATATCCAATCTGTTGCTAAATTGATTTATACCTTTATAACATCTCTCATATATGCTTCTTTCTCTCCACTGACATCTCTATGATTCTGGTGCAGAGTGCAGGTCTTCATCACCTCATGCCTAGACTATTGAAATAACTTGTTTGTTCTCACTGCCACAAGCCTCTGCCCACTCTAATCCATCTTCAACTCAGCTGCCTAAATAGTCTTCATAAAGCACATATCTGACCATGTGCCCTCCCTCCCCCAATAAACTCTAGTGACTCCATTTCAGTTCTAGGATCAAATAATTTCTTTGATGTTTAAAGTCTTTTATAACCTACCCCTTCCCCACCTTTCTAGTTTTCTTCCACCTTAACCTGCCTTTTCTCCCCATCTACCTCTGCCTAGTCTGCAATCCAGCGACACTGACTTTCACAAGACTCTCCATCTCCTGATTCTGGGCATTTCCACTGACTATCCCTTATGTCTGGAATGTTCCTCCTTTTCACTTCCTGGCTCCCCTGGTTTCCTTCAAGTCAGAGCTAAAATCTAACTTTCTATACCAAGTCTTTCCCCATCCTCCTTAATGCTAGTGCCTTCCTTCTGTTGATCATATCCAATTTAGCCTGTATATAGCTTGTTTGTATGTCATTTGGATTCTTATATGGGGGAGAGGTTAGAAGAGAACCTCCATAAGATCTCTTCTAACTTAGTCAAGACGATCTTTTGAATCTGTCAGATAGGATAGAGACTAGATCTGTGATTCACTGATAAAGCAATGCAATGTTTTGACCAGATCACAAAGCCCATAGGTGTCAGAGATAAGACATGAAGGCAGATTTTCCTGTTTTTGAGGCAAGCTCTCTATCCATCATACCACCCTGCCTCTTAGGCCATCAGAAGACATTAAAAAAAATCTTTAGAAAAGGCAGAAATGCAATACAATTTAACTCTTTGATTAAGATCAATTTTCTTGTCTTGAGCATTATGTGGGAATTTGCTATAGTAAAGTAAAATCTGTTAGCCTCACAGGGAGATGAAGAACTCTATCTCTTTCCTCATATAATTGCATGGTGTTACAGAAAGATTAGATTTTCTTAATTTGTTTTTCATTTTTAACTCCCTCTAGATTTGTGGTGTGTCACAGTGCCACCGTATGGACAACAGATAGAATTGTACAGAGAAGAATGTCTCACACCAGGATACTGAGCATTGTAATTAGCACCATCCCTGGAAAAAAATGGCAGTATAACAAAGCTTTTTAAAAGATAGTTTTTATAATTAACACATTTTCTTTTAGTATATGTGAAAAAGCACACCTACAAAATGATCATTATCAATTTGTTTTAAAAATTCATAGCCTTTTAAATAAAAATATATTGTATAAATGATAATTAACAGGTCTATATTTAATTTTATTTCATATATAATATATAATTCATCTCAGGGAATTGTAGTTTTCTAGAACTTTTATATAAACTAACTCCCAGTTTGATATGCATGGTTATCCTCATTTCTGGAAGTTGAGATATTTAAATTTTCGTATTCAAATTACCTTTTTATGTGGCATGGTATATTAAGGGTCAGAGCACCTATGTTTGAATCCTGCCTCTATTGTTTATTGCCAGTGTGACGTTGGGCAATTCATGGAAACTCTCTGGACCTCAGTTTTCCATCTATAAAAAGAGGTGGTTAGATTAGATGATTTCTAAGAAGACTTCCAATTCTTGATGCGGTATAGTCAGCATTTTAAACTGACACATGAATTATTCTGCCACTTTTTGTGCCCTGACTAGTGGGAGTACAGGGCAGAAATGTGCCCTATTTAGAAGAGTTTAATGTGTTTAGTACATTCACAGATGAATGAAGATTCCTCAGGGAAATAGAAAACTGGACATGGGATCATAGCAGCTGAAAAAAACCTGTCAGACTTATTCTGAAAGTGAGGCCACCTTTGTTTGAATTTGTTATATGCATCCATTTTGAGAAATTTTATTTGGAAACTACTACAATTTCAATGATCTATGCTTTCAAAGGTGAGAGTAACTCCTCCATTAATGCAGATCCCAATTACTCAAAGTTTTTGTAGCTGGCTTAATGGATTGTTGTAACCAAAAAAACCCCCAAATTCTATTCTCTCATAACAAATCTTCAGTTGGTGAATTTATCTGAATTTAAGAAGGCTGGTTCTCAAATGAAAAACCCACAGTCTATCTCCAGGTACATGATAAGAGCTTTTCTAGCTTAGTCTATCCTACCAGAGTTTACATTCTATGGGCATGGACTTCAAGAACCCTGAGTCACTTCCATACTATTGAAAAGGCTCATGAGGCATTGGAATTGGATTTTAGTAAAAATGGCTCCCAATACAATGATAACATTATTTAATAATATTATAGCACTTAAATGAGCAGAACCAGGAGAACATTGTACACAACATTATGCTATTCATTGTGCTACATTGACTATGATACACTTAACTCTTCTCAGTAATACAATGATCCAAGATAATTTCAAAAGACTCATGATGGAAAATGCTATCAACATCCAGAGAAAGAACTATGGAGTCTGAATGCAGATCAAAGCATACTATTCTCTCTCTCTTTTTTCTTTTTTCCCTTTTAAAACAATTGGGGTTAAGTAACTTGCTCAACGTTACACGGCCAGTCATTTCTGGGTGTGGTGCCAGGTACTTGAGCCCGGACTCGATCCCCAGGTCACCCTGACACTGGAGCGGGTGCTCCTACTCGCTGAGCCACCTGGCCGCCCCTAAGCAATTGGGGTTAAGTAACTTGCTCAAGGTTACACGGCCAGGTGTTTCTGGGTGAGTGCTAAGTGTTGGCCCCAGATTCGATCCCCAGGTCATCCCGACACTGGAGCCAGTGCTCTTACTCGCTGTGCTACCTGGCCACCCCTCTATTTTTTCTTTTTCATGGTTTTCCCTTTTTGTTCTGATTCTTCTTTCAGAATATGACTAATGTGGAAATATGTTTTATATGATTGTACATGCATAGCCTTTATTGGATTGCTTGCCATCTTGAGGAGAGGAGGAGGAATGGAGAGAGGGAGAAAAAACATGGAACTCAAAATCTTATAAAAATGAATGTTGAAAACTATCTTCACATGTAATTTGAAAAAATAAAATACTATTAAATGGAAAAAAATAATATTATTACACTTGATTGTCATAAAGCACTTTTCATAGTTATTTTATTTGATCTTCAGTAGAGCCCCCTTCACAATTATTATTATCTACATTTTATAGATGAGAGAGACACTTAGAGAGATTAGGATCAAAGAGGACAACTGAAAGGCAATCTACTCCAACCACTTCATTTTATGAATGAGGAAACTGACTTACCCAAGATTAAATAGTTAGAAAGTGGAAGATCTGGAATTTGAACTCGGGTCGTCTGACTCCAGAGTCAGCAGTGTTTTTCTACTGTACTACATGGCATCCTACTTATGCAACTTGTTCAAGATCATGCAGTTGTCTGAGCCAAGTTTTAAACCTCTAGTTGTTTCAGATCCAAGCCTGGTGTTCTTTCAAAATACTCTCATAGCAGCCGAGTAAGGTTTTGGAAATTGTTTGTTTGGACGTTACTACTTCTATTCTCTTCTACTAGCACTAATTTGAGACTGATCTAAAAGCAAAAAAAGGAGGTCTTTGGAGGTATGTCTTTACTCTCTTTTTGTTGGCATTAAAAAAAAGATATTGTTTTCCTTTTCATAGGGCTCTCTAAGATCATCAAAAGTACTGGAATATTTCCTAGATGCAACCCAATTTTCCTCTTATTCAATTTTAGATCCAATTCATTATCCTGCTATAGTGCTATGATGATGGTTTTGATGGGCCAACTCTATGGGAATCCCATCAAATTGCATCTAGTAGTTTCGACAAGAGACAGTCTTTATCCATTATAGTTTTTTCCTGTGTAGACAGTTGTACTCCTCCTTTGAGTGATTTTGCATCTAATTTAAGAATTTCTGTGATATTTTAGAGTTTTTGCAATTAGCATAATGTCCTGTGAAAATAGAAGGATCCAGAGAATCTCCCCCACCTATGCAGAATCCTTCTTTCATTTGGACCCTGTGATGGACTGTGGCAAACACCTTACACCAGCATATGTCTCCCTGCTTTATTTTCACTTGATATTTAAAAATATTTATCTATCCACTAATTTATTTGGTTAATATTAATTTTTAGTTTTCAGTTCTAAATTCTCTCCTTTCCCAAGTTCTCTCCTTCCCCCATTCATTGAGAAGACAAAGCAATATGGTACCCCATTATACATGTGCAGTCATGCAAAAACATATTTCCATATTTGCCATGATGCAAAAAAAAAAACCAAACCTTGAGAAAAATAAAGTGGAAAAATATGCTTCAATCAGGTAGATGGCATTTTTTTTTTTTGCCATGAATCTTTGTCTTGCAGTTGTCTTGCATCATTGTACTGATCAGACTAGCTAAGTCTTTTGCAGCTGATTATCATTTCAATCTTGCTGTTACTATACACAATGTTCTTCTGGTTCTCCTCATTTCACTTTGAATCTCAACTGGATATTAACAATCAGAGTATAGTCAAGAAAATTCTCTATTGCTACATCTTTTAAGCTATCTTGTATTATCTTAGCATATGCATCAAAGACATCTTGCTTTTGATGCATTTAGGTCTGAGTTTTATTCTATATAATAAAATACTTTTAAAAATTCATCAACACACAATGAGCACAATGAGATCTTGTACTTTCTGGGCTTTTCAGTAAATTGTATGACTACTATGTTGCCTGCTGCAGGAGGAATAGGGAGTAGAGATCTGCCTCCTTAAAACAAAGTAAGAAAAATAGCCTTTACAATTCTCAAGTAAATTTAAGAGTTGCAACAGAGGTATTATTCCTTGCATCTTTAGGTTAGAAACATCTTTCAAATAGGGGCTATATATTTTGTGAAGCCCATTCTTACCAAATGTTTGTTGGTACCCTAATTTAACAACAAAAATAACAACAAAATCTTAGATGGGGGACACGCTAAAAAAAATCAGCAGATAATCGGAAGGCACAAAATGGTATATTTCATGACTCATGATAGTCAACTATGAAAATCTCAACATGACTAGGTAAAACTAGAAAGCAAACTAAGGTTAAAGTGTCATGTCATTGAATTATAAGTGCTGATTTGTGTATGTCAGTAGCAAAAGGAATAAAAGCAACCAGTGGGTCCTGAAGGGACCCTGAAGAGTAAGTAACTGAAGAGGTAGCTGGGGAAACATTTTGTAACAAGATCAAAGGAAAGGCTACACTTATCTGAATTTCTTAAGACATGTTTCTTCTTACTTTGTTCTTAGTTTTAGCTTCCTGGTTGAAATTTGGAGTACTTCATTAAATATTTAGCTTTTTACCAGTTTTCCAGTGTGCATATATTTTTTGTTGATATGAGAACCACTGTATATTAGCTGAAAAAGGTTTTATATAATCTAGAAAATACCAGCACAATTGGAATATCTGCTTAATAAAAGTAAAATAATAATGATGAGGAGAGTGGTTTACTTAGAGTAGAACCATTGACTTAATCTTTAAACAATTAAAATTTAACCTCCTTGAATTCAGGGATTGCTATTCTTCTGCTTGTGGTCCTATATCATTGTGGTATCCCACTTTTATTTTGATGATGAGAAACAGATTTATATTTTCCTTTTAAAAGGGTTAGCTACACTTTTAAGTCAAATATGGTAAATCCAAAAGGTTAATGACCTCCATGATGGCCTACTTCCAATAATTCATTAAAAAAGAGCCATAGTTTCAAGGAAACACAATTTATGTACACTACACTGTTGATATTGTTTCAATACTTAAAGGATTTGTTATTTCGTTTGTGTGGGTATCCACCACTGCAGATTGCAACCCTTCTGTAACTTAGTAGGTGGTCTTTGAGGGTTACTGTAGCCAAAGAATTTATCAGCCTGTGGCTAGCCTGAATTTAACTGGGCTGTTTTTCCAACAGGAGCACTGCAGTACATTATTGAGTCCATACTTGAAACCTTTCCAACTTGGCAGAGTGTGTGTTCTAGGAGCACATCCTTTGAGAACGCAAGGTCAATTCTATCAGAGTAGGATTTTGTTTAGCATAGGAAAGGAATGAAGAAAAAGTAATTCTCCAATATGTATTTTTAAACTAGGAAAGTTAAGCAAGCACTAGGTATGGATGAACACAAATCCAGCTATTGTGTCTTCAAAAATGCAGTTAAACCTCTTTTCTCTTTAATGATTTATCTTTTCTAATGGGATCCAAGATTTAATTTAATTCCCCCCAAACCAATTTATTTTACTCTCATATTGCCTTTGACTCTGCATGCATGCCTGCTTTCTTGATGTTATCTGCTGCCTTGAACAGAGCTTTGTTTGGCCTGACGGGGATCTTCTCATACTGGTGTGGGATGCCTGTGGTTAGAAGTGACCTGCTTTTCTAAGTACCTAGTCTTTGCAGCAGCAGGGTAAATTCTCTCTTGGTCCATTTTGGAGCGATTTTTGATAATTAAAATTGTCTTTCTTTTTATTGGAGACAAAAGGGACTTTTCTGTTTTCCCTTGCCCTCATAAGTATATCTTTAATGACTTCTAAATGTGACTTTCCCAGGTTTCTATCTTTCATAGGAAAAGAATCAGGAAGAAACATAGAATATCTTGCAATATTTACAGATGAAAATCAAGGGATTTGGTTAGTCAAAGTCCTTCATTTATGCCTGACGTGATTTTCTGTCTATATTCTTTGTGATTTGTGCAAGGAAAATAGAATTGTTACAGTTTAATATTCATTTGTTGAACACCTTAGTACTTTGTATTGATGTGGAGGAAGGGAAAGGAAAAAACATTTATTAAGTGCCTATGGCTATGTGCCAGGCATTGTGCTAAGGGCTTTACAAATATTATTTCATTTGATCCTCACAATAACCCTGTGAGATAGATGCTATTATTAGCCCCATTGTTTAACTTTATATGATGCCTCTTCACCTAAACAGGGGCTCTCAAACCTTTTTTGTGTTATGGATTCAAATATATAGGATTGTAAAGGAAATGCATTATATTGAAATAGTTATCAGCATATTAAAAAATGTTCATGGATCCCAAGTTAAGAACTACTGGGTTAAAGTGTTCCACAGTGAGGCATCTCATCTTCAACCCAATCTTCCACAGTGAGGCATCTCATCTTCAACCCAATCATGCAGGCAGGGTGGTATGTTTTGCTCAGACACTATTAATGTATCAATGTTCCTTAATTTCATCAACATGGATAGTCCTACTATTGCAAATCATAATCCTTTTAATTTAATGAATGGAGTATGAGTGATACTGAAAAAAAATCACTCTGTGGTGGTGATGAGTGACTCTGAACTTTTAAAAATCTGGTCCTTGGACAACAGAAATATCACTAGGCCAGTATTAGAAGTCTTTCTGCCTTGGTAGAACCTTCCAGAGACAGTGATCTGCTGGCAAAACCTTTGAGAACTCAGAGTCACATCCATGTGTCACCATTATGAGGCATTAGGAGCAGGACTTTGTTCCACAAACATGTATTGAGTACCTACTTAACTGTGTTAAAGACACTGCCACATGAGATTGAATTACAAAGACAAAAAAAAATGATGTAGTTCCTGACTTTAAGCCTTTCACCAGACATACAATATGTTGAAACCTCATGTACACAGGTAAGTCAGTACAAAATATATGCAAAGTAATTTCCAAATTACCTTTCACATGGATTAGTTTCCTTGACATATTATATACAAAGGGGATGGAGGAGGGCAGAGGCTTCATGCAACATCTGAACTGAGTCCTGAGGGAAGTCAGAAAGAGTGCATTCCAGGCACTGGGGACAGTTAGTGAACATATTCTATAGACTGAAACATACATTACATGCATACCAAAAGAAAATACTAATACCATGCAGTGCTCCCTCATAATTTATAAAGCTGTATGCAGATAAATGTTATATAAGCAGACCATGCTATAAACTATGTGTTAGTATAGTATACAAGTAAGATATATTATTATAGAGAAAAATTATAGCAAAGTTAATTTGAAATATATTTGTTTGAAAACTAGCTCCTTTTCCTAATTTCCCTATTTTGTTTATGCCTGGTCCTTGCCATACCTTTCCCCTACCCTCCTTTTGAGACAGGGGTCATCTTTGATCTCTCCTTTTCCTTTGCCTTTCTGCTTCCCTTCAGTCCTGTCTGGTCCCTAATATTTCCTCATTTCTAGCTCCCCTGAAACCATTCTCATTTAGTTACAAGTTACTTTTCAAGTAGAATATTGCTTGGCCTAACTATTTTCCCTGCCATATTAGTTTTTCTCCCTCCAATTCATCCTTCCTGAAACAGCTAGATATATCTCCTTGGTCTGACAGCCCTAATCACAACACGCAAGAACTTTTAATAGCTCCCCTTGTGTTTCTCAGGAAATTCAAATTGCTTTCCTTGGAGTTCCAGCCATCCCACCCCCCAAATTTGTCCCTACTTTGCCTACGCTTTTTTTTTTGGACCTATGTTAATCTTCTCAGAGTACATTCTAGTCAAACTGGAATACTCGATGATCTCCAAACAAACTGTATGTTTTCCTACTTCATTGCCTTTGTTCTTGTTGTTTCCTTTATTTGGAATGTCCTCCCTTCTTGCTGCTGACTCTTAGTTTTGACCCATTTTGTAAAAGTCAGCTCAAATGCTCCAAATTCCACAAAATTGTTCATAATTCACCAAGATAAGTAGACCTCTCCCACTTAAGCTCTACATTGAGCTTGGCACCTCTCTTATGTACTCATCACATTCTTCCCTATTTATTTGTATATACCTCATCTTTTTCTCCCACAATGCCTTGCAGAATGCTTTGTAACATTACATAGTAATAGTAATTAGGTAAATAGTCTAAGTGACTTTTAATTAGTGTAACTTTTATATGAATAGAATAGGCTTTTGTTTTTCTACACAAATTGTTGGTTTGTAAGTATCTAAAATAATCAAATCTCTTTTCATGATATCATATTCTTTCTTAACTGCAACTTCCTCTCTTCCATCATCTTTCCTTCCTCCTCCATTCTCCTTCCTCTCTCTCCTGCATCATCATCACCACAGAGTTATGCAGTTTTCCAGACTACATAGAAATATAAAAGTTCTTGGATCTTGTTGTCCAGTTGTTTTCTAGTTGTGTCTGACTCTTTGTGACCCCACTTGGAGTTTTCTTGGCAAAGATACTGGAGTGGTTTGCCATTTCCTTCTCCAGCTCATTTTACAGATGAGGAAACTAAATAGGATTAAGTGACTTGCCCAGGGTAAATTCCCGAGGCCAGATTTGAACTAACAAAATTGAGTCTTCCTGACTCCAGGTCTTGTATTCTAATAACTGGATCACCTAACTATTTGAGGGTCCCTTGTTCCTGACCCCATTCTCAGGGGTTGTGGTATGGTGAGAAGAGAGTTGAACCTAGAAACAGGAGATGGCTAGAATCTTGCCTCTGACACATAGATTTGTAACCTAGTTCAAGATAATTAAACTCTCAGGGCCTCAGTTTGCTCCCAGGCAATAACATGTACATGAAGTACTTCGCCAATATTAAACTTATGTCAACTATTATTCTGTCCATGTCCCAGGACTAAGATTCTCTGTGTTCCACCTCACTCAACTTCTTTCTTTGCCCCCTTAAAGTCCTATTCTCTTGGTCCTTACCAATCTTAGCTATTCCACTTGAGGGAGTCCTTAACCAGTTTCTCCCTGCTCCACTCCAGGTGCCCTGGATAGAGAAGGAAGCATCAATCTGGTCTAAGAAGCTGTGGGTTAGTGGTATATGATAGCATGATCTCCATTTTGGGGTGCTGGTGGAAAGGGAGAACCACCCAGGGTTGGTAGCATAGGGGAACAGTGAGGGCACAGGGAGAATGTTCTTTGTACTCCAGTATCAAATGACAGAATCATTGTAAAGCACTTAACACAGGGCTTGACATATAGTAAGCACTATATAAACATTAGCTATTATCATATGAGAATCTTGTGGAGGCTGGGGGGAGGAGAAAGTCAAGGACACTAACCTAGGTACCCTCATATCTCTTCTAACTAAACTCTCCTGGGACCCTTAAAACAACAGAATTAAACATTTTGACAGCCAGCTTCAAACATTGCACAATTTTAGTCAAAAGAAAGCTTCTTCTGTTTTACCTTGCTTCCAAACAAAAATAAAAAAAAAACCAACCAAAATCTTTGTTGCCTATTGGCTATCATCTGACATAACTTTTTAGGAGATGGAGCTTTTTATGTTGGCAGTTTGAGAGAAAAGTTAAAAATTCAAATGCCTGGGATAGGTAATAGGTTTTTGTGATTAAGTTTCATCAAAATGTAAAGGGTAGCCAAGTCTATTCTTTTCACATTAACTTTGCAGGTTGTTAACATTTTTTTTGTGTCATGGACTGACCCCATTGGCAATCTGGCAAAGCCTTTTTCAGAAAATGTTTTTAAATACATAAAATATGTAGAATTATAAAGGAAATGATTTATATTAAAACAAAGATGTAGTTTTTCCCCATCTAAGCTCATAGACTTCTTGAAATTGATCTGTGGATTCCAAGCTAAGAACACCTATGATAGAAGCAGTTTTAAATCAAACCCAAAGAGGAGAGGGAACAGAGGGGAGAGAGAACAGGGGGAGACCACTGAGGAATAAACAAAAACAAGAATGAGAAGTAAGAGGTGTCAAAGATATTTTCTCAAATCAGCCTTCTGGAATCCTCATGCCTCCAGACTAAAAAGTAGCATGGAAAAAAAAAATCTCTTTGGCAGTAAAGAATAAAGTTTCAGCACTTAGAAACAAACAACAAAATCTCATCTGTGAAACATCAAAGACCCTAGAACTATCCTCAATTTCCTCTGATTAGTCAATACTAATACAGCAGGGATTAGCCGTGATGATGGCAGCAATTAGAGCAGTGACATGGGCAGCAAATACACTGACAGATAAAAAGATGAGGGCTAGTGTCCAAGAAATAGAACATCTTTATAGCAGAGGAGGGGAGAAGGGCCTGCCTTATAGCACAGGAAAAATACTGTGTATGGTCTATAAAATAATGTATATATAAGCTATAGCATAGGGGTTTACAGGATACATATTTTTTTTCTATCATTTTAGACAATCAACAATAAATAAATAAATCCCTGATTTGTAGTATTTGCCTATTTCCAAGATGTAAATGCTAACACTGAAAATTCAATTATTAGTACTGAGGCATAAGAGCTGACTCCAGCACATCCTTGATAGCAGCTATCCAGCAACATAATGCAGGTATGCTTACTCATATTCGTAGGAAGTTGAATGCATTATTCTAAGGCCATATGATCAGTGATTAGTGACACACAGCAAATTTGGGCAAAAGGCAAAGTTTTACCAATAGGTGGGGGTTCAGAGCTACTCTCCTTGGGAAAATCCACAGTAATTACAGTGCTTAGAATGCTGAGATTCTCAAAAAGAACCCAGAATTTCTCTAGCAATCTTCCTCAGGGAGGTGGAGATCACATAACTACCAAGGTGAGCAGGCCTAGAATAGGAAAAGGATTGTAAATAGTAAAACCATCATGGTGAAGCATGTATTATATAGAACTTCCAATCTTGTGAAAATGTTAGAGATGTTATTTTAATGCCAACTTTGTCAATAGTTTCTGTCTTTAAAAAAAAAATTCAGTTCAAAGACCCATTAAGGAGAGGTTGGAGAAAACAGGACTTTGTATTATGTGTTAGAAGTGTCAAGAACTCAAGCTCCAGAGCAAATCTTTCACAGAAAACCCAAATACAAATTCTTGCAATGATACAAGATTCAATGAAATTAAAAGGTAGGTACAAGTTTCTGGGAGTCTACTGCATTTGTGATTAGGAAATCACAGATACTCTTTGAATGTTTTATTAAGCTTTTATTTAGTATTTTATTTTTCCCTAGTTTCATGTAAAAACAACTTTTAACATTCGTTTTTAAAAATTTGAATTCCAAATTCTCTCCCTTTCTCCCTCCTCTTCCCCCCGCCTCCCATTAAGAAGACAAGCAATTCAATATAGGTTATACATGTGTAGTCACACAAAACATATTCATAATAGTCACCTTGTGAAAGAAAACAGATTAAAAAACTCAAGAAAAATAAAGAAAGTAGAAAAAGTATTCTTCCATCTGTATTCAGACACCGTCAGTTCTTTCTCTGGGGACAGATAGCATTTTTCAGCATAAGTCCTTCAGAGTGTCTTGGATCATTTGTATTGCTGAGAATAGCTAAGTCGTTCACAGCTGGTCATTGAATGGTTTTGACAAGTTAAAAGGGCATTGACAGTAAGTGATGATGGTTTTCTAAAAATTGGGGAAACTACTTGGGAGAAGGCTTCTTTAGCCTTTAACTCAGTGTTGCATAGGTGAAGAGACTCCTGCGAAAAAGGGTCTGAAAATCTAGGTTATAGTCTCAACTCCATCATTAATTTAGTGTGACCTTGACCAAATTAACTTTGGACCTCAGTTTTCACAAAAGTAAAAGGAAGGAATTGTACTAAGTAGTATTAAAGGTAATTTCCTGCTCTGAAATCATCTGGAATAAAATCTAGTCATCTAAAAAGCTAAACCTCAACTGTTAAACAAACAGTTATCCAGAATGAAGGATTTATTACAGGTCTCTGATAGCTGAAGTCCTACTTTGCTTTCCAAACTTCACAATTTTGCCTTGAGGCTTACCTTATCTTCATCTTTGTGGTGGACCATTGGAAACCTATAATCAGAATCACTTGACATCCTGTCTCACTCCCCATTCATGTCCCTTCCTGCCCTGCGATGGCAAGCTTTAAAGCTCTCTAGCTCAATAGACAGTGAAGAAAGTTAAGTATTTGAAGTCTCTGTTTTAGGACGTAGATAAAGAAATTGTGCTTGGTCCCTAGAAAAACTTCACCTTTTCTCACCACTCTTTCTCTCTTTTTTTTCTCAGCCAGCTGTTGCTCATTCCACTGTTTACTCTTCTTCCTGAATGCCCATCTCTAAAATATTTGCCTACATATTTCAATTTGATTTGTCCTGCCATTTAAAAATATGAACTAAGTCTTTTGTTTTTCTCTGTAGCTGAAGTCCTTGAGGTCTGAGACTTGATTTTATTAAATACTTTCACTCTTTCAAGAATTCTTTTTTTTTTTTTTTTTTTTTTGCTTTTTGGATGGCAGTTGGGGTTAAGTGACTTGCCCAGGGTCACATGGCTAGTTTTTGTGTTAAGTGTGTTTGAGGCCAGATTTGAACTCAGGTCCTCCTGACTCCAGGGCCAGTGCTCCACTCACTGTGCCACCTAGCCACCACTCTTTAAAAAAAATTTAATTAATTAATTGTTTTTTTTAAAGAATTCTTTTTCTGAAAAAATTACTTGCCAAGAATTGAATGATTATTGTCTCTACTAACCTCAAAGAATAATGACTCTGAAAGATCCATTGGAAAGAGCTACTGTTGGAGAGTGGAAGTAAGTATATTCTGTATTTTCCTTTTTCTCAATCAGTTGTTCATTCTACTGTGTTTATTTTTCACATCTAGTGCCTTTACAAGGTATAAAATAACCTGTGGTGACAGAGTGCTATTATTTGATTGCCTTGGCTCAAAAAGAAACTAAACAATGAAATGACTGTTTTGCCATTATGGATTCATGTGGTTGCTCTCCAACAAGAGATCCAGGAAATTCAATTCATACGATGAAATAATTATTCCAAAAAAAAATTCAAGGATATTCTAATATATCAAATAATGAAGTAGAAGTGCTACATTGGTTGAAGTGGAAACCAAAATACTTTCATGGCAGAGCCACTAAAAGGAGCAAAATTTCTAGCTGGAAATTGGTTCTTGGTGAAACTATGAAGAGTATTTGCTGGTCAATTCTCAATCTGGTCTGCTTTGCACTTCTATGCTTCTGGATTTTGAGAGCACATTGATCCATCTTAAACAGTTGTCTAAAATTCATACAAGCAACCTGGTAAGTTATTATTGTTGCTAGGAAATATTTCTCTTATAGTTTCCAGAACCTATAGTACATGTACTATGTATGTTATATATGAGTGTGTGCACACCATATGTATATATATCAATAACACAGTATTATTTGTGACTGAGAGATTTGTCTTTTGTACACTGTTTTATCTTCGGAACTTGACTGAGGACAAAACTGAGGAGAAAAAGGGTGTTTACTTTTCCCAGGTAAATCAAATAATGTTCAATCCTGCATCTTATCTTTTCATAAGTTCTTTGGGTAATGGAATAGAATTGATTTTGCTTAATTTTTTTCTGGTAAATTTAAAGAAAGTAAATTCAGGAAGTGATTGGCACATGAAGATCAGTTACCTTGTAAACTTACTAATTGCAAATTCATTTACATTTAACTAGAAAATGAAATTGAGGTTTTGCTTTCATGTGTTCCTTATAAAGAGTATCATGTTTGTTGTGAAGGAGAGATTAATAAATGTACTTAATAAATGTTTATTGATTGATTGATTGATTGTTATGACTAAGTTGTGCTAAGACAGTCACTGAGACTTGAAGATCAAGTCATTTACACCCATTAGATCCAAACATACATTCTGAAGTGCATTTAAAACAATCTCTGAAATAGTTTCATAGCTTAAAATACTATTTGGCAATACCATGGACTTAATGTCAATATTGGACCTATTAAACTATGCTATTTTGCTACCTACATTAAAGTATGGGGCAGCTAAGTGGTACAGTGTATAGAACATCAGGCTTTGAATCAAGAAAACCTGAGTTCAAATCCAGCCTTATGCACTTATTAGGTATGTGACTCTAAGCAAATCACTTAACCCCATTTGCCTCAATTTACTCATCTGTAAAATGAGCTGGAGAAGGAAATAACAAATGACTCCAGTATCTTTGCCAAGAAAATCCCAAATAGGGTCACAAAGAGTTGGACACAATGCAAACTGTGGAACAACATGAAAGTATAGCTGCTTTGGCACTGACTGCAGGAGACAAAGTAGAGACTATAAATGTGATGAAAGGTGGAGAGGGTCCTGGATTTGAAGTAAGGAAGATGAGTTCAAATCCTACCTCAACCACTAGGTGTTGAACCTGTACATTATTTAATCTCTCTGTTACTCAGGTTTCTCATTTTACAGAAGAGGAAATTGAGGCCCAGAAAATTTCCTAAAGATAGTTAATGAGTAGCAAGGCTGGCACCAAAGCCCAAATGTCCTGATTCCTATGATCTTTAAACTGTATCGTATAAGGCTGATCAGAAAATTTTGTTCTCAAACTGGTTCTTCCACTTTTAGTTCTGTGACATTGAGTCAGTTTCCTCAGCTATAAAAATAGGTATAATAAAAACATGTCCATGATTTTAGAACTGGCCTTTAGCATCTTAACAGTCAGTGACCTGCCCAAGGTCAAATAGGTAGGAGGTCAAAAAACTGGTATTCAAGCCCAGGTCATCTAAATTGACCGTGATGCAGGATTATTTCTACTGTAAGGATTTTGTTTTTCTTTTCTTTTCTCCCAATTGAAGGATGGTGAGAGAAAAAAAATAAAGGCTTTTAATTGAAAAAAAAATAAAGAATGAAATGAACTATGTTATGCAGAAATACTTGGTGAGTCATAAAGCAATGTGGAAATATAAGAACTACTCTGGTTTATTATATTTAAATATCCATTACTATAGCAAACAAATTAAAGATCAATCTTTTTGTCCAGAAACTTCAATTAAATAACTATTGAGGACCTACTTACTATGTGTTTCAAATTGTGTTAGAATGTGTGAGGATTATAAAAGTATAGGTCTGGTTCTCTGAACTCAAGAAGTTTGCCATTTTGTTGAGGAAAAAAAAGATTTAAACATGTAAAGGTGTCTGAGGATTTCATAAAGGTATACTTTACAGTACAAGGAGAGAGATGGCATAAGTTTCCATTTTTCTTTAAAATTTTCTGAGAGATGTATTCTTGTTAGCTATAGCATTGTCATTCATGTTCAGAGAAAGGGAAGAATATTGTTCTTCACTAATTACTGTAGGCTTTCTAAAAGAAGTCAAGCTTGAATATAATGAAAAGAGGGGAAGCAGGTGACTGAGGGGAAAGGAAGAGAGGATACCTGCACCATTAGAATGTGAGTTCCTTGAGGGCAGGGACAGTTTTTTGGTTTGGTTTTTGTTTTTTTGTTTTTCTGCATATTTGCAGCATAGCATAGCATAGTTTGGGGAACATAAGAAACAATAAATGCTTGTTGACCAAGTGACCCTTTTACCTTTGTTTATGATAAAAGAGACATAACTTGAATGGGGTTGATTGAAAATTAATGAAGAATCTGAGGAGAAAGAAAAGTCTTGGGAAGATCTGTTTGTTATATATGAAATTCACAAAACTGACTCACATGAGATACTAATTTTCTCACTTCATTCAGGCTGCCAAGAATGTCCATTAGAGTGACTTCATAGGGTTATAATGCTAATTTGTGGCTACCAAGAAATGTCTGGGTTATATCATTCTTTAAAATGAATGCAGTTCAGGTTGGTGTCACGGAAAGAAGGGTATATTTGGGAGTCAGGAGATATTTGAGATCAAATTCTGACTGATACTTAACTAGCTGTGTGACTGTGGGAAAATCACCTTCTAAGCCTCAATTTCCTCAAATGTAAACTGGGGTCAATAATATTATGTGTAGCCTTGCAGGGTTATGAATAAATTCACCCTATGAGTTAGCCTTAAAGTGCTACATAAAGTAAGTTATTATTATTATTATTATTACTACAAATTAATTCCCTGGATTTGCTCTTTGTTGTTTAGAAGAAGCAAAGGACTTCTCAGAGCCAAGATGGCAGAGTAAGCAGCAAATCACCTTAACTCTCCCATATTCACCTTCAAATAACCATAAAATAACACCCCCAAACAAATCCTGGAATGGCAGAACCAAAAAAAGATGGAGTGAAACAATCTTCAAGTCCAAGAAGCTTGAAGATTGGTAGTAAAAGTGTGTCTTGCTCAGGTATAAGGGGAGTGCAGTCCAGGACAGGAAGCATTCCAGAAAGCCAGCACCAATTCCCACCTCAGTAAATTAGTGGGAGATCCTGAGCCTTGGTGTGGTGGAGCAGGCAAACACCAACACCAGGACCCCCTACCTGCCCAGGGGAATGGGAAGACTACAGCTCTGAGAGCCATCATGTGCTTGAGCACAGTCCTAGATAAAGAGGCAACCTCCAGCAGCCACACCTCCATACACTTCAGTGTAGCCCTGGGGAAACAAGTCAATGCCAACCCTAAGATGCTTAAGCAAACAGGCAGCTGCCAGGCTTGGACCTCTGCCATGTAATTCCACATAGC
>NW_027187391.1:33119465-33135588 GCF_028583685.1 Petaurus breviceps papuanus
TCTTAGGGAAACATCAATGCAACACCAGGTAAATAGCCAGTGCCTGCAGCCCCATATGCAACAGCCCCTTCTACCTGGGAGCAGAGCTTAAATTTAAAAGAAAAGAAAAAGGCCAAAACAGGTGGGTAAAAAAAACAACAAAAAAAAGAACATGACCATAAAAAGTTATTATGGTGACAGGGAAAATCAAGACAAACTCAGAAGAGGATAATAATGTTAAAATACCTATGGGAAAAACCCCAAAGAAAAATGGGAAGTGATCTTAAGCCCAGAAAGAGCTCATAGAAGAACTCAAAAGGAGCTTAAAATCATAAAAGAGAGGGAGAAAAAAAATGAGAGTGATGCAAGAGAATTATGAAAAGAAGAGTCAACAGCTTAGAAAAAGAAAACAACTGCTTAAAAAGTAGAATTGACCAAATGGAAAAGAAAGTACAAAAGTTAATTGAGGAAAGCAACTCCTTGAAAGTTAGAATTCTGCAAGTGGAAACTAATGACTCTATGAGACACCAATAATCAATCAAATTCAAAAGAATGAAAAAAAAATGGAAGAAAATGTAAAATACCTCATGGGAAAAACAATTGACCTGGAAAATAGATCCAGGAGAGACAATATTAAAATCATTGGGCTACCTGAAAGTCATAAACAAAAGGGGGACCTGGACAGCATCTTTCAAGAAATTATCAAGGAAAACTGTTTTGGTGTTCTGGAAACAGAGGGTAAAATAGGAATTGAAAGAATCCACTGAATCTGAGAAAAGAGATTCCCCCCCGCCCCCCGCCAAAAAAGAAACAAAAAACCTCCAAGGAACATTATAGTCAAATTTCAAAGCTATCAGGTCAAAGAGAAAATACCACAAGTGGTCAGAAAGAAATAATTCAAATATCAGGGAGCCACAATCAGGATTACACAGGACTTGGCAGCTGCAACATTAAAAGATCAGAGTTCATGGAATATGATATTCCACATGACAAAGGAGCTGCGACTACAACCAAGAATCACTTATCTGGCAAAATTAAGCTAATACATCAAGGGAAAAATAGTCATTCAATGAAATAGACAAATTTCAAATTTTCATAAGAAGACCAGAGTTATCCCCAAAATTTGATCTCCAATATCTTGACCCAAGAGAAACATAAGTAAAAAGGGAAAAGAAAACATAAGGGATTCAATAGAAGAAGCAAAGGTTAGTTTGTAGAAGCACTTTTTAAAAATCCCACAGTTGGGGGCAGCCAAGTAGCACAGCGAGTAAGAGCCCCAGCCCCAGAGTCAGGATGACCTGGGATCGAATCCGGGCTCTGATACTTAGCACCACACCCAGAAATAACTGGACATGTAACCTTGAGCAAGTTACTTTTAACCCCAATTGCTTAAAAAAAAATTCCACAGTTGATTAATTACTAGTTATCTTTCCCTGAACCTGATGGGATAGGAAATTATAATGCAATGATGGAACATATGAAATGTCTAGCATTTTAAATTAAATTGATGTTATTAATGATTGAATGCAGTCATCTATTAAGAGCTTACTATTGAATTAATCATTTGCCTCTGCAAAGAGCAACAGTAGCTTTTCATCTGTTAAAAGGTCTCAGCCCTCTATTTAGATAGTAATGTAATATCACAATATGATTTTGTTTCTCCTCTCCCCATCCCTATCCCCTGACCATGTTAGCTGTAGGGTCATAACTCCAGAACTGGAAGAGACCTCAAAATCCAGTCTCCTCATTTTCCACATGAGGAAACTGAGGCCCAAGAAGGTTAAGGGGCTTAATCAAGATCAAGAAGGTGAAAATGGCAGAAGAAAGATTTGAATCAAAGTCTTTTGATTCCAGCCCCAATCCACCATACCATACTGGCTATTGGGAGGGAGGTTTAGAGGTACCTGGGTAAAAAGATGGGTGGAACATTTAATGACCTGCACTTAATCCTTGGTTCCAGGGGCATACTACCTCTCATCAGACCAGGCAAATTTCATCTTTTCAATCAATCCCTTACAGCACCTTAGGATCATGGGATTAAAAGCAGGAAGGGAGTTCAGAGGGAATAATTTCTAATCCCTTCATTTATAGAAGAGGAAACTGAGGCCCACAGAAGTGAAACAATCCAAACTCAGGTCCTCTGACTCTGAATGCAGTATTCTTTTTTTTTTTTTTAAGCAATCGGGGTTAAGTAACTTGCTCAAGGTTACACAGCCAGTTATTTCTGGGTGTGGTGCTGAGTATCTGAGCCCGGGATTCGATCTCCAGGTCGTCCCAACACTGGAGCCAGTGCTCTTACTCGCTGAGCCACCTGGCCGCCCCTAAGCAATTGGGGTTAAGTAACTTGCTCAAGGTTACACGGCCAGGCGTTTCTGGGTGGGTGCTAAGTGTCCGAGCCCGGGATTCGATCTCCAGGTCTTCTCAACACTGGAGCCGGTGCTCTTACTTGCTGTGCTACCTGGCCGCCTGTAATGTAATATCAAGCAAAGGCAACTTCCCAGGTTCAAAATACCAGCATAGGTGCTCTCTATTTTATTCAGTGACAAACCAAGAACAGAGAAGATCAAAACATGACATCATTCAAAATACAGCATTTACTAAGTGTGATTAAATAATCTCCAAGTACTACCCCACCCCAGGATCTTCCAATCATTCAATCAATTACAAAGTCCCTGTTCTAAATACTACTCCACCCCTAGGCTATACCTTCATTTGGTCCACCACAAAACCCCTCTTCTCAAATGGAGATTATTTTCCAAACATAGGTAAAGTACCTTCATTTGTCAATCATAGAGCACAATAAGGTCAAAAGTTCCCCACCCCTAGGATCACAATTGAATCTACCCCAGAGTTACATCAAGTTTAAACACAGCACTTAATACCCAAATGGAGGTCTTTTCTTCATCTTGACACGAGGCAAGTTCTCAGCAATCTTAGTTCCTGGGGAGACAAGGCTTAGCAAGGCCATAAGATACATTGCCAGTCCCTTCATGAATTTATCCTCTGTCTGTAGAACAGTCCTAGAACCCCTGAACACATTAGCAAAGCCCTCTCCCAGGATTTCTGTAAACATACAACAAGAAAATCCTTCTTCAGGGCTTCTGAACCAACAGAAAGGCTCCCAGACCCCTGCAACAACAGCACTGTCCCTCACCAGTGGACAGTATTCACTCTGTCTGCCGGACAGTCTCCAGACCCCTGCAACAACAGTACTGTCCCTCACCAGTGGACAGTATTCACTCTCTGTCTGCAGGACAGTCTCAGGCCTTCTTAGCGAACAGCCAGGTTCCAGGACTTCTTCAACAAAAGGACAGTCTTTCACCAGTGGACAAATCTGGCAAAATAACATCAAAACAGACAGACAAAGTACCAGCAAAACAGCCATGTCTCCTCAGTCCTTGGCAGCTCAGGGGGCAGGTCTCAAAAGTCCAGGGCAATTCAAAGCGGCCACCAGCAATTCTCTTAGTCTCTCTCTCTCCACGAGGTGCTGCTACCAAAAAAGATCTTCCGCCTCTCTCTTGTGTCTCCAAATCTACGTCACCAGCTCCTCCCAATTCAGGACTTTCTTTTCACATCAACAAGCCCATCCCACAGGTGGGATTAACAAGCTCTGGGTTTTAACACAATCAATTTGAAAACCAAGCCAATACAGGGGAATCTTTAATTGCCATTACTATCACACCGCCCCATGAATGCAGTATTCTTTATACCACACCATACCTGGAGTATCCCTAATTCATAGTAACAGGATCAATTGCCTAAGAAGCCAAAGGGCAACCATGTCATTCATCTCTTTGTTGCACTCAATATGACAAAATTTCAGAATTAAGGGCCTAGAGAAATACATTTGCTCAGGAGATCTGGAGAGAAATCACATTAAATATCTGTCATAATACCTAGTACCTAGGTTCACTGGTCGTATTTTCCACAACCATATTTGAGACACATTTTGGGACACAACCATATTGGTGACAAGGGTTATTAACAATGCACTTATTTTTTTCTTCTTGAAATTGTGTCTGTCCAAGAAAATTGGGGCTATTCCTCTCACAAGGGCCATCTGTTCTGTCCATTTTCACTGGCTGTGCCCCATGCCTGGAATACTTGTCCTCCTCATCTCAGCTTCTTGGCTCACATACGACAATCTTGGTTTCCCAGTGCGTTCTCTCTTTTAATGATTTCCTATTTTTCCTATGTAAAGCTTGTGTGTATGTGTATATGTGTGTATGTATATGTTTACTTATGGTCTCCCTCATTAGATTGTGAGTTCCTTGGGGGCTTTTATCTTTAGCCTCATCTTGTATCCCAGTGCTTACTTACCCTACTGTAAACTTTCCTACTACTGTAACTTTTTGACCCAGGAACACTAGCCTCCTTTCTCTTCTATAAACAAGACATCTCTCAGCTCCAAGCATTTTCTTTGACTGTCCCCCATAATCTAGAATTTTCTCCTTCGTTCTGGTTTCTTGACTTCCCAGGCTTCCTTCAAATCCCTAAAAATTCCATCTTCTATAGAAAGTCTTTCCTAATCCCTCTCAATTCTAATGCCTTCTCCTTTTAAAGTATTTCCTATTTATCCTGTATATTGCTTGTTTGTACATTTTTTTCTTTTTGTCTACTCCATTAGACTGTGTACTCCTTAAAGGCAATGACTGCCTTTTGCCTCTCTTTGTATCTCCAGCACTTAGCAAAACATCTGGCACAAAGAAGGCAATAAAAATGTTTAATTGACTGATTGATGCCTCAGTTGAGTGACGATCATTTAAAAATATCTTTCTGAATATGTGGGAAATCTGAGGAATAATAAAAGTGTGTTTTAATTAGATCACAGTATTGCTTCTGCATTGTATTACATCTGCATTACAATTTAGCATTGTAATGTATAAGAAACAAAATAAAACATACTTCAGCTATTGTGGAGCCAAGCATGAGCAGCTTTCCAGAGGACTGATGCTGTGAACAGCTTTCAAGATTCTTATTACCTAGTATAGTGAACTCTCTATTTATTCAATAACAAATCAAAGCAAAACATTCACAGAAAATCAAGGTACAGCATTCACAATGTTACAACTTATCACAGAAAATCAAAATACAGCATTTACCATGTCACAACTCAACAACTTATCACTAAAATGGCCACATAGTTTTCACCAAAATGGTCACATAGTTTTCAATAAAGTACAATCATTTAGTAACTCAATCATTCAATCATTCTTAAGGAGGCTTGGACAAAATACTCTACCCCTGGGTAGTACATTCATTTAGTCAGTCACAAAGTCTTAAGTCCTCAGTTCAATCACAAAGTACAAAAGTCAAAGTACTCCACCCTTGGATAGTGTCAACTGGAGATTAGTTTCCAATAATAAACAAAGTACATTCATTTGGTCAGTCACAAAACACCAAAGCCATCCACCCCTAGGTCACAACTAGGTTACAATATCATCACAGCATTCAATACCCAAGGAGAGTTCTTTTCTTCATCTTGCCCAGAGGCAAGTTCTCAGCAGTTTCTGTTCCTGGGAAGACAAATCTTAACAAAGACACAATAACCGATATCCTCTTCAATTCACTTTCTGTCTGTGAAATCAACCTAGGCCCAACAAAGTTGGAGGCCTCTATCAACAAAAGGATCTGACAAAGTAGTATCAAAACAGACAGACTAAATACTGGCACCACAGTCATGTCTCCTCAGTCTTCAGCAGCTCCAGCTGGCCCTCGGAAATCCTCAGCAGCTCTAGCTGGCCCTTGGAAATCCTCAGCACCGTAAGCTCTGTTTTCAAAATCAAAATCACTTTATCCAGCTTCCACGTGGCTTGCTCTAAGAAATTCTTTCTCAGTTCTCAATTCTCATTCCTCTTCTCAGTTCTCAATTCTCAGTTCAGTTTTCAGTCCAGCAGCAGCTGCCCTGCCTCCATGATGCTCATCCCAGGAAATTCTGACTGTCTAGCTTGTTTTCTTCCTTAAATATGGCATAGGTCTCCCTGTTCAGCCGCTTTCTGTTACATCAGCAACAGGGGGTTCATACCTTCTATTTCTTTAACAGAGGCTTAATTTGAAAGTAGGTGCTAAGTACCTCTTAGCTTGACAATACAAAGGGATCTTCAAATTTCATTACTATTACAGCTATGTACCTGAATGCTACCCCGTCTATGTCTTGGGACAGTTTTCTACTGACCAATAGTAAAGGGTTTCTTTAATCCAATGCTGAGAGTTTTCTGGATGTTTCCTTGAATATTGCTCATATGTTCAGCGTGAAGAATTCTCAGATATTACCCCCTTAGATATCACTTTTACTGACTTTTTGCTCATGATTAGTGACTATAAACAGTTACATACCTTCTTAGATACCTAAAAATGTATTATTTCTGTCAGGCTAGATGAGAAAGTGCAGGACCTTACCTTACTTTACATTACAATGCATAGTACAAATGCCATTTATTTGTTCAACTTATAGGATTGCAAATATAGAGCTCATCCAGTCACCTCATTTTGAAGATGAGGAAACTGAGGCTCTGAGTGGTTCAGTGCTGTGCCCAAGGTCACATAGGCCATAAATATAAGGACTGGGATTTAAATCCAAGTTCTAACTCCAGAACCAGTGTTATTTCCACTATGCCTTACTGCTTTTTTTCAATTTGACATTTATTAAGAACATACATGGGAGAGGAACTATACCTGGCATGGAGGTACAAGGGCAAAAGTGATACAAGTCACTATTCTTAGGAGCTTTCATTCTGTTGGATCAGGAATACAAAATGTATGCAAAGGGTGGCTAGGTGGCACAGTGAATAGAGCACCAGCCCTGGAGTCGGGAGGACCTGTGTTAAAATCCGCCCTCAGACACATAATACTAGCTGTGTGACCTTGGGCAAGTCACTTAACCGCAATTGCCCTGCCCTCCCCTCTCCAAAACACAAAAAACAAAATGTATGCAAATAAATAAATATAAAGGACATTTAAATTTACACATGAAAATAAGTTCAGGGATAGACCTGTGATTTCATTGCTATGGAGGGCTCCCAGTGGAGATTTTCTTTCACCAATGTGTATTGTCACAGTGTTAGAGAGTTACCTAAAGCACTGTGGGTTTAGCGCTTTGTTCAGAGTTAAGCACAATAAATATAGATGAGGGGTGTGACCTGGACCAAGGTTTTCCTGGCTTTGAGAGCAGTTCTTCATCCATAATGTCATACTGCCTCTCTCTTATAGAGTGATAAAAAGTAATTTCAAGAAGGAGGAAATGCTTAAAAACATATGGAACATTATATGAACTTGAATAAATGAGGCAATAGATATTCTAGGAAGCTTTTATTTTGAAAAGCATGGTAAATATTTTAAAAATAAGGTTGTCTATATTTACACCCTCTGTTTCTAGTATGTCCAATCTGACATTGTCACACTATAAAATATGTGTGATCTGATGAATAATAGCTTCTATTATCA
This sequence comes from Petaurus breviceps papuanus, assembly GCF_028583685.1. NCBI lineage: Eukaryota > Metazoa > Chordata > Mammalia > Diprotodontia > Petauridae > Petaurus > Petaurus breviceps. The sequence continues at coordinate 33,126,888 of NW_027187391.1, forward strand.
AATATGTTATAGCGTCCCCTGTTGACAGTCAGGGTAAGATCATAAATTAGGGTAGGAAGGGATACTAGCACCAGGTAGTCCAACCTGCTCATTTTACAGATAGAGAAACTGAGGCCTAAGAAGAGACATGACCGATTTAAGACATAGAAAGCTAGAAATGGGAAGGACCTCAAACATCATGCAATTTCATGTATAATTCACCCTATTATAAAGCTGAGTAAATTGAGGGTGGTTAAGCTATTTTATCCAAGGGCACTCAACTAGCAAATGGTAGAGCCAAGATTCAAACAGGTCTCCTAACTCCAAATTCAGTTCTCTTTCCACACTGTATAATGAGGATACTTTATTATAAATGACAAAAGAGATATCTATCTTCTTGGAATATGTATGTGTCCAAGATAAAAGATAGAACTTCCTAAGACTTGTCAAACTGCATAGCTAAAATCTTCTGATAGTTCACATGGGCATAAATCATATGATTCAAAAGAACCAAGAAAATATTATTAGAACTTATGAAGGCTTAGAAAAGAAATAGAAAAATGTGAGGAACATAAATGATATTTTCATGATTGCTCCCCACCAAAGGCAAGAGATTCAGAAGAGAAAGAAGTGAATAATTAGAATAAGAACATAGATTTGGATTTCTGGACTAATACTTAAAATACAGGAATGAAAGGATCCTGTCCATGGATGGAATACAACTCATAAGGGCTGGTAAGGATGTATTTTCTTGTGGTCTTACAAATAAAAGGACTTTAAACTGGCATACACACACACATGCAAACTGTTTTCCAGAGATAGTAGCTATAATTTAGTGAGAATAACAGTAAAAACTCCCACAAGTTCAAAGGAGACAAATCCAAGAAAGGCAAGTAATAAAATTCTCAACTTCAAATGTTGATGCACAAATTGAGAAAGTATGAATAACAAGCCAAGTGAATTGGAAAGCCAGACAAAAGAAAGCAGATGTGACTGTATATAGTATACTTGATTCTTGGTGGGATGAGACCAGTGATTGAAATATGGCCTTCTAGTTATGCCCTTCTAGAGCATAACTTAAAAAAAAAAAGAAAGAGTATTGATATAAGGGGCTCACAGAATAATAGTTTATGTTAAGATTATTTCATGTAAAGATTGGAAAAGCCAGGTAGACAGAGAGCATTCAAGTGAAGGTTAATATACAGAAACAAACATCCCTGGGGTGTACTTCAGACTCCAGACAAAAAGCCTGAGTATTTCAGGAAAGAGATTATAAATCTTCAACAAAAGCATGATAAGAGTAGTGATTGAAACCTGAATTATCTAGACATTTGCTAGAGTGTGCTCTCTCCCTCCCTCCCTTCCTCCCTCCCTCTCCCTCTCCCTCTCCCCCTCTCCTATTTGGGGGTGGGGGGAGTACATGGATTTTCTTCATATATGTTGTTTTTCAGTTGTTTCTGGCTCTTTGTGGCCTCATTTGGGTTTTTCTTGGCAAAGATACTGAAATGGTTTGCCATTTCCTCTTCCAATTCATTTTACAGATGAGATAACTGAGGCAAACAGGGTTAAGTGACTTGCTCAGGGTCACATAACTAATAAGTGTCTGAGTACAGATAAAGCACTGGACATAGCATCAGGAAGATCTGAGTTCAAATCTTACCACAGATGCTACGTATGTGACCCTGGGCAAGTCATTTAACTCCTATTTACCTCAGTTTCTCCTCTGTAAAATGGGGACATTGGCGAAGGAAATGACAAACCATTACAGTTTATTTGCCAAGAAGATGCCATGGACTTTGTTCACAGAGCTGGACATGACTGAACAACAACACAGAGACATAGGAGACACAAAATAACTATTTGTCAAATGAATAAATGAATGGACAGGTGTAAATCACCCAGAAACATGGCTCAGGATATTTTTTCAAGGAGCACAGTTCTTGCTGACTTTGAACATAATCATCACCATTCAATTCTATCTGTGTCTTCTGTGTCTAGGACCTCAGGCAGCGTGCAGGACAGAATGTCACATAAGACTTTATCACCAACACAAAGAACCCAGAGAAACACATAGGAAAAGGCCACCCAGGAATTCAGTTAAGTACCTATTATGAGCAAGGCACTGCCCTAGGGCACTATGAGTTTTGGACATGAGGAATTTGAAGTGTTGGTGGGACGTTCAGGTACAGATATTTGTGGAATTGTACCTTGAGGGGAAAAGTTGAAGGTTGGGGGTGTAGATTTAAGAATCAACTGCATAGAAAGCATAATTGGAGTCTGATAAGATCACCCAAGGAGAGTGGAGAGAAATGGTAACTGGATGGGGGACAGAAACTTGAGAGATGCTTACACTTGGTTGGGAGGAAAAATATACCTTGTGTATATATGCTGTACCCTAAGACGTGAAGAATGGCGTTCTCAGTGCTCATTATTTCTCAGAGCATAAAGGGATGCCACTTTTAGAATTCTGATGGACAAGAAAGTGCACAGCAAAGTGTGTAAGTATTAATAATACTCCTGCTTGGTACTCTAAGACTTCTCATAAGAGAAATGTGATAGAAGAGTATTCCCCTGGAATCTCTCCTCCTTTACCTGGTAGGATCTTTGGCTTCCTTCAAAGCTTAGCTCAGGTGCTCCCTCTCTACCCAAATATTTACTTATGCAGTACAATAAAATGCAACAAGAATGTATTAGTCAAATCAGCAGGCATTTATTAAATGCTTACTTTGCACCAGGCACTTTGCATTAGGAATACAAATACAAGCAGAAAGAAACACAGGCTCTGACCCAAGGAGATTATATAATAATGGGAGAAAAGGACCTACAAAAGGGAATTAAAGCGAGGGGAGAGGTAGGTACACAAGTAGAGAAGGTCCAGTAAAAATGAGTCAGTAGCCTGGAGAGGAATGACCACCTGATTGGGTTGGGCTTCCTCCTTAAAAGGAAGGGTGTAGGAGAAATTAGCCAATGAGAGGGAGAGGCAGCTGGGCCAGGAAGGTACATTTGATCTGATAAGTAGTCCAGAGGTGTAGTTAACTTCCCAGGGAAAGAGATATTTTATGGCATGGAGAGAAAGACCTGTGGTGATGAAATCAACAATGCAGCTGAGATAATGAAGACCTTATTTAGGCACTTACCAGTGGACAGAGCTCTGGGCCAGGAGTCAGGAAGACCTGAATTCAATTTGGCCTCAGACACTTAATCCCTGGTTGACCCTGGGCAAGTCACTTAACCTCTATTTGCCTCAGTTTTCTCATCTATAAAATGAGCTGGAAAAGGAAATTGCAAACTATTCCAGTATCTTTGGCAAGAAAATCCCATAATGGCGTCATGAAGAATTGGACACAATTGATAGACTGAACAATAACAACAATGTGCAAGGCATTGTGCTAGGCAAAGACAAAAATGTCCCTTTTTTAAAGAGCTTAAGTTGTACTAAAAGAATGCAACAGAAAAATGGATAAGTGCATGTGTGTATGTATAATGTGCATAAACACACACATATATTTGTGTATATAATTATCATATGATAATTATCACAAATAATATGTGATAATTTGAGGAGGCAGCATAATTACTAAGGGACAATTTATCTGTGGAATTAATGTACCCTCCAATAGGATATGTACATATGTTTGTGTGCGTATATACACATACACACATGCATACACACAAACATATACATACACATACTTCTTAAGGGCAGGAATGGGTTTTCTATTTTGTCTATATAACCCTGCACAGAGTAACTACTTAACACATAGTAGCTATTTAACACATAGTACTTAACAGATTCCTTCAAAATTGAATTTTCCCCCATTACCTTTGGTTGTTATTGTTGATAAATAGCATTAAGTTTAAGCTGTTTTTCAATCAGTCTGTTGGGTAGGAAAAATAGAATTCATGAGCCTGAGAGTTTGGTGGAATATGTAAGGAATATAAAATGAATTATAAATTATCCAGGGAAATTAAGAAGAGTTAATACCAACTATGGCTCCAGATAAGCTCCTAATTATATGTGCTGCTGTGATCAACATCTGTTGTTCCTTGTAAAGAGTCCAGAAGATATGCCTCTGTATAATAATAATAACAATGACAACAATAACTCATTTCTGTGTTGTTTAAACAGTTTCTCTAGCATGTTCAGATTTTCAAAATACTTTCCTTAAAATACTTCTGTGAAGTAGGGCATATAATATTGAATAGTCCAAACTGGATGTCTCAGTGGCACAAGGATATATTATATATATGTAAATATATGTATTTGTATAATATATAAATATTATGTATATTTATATATGTATAATGTGTAAATATTATCCATATAAAAGTATATATATTATGTATATACTTTATAAAACTAATGCATTTTCTAAAATGTATGGGTAAGTAAAATGTTTATAATTCAAATCATTCTTTCCCTTCAAGAAATATTGATTTCAACAATTTGTTATTTAAGTTGTCTATGGCTTCTAATACTGTAACTTGAAGATTTTCCCTGAAAGCTTCTTTGTCAAGCATTTTAAAAGCGACTTATTAAGTAAGCACTATTTTAAAGGAACCCAGACCGTTAATCCTAACCTGAAATGGAGAAACCTTCCTTTGTTTTTAAGTTTACATTTTCCTCTCTTTTTGCCCATTTTTACAGTTTTTGTTCGGGTTTAAGGCAGCTAGGTGGCGCGGTGGAAAGATCACTGGACCTGGAGTCAGGAGGACCTGAGTTCAAATCTGGCCTCAGACACTTATTAACTATGGGATCCTGTGTGCCTCAGTTTCCTCATCTTTAAAACGGGGATAAAAATGGCACTTACCTCTCAGGATTGTTGTGAGAATTAAATGTGAAGTGCTTAGCACAGTGCCTGGCATACTGTTGTTTAGTTGTGTCCAATTCTTTAAGACTCCATTTGAGGTTTTTTTGGCAAAGATTCTGGAGTGGTTTGCCATTTTCTTCTTTAGCTCCTTTTATGGAAGAGGAAACAGAAGCAAACAAGGTTAATTGACTTGCCCAGGGTGACATAACTAGTAAGTGTTTGGGGTCACATTTGAAATCAAGTCTTCCTGACTCATGAGCTGGTACCCCGCACATAGCTGGTGCTTAATAAGTGCTTTTTTTCCCTTTCTGCTTTCTGATATCTCCTACATCAGTGTAACCCTGAAACTGTCCCTTCCAGAGAGAAAATCCTTATAACAAAATTTTTTTAGAGAGTAGAAAAAATATTCAGCAAACTTATTGAAAGTTTAAAACTATGTGCTGAGTTTCACACCCACATTAGCCCATTTCTTTAAAGAAGAATCCTGAATTGATTTTTAAAAATAAAATTAAGCACATATGCTGACTAAAAAAATGAATCCCTCATTCTTTACTTCTGTCAGTTGAAGGTAACATTTATTAAATATCTTTGATTTGTGAGACTGATAACACAAGGATAAATATATAAATATGGCAAAGACCTATAGACCTTGTTCTCAAAGAACTTTGCATGTAAATGAGAGAGAGAGAGAGAGAGAGAGAGAGAGAGAGAGAGAGAGAGAGAGAGAGAGAGATTGAGGCAATGTGCTATGAAAAACTAGAGAGAAGATAGACCACTTTCAGTTGGATAGAGGAAGGTGTCAGGGAAGGAAGACTTCCTGGAGAAAGTGGCATTTGAGTTGTACAATGAAAGAAAGGTGGGACTTCAACAGATGAAGAAGAGAGTGGGGAGTGAGCAGTTCATTTTAGTCATTGGGCTTAAGAGAAGATACTTGAAGAGGAGAGGATAAGAACTGGGAATGGAGAGTAGTCCAATTTGGCATTAAGCATGAAAAGGAGATTACTATGAGATTGCTAGAAGGAAACTTTGGAGCTAGATTATAGAGAAAGGGCTTTGAATGGCAGGATCAGAATTGAGAAGGTAGAGTAAGAACAGTTGGTACAAGACATTGACCACCAGAGAGTGGCACCCTTTCTCCTTCCACATACTAGACCCCTGGAGAGGGCTGAAATTGAAAGTATAATGGTAGTAAAGTTAATTTACTTAGAACACTTGACAAAGTGATACCTCCAGACCCCTAGCCTTGTAAGTCACTTTCTCCCTTTATGGAGTCCTCATGAAATTCATTGTGTGGCATGGTGTTGGTGATAGATGTGTCTTTCTCAGGGTGAGGCATCTCCACTGCACAGCTCAATTTGCTGCTAGGCTGGGCTAATTTGCTGATGAGTCAGGACATTCTGGCTGCTCTGCTGCTGGACCAAGTCACTCCTCTGCAAGACTGGGCTACCTTTTCACTACTGCTAGTACTCTCTCTCCAGGAGGGGAGGGGAAGCTACCAGTTGTTACCCTGAAATGTCTCCAGACCATGACATACAAGTATTTACAAGCTGCTGAAAGGGCAGTTAGGTGTCAAAATGGATAAAGTGCTGGGCTTGCAGTCAAAGATACTTGTCTTCTTCAGTTCAAATCTGGTCTCAGACACTAACTGTGTGACCCTGAGCAAGTCATTCAACCATGTTTGCCTCAGTTTCTTCCTTTGTAAAATGAACTGGAAAAAGAAATGTCAAACTACTCCAGTATCTTTGCCAAGAAAACCCCAAATGGGGTCATGAAGAGCCAGATATTACTGAAATCACTGGACAAAGCAGCAGCAGCAACTACTACCTGGGAAAGTCTATTTGAAAGTTGTTGCCCTCCTGACTTCTGTTGCTATTGCTATCAGATGCTGTTGACCCTGCTACAGACTTTGCTCACAGAGGATCCCTTCGATGGGCCCTTATGATGAGAAAGGTAAGGGGAAAAGGACAAACTCTTTCCTCACCCCCTAAGCATTTCCCTTTAGGATCTTGGTTGGAGTTCCTTTACCACTAGACTGATCTGACTCTGAAGTGGCTTTTGGTTCTATGCATACACTCAGAGGTATGACTTGATTTTCTCAATAAGTTCCAAGATATCTTTTGTGCCATCTACCTTTCATTCCCAAAGGCCAAAAGACCCATAGCCCTTAAAAATTGATTAAAGGGTCCTCTAATTTTTGCAAAACGATTAAAGCCTTGTCTTCACCTTATGATATAAGGTTATAAAAATTCTTCAATACCTAGTGTACTCTATTGACTGGTCCAAGTTAAAGTATCTTTGTCAGCTTGAAGTATTAATTGGGGTTAGGAATGGAGACCTCCACCCTTCCCCTTATACTTCTTTTTTTTTCTAAGCTTTAGAAACATTTTTTCCCATAATTTTAAGGCTTAAATAAGGCAGATCTCAATGTAGTCATATTTTTTAGACGGGGGGGGGGGGGGAAGGTAGGGTAATTGGGGGTTAAGTGACTTGCCCAAGGTCACACGGCTAGTTTTTTTTGTGCATGTGTTAAGTGTCTGAGGTAAGATTTGAACTCAGGTCCTCCTGACTCCAGGACTGGTGCTCTATTCACTGAACCACCTAGCCACCTCAATGTATTAATATTTTGATAAATATAAGGAAGAAGTAAAAATAAAATGTACTTATTGCCTGGCATGGGGATTGATATATGGATAGTATATGCTTTAATTTCTCCATTAGTTCCTGGATTAATTATTTAGCCTTGCATTTTTATGCTTACATGATTTATAGAACCAAATGGGATGGGAAACCAGTCAAGGAGAGTAAAAGTTGTGGTATTGTGTACTTTACTAACCAGAAAACAACAGCATCCTCATTTTGCTATTTCTCCAATATAAATTTTTAGTTTAGAATCTGGCACTGATGTTGAAGCTAACCAGAACACAGCAGCCAGGCTCTACTGGTGGTGATGGTGGTGGGGTGTTGCTAGGAGATTTCTTTTATAAATGGACTGAACTCATGGCAAGCTTTAACTCCCCAGCACTCCCTCCTACCCTTTCCCCATCAAGCTGTATGACCAGTCTCTTACTCCTGTTAGTGAGCTGCCTTGCCACAAGGTAAGTTATTCAAAGACTAAATAATGGAGCACAGAGCCCACTTTTTTCCCCAGCGTTGAGGTTTTGAACTGTTTGTCCATGGTGGAGGAGGCCATTAATTTTTTGGTCCCGTTTCATAAGCAAATAGAACATAACATCTTCAGATTACTTTTGCCAAGTCCAGTGTTCTAAATATATTTATATTTTTCTTTTGTTGCTCTTCAGAATGATACCTCTATCACTAGGAGGTAAGTTCAGAATGACTTATAAAATAAAAATAACTATTTCTGGAGTCTTAATATGTAGGTTTTAAAATGTAACAAAATAATCTTTTAAACAGTGTCTGGGCAAAAACTCCTGCCTCCATCATTGTTCTTGCTATTTTCTGAACTTGGTATTCTGTTTTCCACATGTATTCTTTTGCATAGGTGATAATTCCTCTTGGCTGAAATGCATTCCCTCTTCACACTTCACCACCAACTCTTAGAACCTTTGCCTTCTTTCAAGAAATCCTTAGCTTTGTTTATGAGCTCAGTTTATATGTCACTTCTGACAGGAAATATCCTGATGTCCTTGAATTGTTGGGTGTTATCTTCCTTCATCAATTGCCATCTATTTGCTTTTTAACTTAGATATAGATCCCCTTCCTCTTAGAATATGACCTTTTGAGGGCAGAAACTTCTTTTGCTTTGTCTTTTTATCTCCAGGACCTAGGACAATGTTTTTTACATAGTAGTTGATTAATAAATGCTTGATGAATTAGGATGAATGTGGGTTACCTCCTGTGTAAGTGTGTGTGTGTGTGTGAGAGAGAGAGAGAGAGAGAGAGAGAGAGAG
>NW_027187391.1:33135688-33154454 GCF_028583685.1 Petaurus breviceps papuanus
AGAGAGAGAGAGAGAGAGAGAGAGAGAGAGAGAAAGAGACAGAGAGTGAATTTCTATTTAAAACAGTATTGACATGTATCCTTTGACCAATTATTGCGATATCCTAATTTTTTGTTCATATCCCATAATTGGGATATATTTGCCCAATAACTGGGATATGCATACAAATACATCTCACATATCCAATTTGGTTTGCAGTCTCCCCAGGGCAGTCTCTATTGGAGTCTGAAACTCCCTTATCTCTGATGATTGTATTTTCTTCTGCATACCCAAAAAATGACAGTACTTCCTCAAGTACACTGTTTGTTTGCTGTGCTAACTTGGATATTTACCTAAAAACCTTATAGGTACCTCAAATCCAAAATAATACATTTCCATGTAAAGGAAAATAATTCTACCTCTACCATTCACTAATTATATAACTTTAGGCAAGTCATACAACCTCAGTGGACCTTAGTTTCCTTATCTAGAAGATGAAGGAGTTAGACTAGAAGGCTACTTTTTAAAAATTTAACTTCTGAGAACCTTTGTTGTTGCATTACATTTTTCTTATATTAAATTACATTAAATTTACTCTATATCCCTGCCCTCTCCTCCCAAAAAGCCATCCCATATAATGAATTTTTTTAAGAAAAAAGTAGAAATGAAAAAAATGAGCAAATTCAATAATCAAAATTTAAAAATCTGATAATAAATATGATTTCCTCATTTGTGAATTCTATTTCTGCACTCCCAATTCCTGCAAGTATTAGATATTGGAAGGTATTGTCTCATATCTTTTCTTTGGGACCAGGTTTATCTTTGTAATTTTGTATCATTCTTTTTTTATTATTGCTGTTTAGTTTTTTTTTCCATTTATATTATTGTAGTCATTATATATACATATACATGTATACATACATATATACATATGAGGGGCTTGGGGCTCTGTTTAATTCATTTTGCATCAGTTCATGTTTGTCTTTTCATTCTTCTCTGTATTCATGATATTTGTTGATTCTTATAGCACATATTCAGTTGCACTCATGTGCCATAATTTGTTTAGCCATTTCCCAAATTAATGGGAAGTTGCTTTGTTCCCAATTCTTTTCTACCACACACACCAAAAAAATGCTGTTATAAATTTTGTTGTACAAGGGGACTATTTTCTTCTCAGTGACCTCTTTGGGTATATGTCTAGTGGTGGAATATCCCAGTCAAACGGTATGGGAATTTTAGTTACTTTATTTGCATAATTACTAGATAACTACTAAGGTTTCTTTCAGCTTTAAATCTATGATCTTAATTTAACTTCAGCTTTCAGCTTCAGTTAACAAAATCTTCCTGTGGCAATTTTGCAAATGCAGTCATATAAATTTTTAAAAATCTGCTGTAACACAAACTAAGACCACAAAGGAAAGAAGCTTCAGCCACATACTATAAGGGCCGACCCTAAGCAAAATTATGGTCAACAACATTTGGCATCAAACAGAGTTGGGTGCCTTCACACATCTCCTTTTGACTGTCCTTAATCAGTTTCATTCTAGCACTTCAGCATCCTTCTGGCTGATAGAACACCCTCACTATTTTTCCCTCTTTTGGCATCATTTCTTGCCTGATTTCATCTTTTCTTTATCTTTTCTTAGAAACTTACTTATCATTCTCTCAGAGATCTAGTCTCTCTGTTGTAATAATTAGTTGATAATTATGAAAAAAACATTCAACATCTCTAGTTTAAAACCATAGATTGTCTTCAAATGTGCTTCACATCCCACTTCTTTCCAATATTTATGTGTTTGCATTTAGACTTCAGGATTTCACTTGAAATTCTAGATCCAAAGAGGAGTGAGAAGAGGTCTTGAGGACTTCCAATTCATAACTTTTTTTTTTCCAGCTGGATTGACACTGAAATCATCAAGACAAATGAAAATCTACTCTATTTCTGAAGACTTCTAGGCAAGAGTCCACAAGCGGTACAGCGGAAAGAGCTCTTGGTCTGTAAGGCAGAAAACCTAGGTTCAAATCTCATTTCCTTAAGTGTAATGAAGTCATTTAATTTCTTTATACTTCAGTTTTCTTGTATGTAAAATAAGGAATCAGTACTAGATGAGAGGTGTCAAACATGCAGCCCGCAACACTGCTGAATATGGCCAGAATTTGATTAAAATGCAATCGGGAAATATTTAGCAAAATTAACAAAAATACAGTGCAACATAGATAATATTGGTATATGGATTTCCAAGTTGTTATGGAGTCTGCAGGGATCCTTATGAATGGTTTAGTGGCCCCTGTTTCTATCTGAGTTGGATGCCACTGGACAAGATGACCTCTAAAGTCTCTGTAGTTTGGATCCCATCTGTAATTCCCCATTCCAGGGTCAAACAAAGCTCCTGGTCTGGAATCTCATCTCCATTCTTCTCTCTACCCTTTCCCTCATCCCTCCCCCTCCCCTCTTTTGAATTACAATCTATCTACTTCAGAATGAAAGATTTCCTGGCTCTTTGTGAACACATGGCCATTCCCTGCAGTTAATGAATGCAGAAAATGGGTTTTTCTGAAACCTGCCGAGGTTGTGTAAATTCCACCAAACCTATAGGTTAAATAGCTCTAGATGCCAGAGCACAGATATTTAAATTAATCTGTAACTAAGTAAAAGGGTGCTTATCAAAGATCTGCTTCCTGTTTTGTGCCAAGAACAAACATCAGTATTTGTCACCCATAGTCCCTCCTAAGCAGGATGCCCAGTGCACAAATGGTGTTATCATTGTTACCATAAAGAAGTGCTCATTTTTCTAGCTAGAGTAATTACCAAAGAGGACAGCTGAATGAGGACAGAAAGAATTGTTATTTTTTAGATCCAAGGAGACCAGGTGGCCTATAATTATGGCTTTTGATTGGTTAATGCTAATAATGCACCTGCTCCAGGAAGTGTGTGTTGTAGACCTATAGAGGATTACCAAGATAAATTTCCCCTTACAATAGTAAGTTGTTTGCTAGTGAAATGAAAATTAATCATTGCCAGGTTGGATTGTTATCTACTGAAAGAAAAGTTAACCATTAAAAGTTAATATTTATTGTTTCCTTTATTATAATATCAGCACCTATTTTTTAAACTTATAAAAACTTGTAGTGATCCCAATTTTCTAGAAGTTTTTTATATATATGCAATTCACAGATAACTCAAAGCAAAATTTTAGTCACGTTTTGGCTCCATCCTTTTACAAAAATTGGCAAACAAGTAACTCTTGGAAATTCTTATGTTTATATCCATGTGTAATGTATGCAAAGTGCCTTGTAAATCTTGAAGCACCATATGCATGTAGGATATTACTACTATTATTATTTTGGTTTTTTCCTCCAGATCTGTGATACCATTGATAAAGGGAATGCCTTGTGAGGAAAACTTTCTCTTTTATTGCATATCTGCAATTGTTTGCATTTAAATTCTTAAGAGAGTTGCCTTGGGCACTGAAAAATTAAGTTATTTGCTCATGGTTACATAGTAGGTGTCAAAGATAGGACTTGGACCTAAGCCTTCCTGGCTCCCAGACCAGCTCTCTCTCCACAATGCCTTATCACTCATTATTGTAATCATTACTATTACCTCCTCTCTATACCCTTGGAACCATCCTGTGATTGTATTCATGATTGTTTTGAACTGAACTTTAGACAAGAAAACGTGAATAAAATATGCACCATTTAGGGATTGGTCCTTTCTCTCTGATTTCATGTCTTTCGAATGTTTGACTCAGTTGGGATCTTATAATAAGACCACACTATTTCAAATGAATACATCACTATGCTTCATATTATTTTCAGAAAGAATCATGGGATTCCCTCTGAATGCAGAAGGAGCTTATGAAGTAAAAGTACAAGGTAAGGAAACACATGTCACTAAATTGGTCTTCTACATTGCCATTTTAAGGCCTCATTGTGCCTATCTAAGTATTAGAGTTCAGGGTTATGTAATAACCTGGACTTCTCATTTTGAAAGCCTAACTACCGTACATGGAGAGGTTTACTGTATATGTAAAGAGAAAATCTTAAGCACCATGTAGTTAAAATGTGCCATTAGCATATCTATAAGTGGAGAGAGACCAAAAAGAGATCAGAGGGTACAGCCGAGAGGAAGGGTGAGAGGTGTAATGGTTGCTATGGAAAGTCAGTCTTGCTACATATAGTTAAAAGTGTAAACATGTACTTGTTTCCAAAATACCTGAGATGTCATTCATCATCAGAGACACAACAATTGGGTCTGCTTCTGAAATCTCTATGCAACTGGAGTTAACTGAGGAGACAACAAAAACGATACAGAGGGATCTTAAAGGTCACGTAGTCCAGTCCATGCCTGAACAGGAATCCCCTCACCCATATACTGAGCAAGTGACTATTTAGAACTTTCTTATGAAGCCCATTTGTCAGCCGTGGGTCAGAGACTCAAGGTGGAAGGAGATTTTGCTTTATAAACTAAGCTAGACTTTCTATAAGTAGATTTTCGTTTGTTTTCATTTCCAGGACTGTGATTTCATCCTGTAGGGAGTTCCTAGGGGAGGAATTATTTCCATTGATACAGACTGGCACTTGGTCTGTAAGCTATAATCTTAGCACTAAGAGGCTGATTTGTTTATGGTCACACAGTCAGCATGTCTCCAAAGTGGAACTTGAACCCAGGTCTATCCTTAGTCTGAGGCCAGTTTGCTACCCATTACTCCCATGTTGCCTTTGATTAGATACAGTTTTATAATCATGTCCCCTGTGTGTCTCTGTCCATCTGAGGCTTTTTACTTTCACTGTATCTTAGGACTTCATCCATCACATAAATAAATGCCTCTGTGCCAAGGAAAGTAGCATCTTCTGGCATTAGGATATATACATTTATAAAAAGTGATATAATATGTCCCTCATAGCCCTCTTCCCCCTTTGCATAGTGGGGTTTTCCTATCTTGCCTAACTTTAGGTACAGAATGCTATTTTGCCAGATTCATTTCTGTAAGTGAACAATATACATTGAAAACCATGCAAAGGATTGATTTTAGGGAATATCATTGGCTCTGTGAGTTTTACATATAAAAGTAGTTTATTTTATGTATTTGGTGCTCATACATTAGGTGGAGAACTTGCTATGTATACAATATTGAATTTGTTCCAGGAAAAATCCCACAAAAAAATAGAAGATATATTTGCTGAGGTTGAAGATTTTATAGTGTGAAGGAGAAGAAAAGAAAATTTTCTTGAAATATTAAAATGACAAAAACCAACCCTTCTCCCCCAAAACCCCCCCAAAAACCAAAACAATCCACCAACAACAGTAAAAATCAACAGGGAAGGCAAATATGTTGAACCTTTCCCTAGGACCTAGGCTAATCTCCCTTAGGCAACATGGTATTTGAGAGGTATCAACCAGGAGAAATTAGGCCAGTCCAGGAATCTCCAGTGGTTTGGAATCTCCTTTGGGGACTTGTTCTTAACATTTTCACTTCTACTTACATTTATGGGTACTATTTTCAAAGTGTAACAGTTTTTCCATGAGAACATTTTTTATTTCCATCAAGAGAGGTGAAACTCGGGAAGAAATCCAGATTCTGGGAGAATGAAAATAAAGTAAAAAAAAAAAACCAACCCAGTAACAACAGTTTGCTTTCATCCTATTATTATATACTGATGAGAAATGCACAAGTAAATAATGTCCTTTTTGTTAAATAAGTTGGCAGTTTCTCTCCCTTCCAAGAATGTGCAATTTAATACAGCTGTCCACCAAGCTAAAATACTTCATTAACAAAATGAGCAGTGCCAAGAGAAAATTTAATGCAAACTTCCAACATTGTCTGAGTCACACAGCTAGGTGAATAATGAGTCTTCTGTTACTACCATACTTATTGTTTTATGTGTGCATGACTTCATTCATTCATTTTAAGAACTAGTTTTATTGATAATTTTAAAAATATTCTATCATTTCCAGATTTACCACCCTACATCTTCTCTCTTTTCCTCTCCTCCCACCCCCAAATCAACAACAGCCCAACAAATTATTTATCAAGTGATTACCACCCATGGACAGATGAACCTTAAGTTAATGACATAAAACCATGGCCTTTTTTGTAATGCTACTTGTAGTCTTTTTAAACTAAAAACTAAGTTGTAATGAGAAAATGGTTAGCTGAGTTGTTTATGGAGAAGTGCTGATAATGCTATGATTGTATGGAACACAGGAGGGAAATTCTAAGCTAATTAAAAAAATCTATCAGTAAATTGAAGACTTTTGAATTGGTTGCTTGGTATTGTAAAGACGAATAGGCTAGTTTAATAACTAAAATGACTAATTTTTCAAGCCTGTTGTGGTAATATAGTCAGATTCAATTTGAGAAGATTAAATATTAAAATAAAGAAATAAACTAACAGATTTTCTCCTTCCTGCCTTTTGGGTCAAGGTGTGCATGCACAACTTTAGTTGCTGTTTTCTTCTATACCTTGTAAACCCACCCACAGCACCCTTTACATAATTATTTGGAACTCATACTGTTATACTGGGATGGAAACTAGCCAACATCTCTGCAGTGAAATATATCATCTCAGAAAACTCAGTTCCCAGAAGCTGGAGTTACACTGAGGTATGAGAAGTGGTCACTGTCGATGGCAATACAATAACCTGGACTATGAGCAATGCTTATTTACTGCAACTAATTAGAAATTCTAGGCAACACTACTCTGTTTGATGGTACAGCTAAACCCTTTGTTCTAAGAAACAAATATAATACATAACACATTTTTTATTACATTGCTACATCTTCACTTCAATCCTAGTTAAAAACCTAGGATATGATTACCTGTGATCTTGCCATTTAAACAGGTATAACTCCCAATAAAATTAAAAGGAAGGGAGAAATTTTGACCGGACATGTTTGGCCTCCACTAATATTTCCCATAGTAATTGTCTCTCCTGCTTTACCTGAGGCTATCTTGTTTTCAGGATATTATGTCAAAGTTCAGGGGAATGCTGTCCTACATCCAAATGGTGTTTACATAGAAAAACTATAGTGGAGGTAATTATCTGAATAATTCAAATCCCCATACTTTGCTATCAAGAAAAAAAGACAAGGTTTAGGTTGCATAATTCAATTCGGTTCAAGCCATCAAATATTTATTGAGAATCTCCTATGTATATGGCACTGTGCTAATAACTGACTCTACAAAGATGAAAATAAAATGGTCTGCCCTCAGGGGGATTATATTCTTCAGGATTTATACCAATTAATTCCAATAGAAATTGATTTCATTACTCCACTTCACATGGCTTGGTGATTCACTTCCCCAACATTTACTGAATACCTATTCTGTACAAGGCACTAGAAAGAAAAATTAAGATAATGCCTATAGTTTTAGCCTAATGTCCACATCAACATTTATATAGAACTCTCTTCCCTCTTTAAAAACATATCTGCTATCTGTAGACACAGAAAAAATGAAGGGATGTTTTCTGATATACTAAATGTTATTCTTTTGACTCTTGGCATTGTCTGTGCTCCCAAATATGGTTTAGTCTCTGAACCCTTACACCAGGGATGTATTTCCAGTAGTTTGGATCATCATGGCTCAGGTGCAGCTATATTCTCCTTCCAGCTATGAATTCATCCTTATAGAGGTAATAAAGCATATAATTAATTAGCTGTGACTTAAAAGAGGTTATTTAAAATCTCAGATTTAGTTCATTTCAATTAAAAAATCTAGAAAGAAATTAGTCATATGGGGTCAAACAAACTGTTGACACATTTGTATAGGGACCACATTGAAGTCTGTAAAAATCTTTTTAGTGTTTTGTGTTTTTAACTTGGGCTGGTGCTCTACTCACTGAGCCACCTAGCCACCCCTATTATTGTTATTATTATTAATAATAACTCTTCATGATTTGTGTATTTCCAGTGAGAAAGGGTTTCAAACATGGAAATGACACACACCTAATGTTGTTGAACAAATTTCTGGTGAACTCCATCTTGTTCCTCAGAATCTAAAAGCAGAATGAACCTAGGAGACCTTTTCAAATTCATAAATAGTGCATTTAGAGGGATGGCTAGGTGGCATAGTGAATAGAGCACTGACCCTGGAGTCAGGAGGACCTGAGTTCAAATGTGGCCTCGGACACAACACAAAAAACTAGCCATGTGACCTTGGGCAAGTCACTTAACCCCAATTGCCCTGCCTCCCCCCCTCCAAAAAGCAAAAAAAAAAGTGTATTTAGAGACCATCTAGTTCAAGCCCCTTATTTACAGATGGGAAAACTGATCCAGAGTGATTCTCTCAAGGACACATAGTTAGGAAGCAGCAGTCAGAATCTGGACTTTGGCTCTTCACTGTGGCTATGATATACATAACATGATCTTTTCTGGGGGCAGTTCAGTTGTGAGGATGATGTAGGCTAGACTCAGGATGTTCTCAGACTGAATTGTCAAGGGTCTTGGATAAAAAATGAAGTAGGCTGTGCAGTGCGATTTAGTAGAAAGAGTAATTAAATTAGAGTCAGAGGACCTTGGTTTGAATACCAGCTCTTCTATGGATTGCCTGTGTTATCATAGTCAAGTTGCTTAAACTAGAGATCCCAGGTTACTCATCTGTAAAATGAAGAGTGTGACTTCTAAGGTATTTTCTAAGTTTTGGGTTTTTTTTGCTTTTTTGGAGGGGGGAGGGCAGGGCAATTGGGCTTAAGTGACTTGCCCAAGGTCACACAGCTAGTAAGTATTAAGTGTCTGAGGTCGGACCAGCTCTAAGTTTTATGAATCATATTATCTTCAGTTATCTTCCATATCCCTGCAGGATGATGTAATAGATATAGCACTGGCTTTGGATATAGAGGGCAGGGAATAAGCATGTATATAGCACTTACTATGTGCCAGATATTGCTCTAAGTACTTTTTCAGAAATATCTCATCTGATTCTCACAACATTTGGAATGATTGTATTTGAGTTTCCAACTTACCTATTACAGGACATGTATGACCCTCAGCAAGATACTTTATTCATTTAAGGTTCATTTTTCTCTTTTTAAAATGGGAATAATGATAAGTGTTCCCTTACAGGGCTGTTGAGTAGATAGTATTTTATAAGCAGTAAAGTACTATATTAATTCAATTCATTAACATGTCTGTTAAGTGCCACTACTAGGCCGGATGTTTGGGAAAATACAAAATTTAGAGAAGGTATAGTCTCTGCTTTCATGGAATTTAGTCTAGTAGGGAAATGACCAAATAATAAATAATTATAAATCATAGTATATAAGGAAAGGGCCTTGGCCACTGATTTCATTGACATGTGGAGTTTCTAGAGAAGGAAACTCCTACTATGAAGGCAGGTTAGCACTTTCCCCACAATTTAGAGTCTTGGAGAGGCACTTTAAATACTGAGAGTGTCACAGAGCAATTTTTTTGGTAGAGACTGGACTGAAATCTGAGTTTTCTTGATTCTGAAGTGGGTTCTCTATCTGTTACACCATACTACCTCTCTGTCATAAGCAGAGCATTTCATTATTTTGTGCAGCAAGGTGGAACAGTGGATAGAGTGCCAGGCCAGGAGTCAGGAAGACTCTTCTCCCTGAGTTCAAATCCAGCCTCGTGCATTTACTAGCTGTGTGACCCTAGGCAAATCACTTAATCCTATTTGCCTCAGTTTCCTCATCTGTAAAGTGAGTTAGAGAAGGAAATGGTAAACCATTCCAGTATCTTTGCCAAGAAAACCCCAAAGGGGGTCATAAAGAGTCAGACATGACTGAAAAAATGACCAAAACAAAACATTATTGAATGACATCATTAATATATTGTAGAATGCATAGGCACATTAGAGTTGTCAAACAAAGTGCCATGTAAGGTGCTATGGAGAAGTGGAGATTAATCTGGCTTGAATGAAAGTGTGGGTATTTGGTAAGCAAAGCAGTGAAGGGAAGTATGAAGAATAACATGAACAAATGCAGGGATCAGGGGGTGTGAAGGGCATGTTGGGGGACAGGAGAGAGTCTTCTAGTTTGATTGAAATATAGAAGACAAGGAGGAAAATAATACTATGAGTTCATACTGTGAATGTAGCTGTACCAGACTACAAAAGGTCTTGAATGTTAGGTAAAAGAACCTGACCTTTACTTATGAGACACTAGGGAGACATTGGATATTTTTGAGAGGGAGAATGGTATGACCAGATCTCTGCATAAGCAAGATTGGTCTGGCAACCACATGATATGTAGATGAGAGGGAGACAGAGTGGAAAATGAAGGCAGAAAGCTTGGTGAAGAGAAATTGCAATAGGTCAGATAGATGATAATGGTTGTAATCATTGTTAGTATGATGGCAGCAAAAGATAATGTGGAAGGGGCGGCTAGGTGGTGCAGTGAATAGAGCACCAGTCCTGGAGTCAGGAGGACCTAAGTTCAAATCCAGCCTCAGACACTTAACACTTACTAGCTGTGTGACCTTGGGCAAGTCACTTAACCCCAATTGCCCTTCCTTCTCCCCTCCAAAAAAAAGATAATGTGGAAGTGGAATTGACAAGACTTGGAAACTCATTAGGTAAGAGAGATGATGGACAAGGAAGAGTCAAAAATAACACAAAGCGTTTAGACGTGGGGTACTGGGTTGGTGATGGTATCACTAACAGAAATGATCAAGTCAGAAAAAGGATTATTTTGGGGGAGAGTTTGGCATTTGGGGTGGTAAATTTGGTGCCTCCAATTTGATATCCTATTGTTATTTAAACCTTAACTTATCTAAAATAGAACTTAATATCTTTCTTCCCTAAACCCACTCCTCTTTCTAATTTTCCTATTCCTGACAAGGACACCACCATCCTTCCTATCATTGAATTATTTTCCAGTTTCCATTCTTCCTTATGCCCCATATCCAATCATTGCCAAGCTATGCTTATTCTACCTCTGAAGCATCTCTCACATCCTTCCCCTTATCTTTCCTCACACAGCCACAAAGCAAACTACTAAAGTAGATCAAATGTTATCTTCCCTCATCAAACTTCCTCAGAAGTCTAGCATGCTTCCTCCTTGCTGCCTGGGACCTTCCACTGGGGCTCTCCACAGCTGCCTTCCTTCCCCGGACAGGCTTTTCCCCTTCTCTCCCATGATAACAATAGGGATTTGAATACTTCTGTACACTGACAAAATGCTTTGATATTCATTCTCTCATTTGGTAATAACAATGACTGACATCTGTTTGGAACTTTAGGATTTTCATACACTCGTGTGTGCTTCACAACAATCCTTTTAGATATATACTGTAGATGTTGTGGTCTCCATTGTACAGAAGGGGAAACTGAGACTCAGAAAGATTAAGTGATTTACTCATAGTCACATAACCAGTAAATATCAAAGGCAGGTCTTCTGCTCTGTTGCTGGGGATTTTATTTGTATATATTTTGATACAGTTTCTCCACAATAGAGTATAAGTTCCTTGAGGGCAGAATCTGTCTCATTACCGGTAGGCTTTTAACAAATACTTATTGAATCAAGGAATGAATGATTGAATAAAATGAAAGTGGGAAATCATGGGAATTTTTACATTTGTACTTGATCCATACATATATTCATCCAGGAATATACCAAACCTTCTGAATCAAAAAGATAATATAATAATAATATAATGCTAGCATTTATATAGTGCTTCAAGATCTGCAGAGGGTTTTAGAAATGTTGTCTCTCACTTTATTCTCACAACAATACTGAGAGATAGGTGCTATTATTACCCCCATTTTACAGATGAAGAAACTGAGGCAGGCAGAAGTTGAATGTCTTACCCAGGGTCATGTAGCTGTTAAGTGTCCAAGGTTTTGATTTGAACTCAGCTTTTCCTGACTCCAAATCCAGCACTCTATCCATTGTGCCACCTATGGACCCCAATATCGTCTTTGCTAATATCACTCTATACAGATGAGTATATTTCTTTTAAGATGAATCCACATTGATTAAAATCTAGTCCAGGACTGAGAAATCTTCCATTGTTTTCCAGAGCATCTATACCATCGTTACATAAGGCTTCCCATTTTGGGTCAAATCCAATGACTGCCATTTAAAACAGCCAAGAATCTTCTCAGTCATCTGCTGAGAATGTAGTGTTACTGAAATATCTGAACAGGCTGAGATAAAGTGTTTCAGACTCTTTTGATTGGAGTGTCCCAGACCTAGAAAAGTTGGAAGTATATAAGCTTTGAGGTATCTGAGTAGTTTACATTTGTATTTTTCTAGTTCTTGTTGTTCCATGAACAAAACACTCCATCACTCAGCTCAGGGCACATTATATGGTCATACTCCATGTCTCAAATGCTCTCCTTCTTTACCTTTGCTGCCTGACTTCCTTTAAGTCCCAACTAAAATTCCACTTTGTACAGGAAACCTTTCTCAATCCCTGTTATTTCTAGTGCCTCTCCCCTTCTCTCCCTCCCCTCCCCCTGCCCTCGGTCTCTGTCTGTCTCTCTTGCTTTTTGGAGGGCAATTGGGGTTAAGTGACTTGCCCAAGGTCACATGGCTGGTTTTTGTGTTAAGTGTCTGAGGTAGGATTTGAACTCAGGTCCTCCTGACTCCAGGGTCGGTGCTGTATTCACTGTGCCACCTAGCTGCCCCCCACTTTTTTCTATTTATTCTGATCATAGCTTGTTTGTACGTACTTGTTTGTTGTCTATCCTGTAAAGTTGTGATGTCCTTGAGGGTAGGCATTGTCTTCTGCCCTTTTTTTGTATCCTCAGTGTTTAGCCTATTGCCTGGCATACAGTAGGCACTTCATAAATGCTCATCAACTGACTGACAGCAATGTGGGAGGCCCAAGTATTGTTATACTAATTTTACAGATGAAGACACTTAAGGTCAGAGAAGTGATTTGCTGAAGTTTGCATATATATCAAATGTTAGAACCAAGATTGGAACATAGATCTCCTATCCCTCAAATCAGCAATCTTTCTGCCTTAAGCATAGGAATAACCTCCATGGTTTTATCAATCAGAGAAGCATCTCAGTCCCTGATTGGTAGAATCCCTGCAAGCTTGCCCCTTTTCTTTTTTGCACTTGGTAGAGGTTCTAGCACTGACTTGTTAATAATTTATTCTTACAGTAGCACCAGAGTCCTTCCTACCCTGCTCCCAAGCTCCATAATGGTATGGACCTAACCCAAACTCTAACAGCAGATGGTGAACATTGTAGTCAGGAGGGACCAGTTCTCAAATCCTACTTCATATATTCTTTGCGTTGCCCTGGCCAAGCAATTTAATCTCTCTAGCCTTAGTTTCCTTACCTATAATTTGAGGATTTGAGGAGGTTGGATTCAGGGCCTCTAAGGTCCTTTCCAACTGTAAATCTCTAACTTCATGATTTTATGATCCAAGATGGGAAAGTTTCCACTCCTGATGGCCAACCTGGCTACTTTCAGAAAGGCTTGTACTAAAAGACTGACCACCAAGGTTATGATATTTTTTGTATTGTAGATATTTATGAAGATGATCTGCTAAGGCTTGGAATGAACTGCAATCTGCATTAGTGGAGGGATTATCTGAACAAATGAAATCATGGGTCCTTTAAAAAAAAGTATGAGAATGAAGAGTGCTCCGTTTTCATAGAGCTGAACACATAGTAAATTCTCAGAAAATATTGATTGAAGTTTATCAATATTGATAGAGTAACAATCATGTAACTTCTGCTTCTCTAGGTATATGTCTGTGACCACTATACATGACACTCTTCTCTCTATTATTTCACTGAAGAAAATTGTAGCTGATCCTTATGATGCATCAGTACTTTTATTGTCTGTTTGACTTTTTCACCATGGGCAGATTATTTGGGGAACTTTTTTTTACTGTCTTCAGTCACCATATTAACAGAATAGGCAATTTCTATATCTAACTTGAACATAATAAGAACCTAACAGTGCTATTTCCATGGTAGAGGGTCAAGACAACTCTTGACCCCCAACCTCCCTGAAGTTTGTGGTATGGTTATTATATTTCAGCCCCAAATATTTTCTTTCTCTATTCCTTCTTCCTACCCAGTTAGAAGGGGTTTAAGCAATTTTGGGGATGGGAGATTTGGGGTTGTAAAAATAAGGACAATTTTAGAGGGGATGACAATTTCATTTTTAATTTGACTTTCTTTTTCTAAGGTGAATATTTGAAATTAAAGAGTTTCTATCTATTCCCTTCTCTCATTACTAAAATTATGCAAGGTAAAACCTCATTAAATTCCCTAACTGAGGGAATGTCAGTTAATGAGTTAAATGTTTGAACTTTAGGATATTTGTAAAACTATTCACTTTGAAGTGTGCAAAATCAAACCAGGATAGCAACATTCATTCATTTATCTGGACATTCCCACTGCAGAGTGAAAAGGTCTTTGACTGAATTGTTTTCACGATGAGTTAAAATGGGTTGGCAATTAGCATGTTTTTGTGTATGTATGTATGTGTGCATGTATGTACACACATACCACATATATACACACACTTATAGATACATAAACATACATACACACTATGTATGCACATACTATATCTCTCTCCCTCTTTCTGTCTATACATACACAATGCATACATACATATGTGTGTATATGTGTGTGTGTGTAAAATATTGGCTAGAAAATACTGTTGCTGCTTTCACAAAACAAGCCACATTGAAAATCAGCCTTCAAAAGAGGTTACTTAGTGTAGAGGAAAGATCAGTGGGTTTGGAGGTAGAAGACCTGAGTACTTATATAGCAGCTTTTTATAAAGCAATGTGCCTGATTTTCACTGTGACTTCTGGAAGCAGAGGCAGTATTTTCTAGACAACATACAATATCATCTATATATCTATAGGTATATCTCCCTCTCTCTATATATCCATATCTATATCTACATCCATATATATATATCCATATCTACCTCTATATTTATGTCTATATCTAAATGCATATGTATCTACCTCTGTATCTCTATCTGCAACTATATATCTGCAACCATATCTATATCTACCTCTCCAAATATACCTGTATCCATTTATACCTCTATATCTACATCCATATCTATCTCTATGTCTAGATCTGAATCCATATCTTTATCTACTTCTGTATTCATATCAGTATCTTATAGCTATCTACATATTCATATCTATTCTACCTTTGTATCTATATCTATACACAATACACATATATACATATGGCCTACTATACTAATTATCAACATTTAAACTTAGCATGGAAACAATTTGCTCACCTCATTTACATTTGCCCTTTTATTTACATTTTTAAGCAAATCTTTTCACTTCCAGGCTTCAGTTTTCTTTGACAGTAGAAAAGGGATACCAGTGACTGCCCTACTCCCTAACTCACAGGTCTTAGAATTATAGATTTGGAGCAGTGATTTCAGAGGCCATCAGGTCCAGGCCTCACATTTTACAGATACGGAAACTGAGTCCTAGGGTTGCCCAAGGTTACCGAGGGAGTAGGCTTCAGACTCCAAAACCAACACTTTTTTTTCCACAAGAGAAAATATTTGTATGAAAACATTGTATGGCATGCAAGGTGTTAAACACACTTCAGAAATGGTGCTTTAAAAAGGGTTCATGTTATTTAAAAACAATTTTTTGCCCTAAGTATTTCAAATACCAACCCCTTCCTCCTAAAAATCCTCATACGATTAATTTTTACTTTAAATGAGGAAAGATTTGTTCAGTGTAAGTATTACTACTATTAATAATAATTGCTAACATTTATAAAGCACTTTAGGGCTTACAAAGTACTTTACTGATATCATGTCATTTGATCTTCATTAACAACCCTGGGAAATGGGGGCTATTATTAACCCCATTTTAAGTTGAGAAAAAAAGAGGCAGACAGAGGTGAATTGACTTGTCTAGAGTCACAGTAAATGCCTGAGGCAGAATTTTAACTCGGGTCTTTCTGACTAGTCCAGCACCTTACCCACTGCCGCTAACCCAGCCCAACTGCTGGACCCATTATTGTGAATTCAAAATAAGTGGAATCTGACTTAAAAAACAAAACTATATTACTATTTAGGCTGTATTTTGTAGTATTGGGTTGTTTAGTGAAATGTATTCTATTTTTTTTTTCACTAAAAAGGGGGGAACAGGAAATTACTTAGAAAACATTATCTTATAGTTTAATTATAAAATTTAATAAAGGACTTCAACTAACCCATTGACTTCCTGCATGATGCTGGACCACTTATTTACTCTCTTTGGGTCTTTCTTCACAGAACTGGAATGACTGCTATATCTCCTAGCTAATTTGTGATTGCTTTAAAAAAAGAAAAAAAAACACATGATTATTAGCCTGAGAAATAAGAAATTTAAAATTTGAAATAAAATAATGAAAATGAAGTCATTTTTGTAGTTTGCAAATTTTTGTTTTTTTTTTCAGTATCTTGTTTTTTCTAGATTTTTATCATTTGTTTACCCAGGGCTGTGGATAGGTAGTGATGCTCAGGGTGAATTAGGTTTAAGAAATAAAACCTGGGAGAAAAGACTATTATTTTCATTAAAATCACATTATATTTAACCATATAATTTTGAAACAATATACTTTTTTGCCCATCCAACCGTTCAGCAAGCATTTATTGATTATCTACTTTGAGCAAAGCCCTATAGGGTATACAGAAAAAATAAAGCAAATATCTACCCACATGAAGCTTTTAGTCTAGGAAGGTAGATAAAACATAAATATCTAATTGTAATACAAGACAGAACATGAAAATGCTGTAAAGGAGATACAAGCAAAGTACTACTAAGGTTTGGAAAAGGAATCCAATCCAGTCTTATAGGTATTTATTAGACACCTATTACAGGCAAGGCACAGTGCTAAAAAAGGGAAGGGGAGCGAAGGGGGCAAAGGGGAAAAAAGGGGGAAGGAGAAAGGGACAGACCTTAAAGATCTTGTTAATTCATTTGTTTCTACTTTGTTAAATGTTAAGGATATTGTGTAAGATTTTAATCTTTATTTTATTTTTTATTGATGGTGATAGTTATATTTTAATTAGTTTAAATAAAGTATTTTATTTTATTTTTTTGCTTTTTGGAGGGCAATTGGGGTTAAGTGAGTTGCCCAAAGTCATGCTAGTAAGTGTGTCAAGTGTCTGAGGTCGGATTTGAGCTCAGGTCCTCCTGATGCCAGGGCCTGTGCTCTATTCACTGTGCCACCTAGCCGCCCCTAAATAAAGTATTTTAACTTGATGCCTGAATATGATGTACAGGAACCAGAAAATGGATCAGAACTTTCTTTGACAAGAGTTAGTATCAGTAATTTCTTTTCCAGAGAAATGGTATAATCTAGAAGCCAGACTGAACTGACTGGTCCCTATAGCAGTGCAGGTGGCTTCCAGTGAACAATAGCTTCGTATAAACCAAATAGCACTGTGAGTTGCTAGGGAGAACCTGGCAAAGGATAAAACTGGGCGGATGGCTTGTAAAAGACCGAGATGCCAAATCCAAATTCCTTCATGTGATTCCAGTCACATCCTACAATGAACTCATTGAAAGACTGAGAGTCTTTTTAGAAAACTGTCCTGCCATCTGTGACAATGAATTCACTGTTTTCTTAATCTAAACTCTCCACGTCAGCAAAGGAAACCTGAGGTACCAGGCAGTAGAAAGCTGAGACACCCAGAATCCTTTGACATGAAAGCCTGTTTGGTGTGATTGGAGTAAATGACTCATTTGGACTGGAAGTTGACCACAAAGTCCTTTAATTTGGGGCTTTTCCCAATCTGTAATGCTTCAGGGTCCTGATCAGGAGACCTAGGGAGATTTGTTCTATAAATGCTATTGTACAGGAAATGAAAGACGTACCTGAAGGGGAAAAGGATACTGTCTCAGGTGTTTGGTCTACAGAGATTACTCAATAACTTGTCCTTCTGTTGCTTTATTTTGTCATCATTAACATTGTTTATTAAGTTGCGCACTTAGTCTTAGCATCCTTGTGATCATTTGAGTTGAAAGGAGAAACAAACTTCTGATAAATTTGGTGGTAGTCCTGTATGTTATTCCTGATGTCACAGCATATAAAACACTGTTACTTAACTCTCTCATTTAAGACCTTTGGTCTGGCAGAGTTGGACTGATGATGTGAAAATCTCCATTCAAGATGATACTGAGATGGCTCATATCTTCCCTAACCTCAGTGGGACTTAGCTGAAAGTACCTGAGACACTTTATCCAGAATGAAGTGTCTGTGAGGGTAAAGTATCCTAGAGGCAACGGGTCATGGTTAGAAGCTTTTGTAGATGCTACCCTAAAACCAGGGGAGATATTCCTTACTGAATGATTCTGGCATTCAATGTGGGAATTTGTTTTGCTGGACTATGCATAGTTATTATGAAGGCTTTGGCTTCCTTCCTTCCTTCCTTCCTTCCTTTATCCCTTCCTTCTTTCCTTCCTTTTCCACTTTCAGTGGGTGGGACAGAGATGATAAATGCTCATAAAAATAAACAAATCATTTTTAAAAGGAAAAAATAAAATTGTTGAGGCCTAAAGGTGGGTGAGAAGGAATAAGAACTCAGCCTGATAAATAACCCAGTGAGTTAACCAAAGAAACTAAGTTACTGTTAAATTGTCACAATTTGGCTAACTAGCTCTGAGAAACATAATATATTATTCTGACATAATCATCTAACAAATGGAACATAGCCAGTCAGTCAACAAACATTCAATAAATGCTCTCTGCCATGTGGGTAGATACCACTGCGCATACAAAAAAAAGCACAACCGAGTTCACGGTGTAACTTACAGAGTTCATGGTGTAACTTACAGAGTTCATGGTGTAACTTACAGAGTG
>NW_027187391.1:33154464-33163567 GCF_028583685.1 Petaurus breviceps papuanus
TTCATGGTGTAACTTACAGAGTGAGTTCATGGTGTAACTTACAGAGTTCATGGTGTAACTTACAGAGTTCGTGGTGTAACTTACAGAGTTCAATGGGCAGACAACGCACAAACAACTGTATACAAACAAGATATGTACAGGATAAATTAGATATATAATCTTAGGGGAAAGGGACTACCATTAAAAGGAATTTGGAAAGGTTACTTGCAGAAAGTAAAATTTTAGCTGAGACTTAAAGGAAGCCAGGAGGCAGAGATGAGAAGGGAGAGGATAGCCTAGTGGTGGGGAACCTGCTGCCTCGAGGCCATATCTCACCCTCTAGGTCCTCAAGTGTGGCCTTTTGACTGAATTCAAGCTAAACAGTACAAATTTACTTAGCCAATTTATGTGTAAACAGCAATGCAAATGTTTGCATTGTACCTTGAATTGACTTTGGAACACACACGAAAAAGCAAACAAACACAGCTCAATATCTTGAGTGCCTGTTAAATTCTTTATGAGACATACCACCTGCATTAAATTTGTTTAAAAACACCAGCACCAACAACAGAACAACTTTCTTCCGTGAAGTTTGGATTCAGTCAAAGGGCCACACTTGAAGACTTATAGGGTGGCATGTTGCCTCAAGGCCATAGGTTCCCCATCCCTGATGAAAATGCACAAAATAGACAGAATGCCCTTGTATGAGGAATAGCAAAGAGGCCACTGGTACTGGATCATTGAGTACATGGTGACATTGAGGAGAGGAAGGTGTAAGAAGGCTGGAAAGGGGCTAGATTGAGAAGGGCTTTAAATGCCTAACATAGATAGTGTTTTTTCTATTTGATCCTGGAGGTGATAGGGAGATACCAGGGTTTACTGAATGGGGGGATGACATGATCAGACCTGTGGTTTGTCCATCCCCCTTTCTAATCCCATGTATCTGACTTAGTAAATGACATTTTTGAGGAAATTCAAATAAATGAATGAATACACACATAATAGTGTATAACTATAATACATAATGATATGTAATTTCCATTTCACATAATTTCCTCCTGCCTTGGACTTTTAAGCAGCAAAAGTATAGAAATGATAAAAGAAGCTGAGGGATGGCTAGGTGGCACAGTGAATGGAGTGCCAGCCCTAGAGTCAGGAGGACCTGAGTTCAGATCCAGCCTCAGACACTTAACACAAAAACTAGCTGTGTGACCTTGGGCAAGTCACTTAACCCCAATTGCCCTACCTTCCCCGCTCCAAAAAAAAAAAAAAGCAAAAAACAAAAAGAAGCTGAAGAGGTGTTTATTTAAGTTATCTTTGCTAAAAGAAAATGAAAGAATGATCAGTAAGTGTTTATATGACTTCAGCTATTTACAGGAATCTAAAGAAGTTCTATTGTTACAGAGAGGCAAAGGTGACAGATTATGGCACCCAGATTATGCACTACCACTGAAGCAATATCACCATATATATTACCCTCCTTCTTTTCTCTTCTTCCATCCTTCTTTGTTAGTAGATAGGGGAAAATATGTGTAGGGGACTTCATGTTTACATATATATGCTTGTATAAATATATATTTAGATGTACATACACACATATGAATATATGTAACATATAATATGTATTGTTTAAACTACATTTTCTAAAATAAACACCATCATAGAAATATACTTAAGAATATGTAATTGTAAGTACATGACATATAACAAGTATATTGTTGTTGGGTTGTTTTTCAGTTGTGTTCAACTCTTCACAACCCCATTTGGGGTTTTATTGGCAGAGATACTGGAATGGTTTGATATTTCCTTCTCCATCTCATTTTACAGATGAAGAAACTGAGGCAAACAGGGTTAAGTGACTTTCCCAGGGTCACACAACTAAGAAGTATCTCAGACCAGATTTGAACTCAGGGAAATAAGTCTTCCTTGCTCCAGGCCTAGCACTCTATCACCACCTAGCAGCCCCATTTAATTTTATGTATATTTGGTGGAGGAGAGAAATTCCTGCTGTGGAAAAATGAGAATTCCTTCTAACCATTGCAGACTGGCAACTCTACTGTGGTTTAGGATCTTGAAGAGTTCCTAATGAACTCCCTATGTCACACAGTATGTTCCAGAGCCAAGATTTGAGCATAGATCTTCCTAACTTCAAGGCAAGTCCTTGAATACTTCTTCACTCCTTCCTTCCTTCCTTCCTTCCTTCTCTTCTTTCCTTTCCTCTCCTCTGCCCCCTCACTCTTTCCTATGATTTCACTGGTACAGAGAACTTCTGATGAATAAACATGATATGCTCTGCTAAATAAAATAAGCTCCTGATCTGCTACATTTAGAGATTGTATGGGACACTCATTGGACTTCTAGTACTTAATTTACAGATGAGGGAACAGGTTCCCAGAGGGGTTAAGTGATTTCACTGAATCCAAGTAGACAGTATGTGCCAGAGGCAGGACGCAATATGGTATGAAATCTTATTAATACTGTTGATTGAACTTTCTGCAATATTTTTCTAAATTTCAGTCTTTCCTTCCTTTAGAAAAGAATATTTGGTATTAGTTGAGAGAAAGAACTGGTATAAATAGAATCCTTGTGAATAGGATATACATTCTGAGATACTTCTTTCAAACTTTTTTTTTTAACCAGCCAAAGAGCTACCATTTGTCATGTTTGTGAAAGAGAATGGACTTTGGAATCAGCTGTTAAATAACTTTGGCCCAGAAGAATTCTTGTCTTCAAATATATGAAATGTGTCAGGTAAACACTACAATCCCTTGTTCTGGGAAATGTTTCTATTCTTTTATGTTCTCTAATCTGTCAATAAATCAAAAGGATAGAGCATTTTATTATTCAGTCAGTACAAAAGAAGAAATTTTGTGAGTATGTATGTCAGTGACTGACATTGTTAAATAGATGTTAATGTTTAGACAGGAAAACCATGTATTATCCCACAATGTTTTGAGTTTAAATTTCAACATATTCATTTTTTAAGCTTTGATTTGATCTTTTTTGTACATTTATTCCTGGCTTTATAGTCTGTCTGACTCTTCAATAGGAGTGTTGTGCCCATACAGTTGACTTCCTGTAAATCTTTGCTGTGAGATTTGAGCAAGATCTGAAATCAAAATGTGAAAGTTATGTGCTAGCAATAAGAATGTCAGTTAGTTGTTTGTAGCTAATTATAGGGGTAGGATTTGAATCCAAGTCTTCCTGATTCCTAGTAGAGCATTCCATCCTCTACACAGCCCTTGTAAGGGCTCAACTTTTGGGGAGTTATTCTGAAAACTTTTAAAATTAAGGAAATAGGTACAAACACTGATATTTTGGTTTATTTCTATGGGGGTATTAGTATGTACTTTAAGTTTCTGTTAAGCTGGGTATGATGATACATGCTTGTAAACCCTGTTACTGGAGAAGGCTGAGGCTGGTGGATCACTTGAGTTTAGGAGTTCTGAGTTCCAGTAGTGCCAAAGCAAATCAAATAAGTGCACTAAGTCCCTACTTATATGTTGAGTCCCCAGGAGCCAAGGGTCATCAAACTACCTAAGAAAGAATGAACCAGTTTAGTTAGAAAAATGGAGCAAGTTAATACTTCCATGTGTACAGGTTGTGGGATGTGGTCTTTGAGTGGACATTGCACTTCTAGTCTGAGAAAGATAAGGACACCCAGTCTCACAACAACAACAAGCAAACAACAAGAACAACGACCAACAACAAAACTTCCACAATCCCCTAGCCCCCAAACTACCTTATGATTTAAGTGGAATGATTTCTATTAACTCCAATTATGTTGGCATACATGAGAAATAATTCCTCTTTGCCACTCATCATGTTTTTGAGACACAAACTGGCATAGCATTAGCCTTTACTAAAGCTCCACTAAAGAAGATGCTTATATGTGGTTATTAAAGACAAAATGGGAGTCTCCCAGAATTGTCACTTCTCCAGAATTGCAGGAACAGGGGTACTGGCTTTTGAATACTTGGTTTACTATCTCTACTGGACTAGACAAACATGGCAAGTTAACAGAATGCCAATGAAGTAGAATAATATTGACAAAGAATATTATACCTATAAATACACACTATCTTTCTTTGTAACAAAAAAAGAGTAACTAGAAAATAGTTTATGAAAGTGTGTTTTTAAAAAGTCTACTGGCTGTTAATCATTACTGTTTTTCCATTAAGAATTTATTTTTATAATTTAGGGAAAATGGATATTATGAATGATTTATATACTGGGATATTAAATTACAGGTGCTGAAGATTAAAAGGAAGACAGACTAGGAAAAGTCTCAGAGAGTTCAGTGACATTAATATGCAAACTCCTTTGATAGTTTTGGATGAAATTTAATGTAGTGTTGATAACACACTGATGTGCCACAGGAAGAAACCCAAATTATTGGGGAAAACCCAGGTCTAAATAGAAATAGTAATGGATTTGGAGACGGAAGATCCCAGTTCTGTTACCTAATATCTGAGTGACCTTGGACAAATTACTTCTCCTCTCTCCGACTCAGTTTCCTCACCTGTAAAATAAGTAGTTCAGCATTTCTTCCAAAGTCTATGAACAGAAGGCAGACCTTTCTGGGATATTCAAACTAGAGTCATTTCTAAGACAAAAGTGGCAACTCTCACTAATTAATTAATTTCCTTATTCATTCTTTCATGTAGCTTTAGGGCTATCTCCTTCATTTTCTGTAAGTGGTGACTAAGACTAGAAATAAGATTTAAATTTCTAGGGACAGAAATATAGCTATTGGTGGGTTTTCTTCTTGCCTCTTAGTTTGGACAAAACATTTACTTCTGAGTCTGTTTCCTCATCTCTTAAATAGGCTGCCCTGAGGAGCTATGAACACTCATTAATTTATGCAGTTTTTGAAAATGCCCTCTCAGCCCTAGAGCTTCTGGGATTACTGTTTAAAATGTTACACAATTAAAATTATTTCAGCAGAGCAAGAAATGCTCCATTCCAGCAACACAGGTGACTGCAGGCTTTGGGAAGGGAACCTGAAAAGGTGACTCATACTGCATCCTGAAATCAACAAATTCAGACTATAACAGATGATGGGAAAATTCTATACAGAATCAATGAGCAGATATTTATTAAACATCTACTATCGAGGCATATGGTAGATATAGTGGATAGAGCAGTGGGCCTGGAATCAGGAAGACCTGAGCTCAAATCAGTCTCAGTGACCCCGGGCAAGTCATTTAACCTGTTTGCCTTAATCCTCTGGGGAAGGAAATGAAAATGAAACCCCAGCTTTGATAACCTTTCCCCCAAAAAATTTCATTCAAAATGGTTAATATGAAACATTTGACATATTTCACTTATCTGGAAATTTTATTCATTCCTCAAAGATGAAAGGTAATGAAGTACTATTCTGTTTTAAATTATTCATAAGCTATTTCAGAGAATACATACAATACAGAGAATACAATATTTTTTCTTCAAAGAGTTTGGACACAAAATGCTCATATTTTTCTCTTCAATAAATAGTAAATTCAATGAAATATTTTTAAAAAATAAATTAAACTAAAACAAAGTAAAATATTAAACAAATAAATAAATAAGACACAAAAGCAAGAGGAAAAGGATAGCTTCACTGCCTTCTGCCCTGGATGCTACATATTTTGTACTATTCAGATCACCACATTTTTGGAGGGACATTGACAAGCTTGAGGGATGCTGACTAGAATGATGGGAAATCTGAAGACCTGCAGATGAAGATTAGTTGAAGAAAAGGAGCACGCTTCTTAGAGAAGAGTTGTCATGTGGAAGAGCAATTAGACAATTTTTTATTTTAACTGTTAGGATTTGAAATGTTTCTAAAATTTATTGCATATTTTCCAGCTTTCTTAAGTAGAGTGTCCTAAATATAGTTTAGCCTTTTTTTGAATAGTACAGCTTTTATTATGAACATGAACTGGATAGTGCTCTAATATGGAGATGGGGATTTTTGTAAGGTTATTGGTTCTCATATTATAGCTTCAGCCAATGATGTTGAAGAACTAGGAAGGCAGAACATTCCATGTTTCCATGACCTTCACCAAAATTACTATTTGTGGATCAGTTAAGGTCATACCCCTTCATCATACAGAAGAGGAAGCTGAGACCCACAGAGAGGAAATGACTTCTCCCGAGGTCATACAGAGAATAAATGGTAGAGCTGGCATTTAAACTCCTAATCTTGGATTCCAAATTCAGTACTTTTTCCACTAGACCATGCTCCTTCATGCAGATGTTTTCATGTTCACATGCTGTAATGGCAATGGGATTTGAAGATCTTCCATGCCCCTTGTATTGGCAAGCTAACAGGTACTTAGCACTTAGTTTCAAGTTCATAATTGTGTCAAGTATTAAGACCCAGAACTTGTGAATCCCACAGTGGGATGAACTTGCTGAAGTAGCAGGAGGAGGTGAGGTAAGGAAGAGCTAATAAGAGGCCCAGGTTGGAGAGGGAAGAGATTTTGAGAACATAACTTGTGGTGGCAGAACTTCTTCTGAGAGCCAGCCAGAGCTTCTGCTGAGAACTGCCAGGAATGAGAACTGCTGGGAGCTGGAACTGCTGGGAGAGAGCAGTGTGGAGGCTGAGCAGCTATCTTTTGTGAAGAGAGGAGGATCTTTGCCTGAGGGAGCCTGTTTTTTTTTAATTAAATTTTATATTTATTTTTAGTTTATATCATTCATTTCCACAAGATTTTGAGTTATAAATTTTCTCCCCATTTTTCCCCTACCCACCACTCCAAAACATTGATCCCACTGTATACCCCCTCCCCCAGTCTGCTCTCTCCCATATCTTCACCCATCCCCCCTCTGACTTTCCAGTAGGGTATGGTGGATCTCTGTGCCCCAGTGCCTGTATATCTTATTTCCCAGTTACATGTAAAATAATAATAATAATATATATATTTAAACATTTGACTTTAAAACTTTGAATTCCAGATTCTTTCCCTTTCCCCCTCATCACCCACCCTTACTGGGAAGATAAGTAGTTCAATATAGGTTGTACATGTGTAGCTATGCAAAGCATTTCCATAGTGATATATTATGAAAGACTAACTATATTTCTCTCCATTCTATCCGACCTCCCACTTGTTCTATTCTCTACTTTGATCCCATCTCTTTTCAAAAGTGGGTGCTTCCAACTTCCCTCCCCCTAGCCTGCCCTCCCTTCTATCATACCCCCTGTCATCCCCTTCCCCCCTACTCTCTTGTACGTTGAAATACCCTATTTAGTGTGTATTTCATTCCCTCCCTGAGTCAAATTCAATGAGAATAAGGTTGACTCATTCCCTTTTGCCATCCTGTTCTTCCCCTCCATTGTAATAATTTTCTCTCATCTCTTCTATATGAGATAGTTTACCCCATTCTGTCTCTTCCCATCTTCTCTCATATTCTTCTCTCACCTCTTAATTTCACCTTTTAAGTATCATTCCTTCCTATTAAATTGGTCCTGTGCCCTCTGTCTATGTATACCTATAAACATATATACACACACTCACGTATGTATTCATATGCCCATACACCCTCCTATAGAGACACACACACACACACACACACATATATATATATATAATGTATGTGTATATATACACACATTTCTATTCCCTTCAACTATTCTCATACTGAGAAAAGTTTCATAAATTATAATTATAATTTTTCCATGTAGGAATGTAAATAGTTCAACTTTGATAAGTTCCTTATGATTTCTTTTCCCTGTTTACCTTCTCATGCTTCTCTTGCTTCTTGTATCTGAATGTTAAATTTTCTATTCAACTCTGGTTTTTTCATCATGAATGCTTGAAAGTCCTCTATTCCATTGAATGACTATATTTTCCCCTGAAACATGATACTCAGTTTTGCTGGGTAGGTGACTCTTGGTTTTAATCCCAGCTCCTTTGACCTCCAGAATATCATATTCTAAGCCCTTCAATCCCTCAGTGTAGAAGCTGCCAGATGTTGTGTTATCCTGATTGTGTTTCCACAATATTCAAATTGTTTCTTCCTGGCTGCCTGTAATATTTTCTCCTTGATCTGGGAACTCTGGAACCTGGCTAAAATATTCCTAGGAGCTTTCTTTTTGGGATCTTTTTCAGGAGGTGATTGGTGGATTCTTTCAACCTCTATTTTGCCCTCTGGTTCTAAAACAAAGGGGCAATTTTCCTTGAGAATTTCTTGAAGAATGATTTCTAGGTTCTTTTTTTGATCATGGCTTTCAGGTAGTCCAATAATTTTTAAATTATCTCTCCTGGATCTATTTTCCAGGTCAGTGGTTTTTCCAATGAGATATTTCACATTGCCTTCTATTTTTTCATTTGTTTGGATCTGTTTAATAGAATCTTGATTTCTCATAAAGTCACTAGTTTCCATTTGCTCCAATCTAATTCTGAAGGAACAGTTCTCTTCAGTGAGCTTTTGAGATTCTTTTTCCATCTGGCAAATTCAGCTTTTTAAGGCATTCTTCTCCTCATTGCCTTTTTGAGCCTCTTTTCCCATTTGAGTTAGTCTATTTTTTAAGGTATTATTTTCTTCAGTCAGGTTGTTGACTCTCATTTCATGATTTTCTTGCATGGTTCTCATTTCTCTTCCCAATTTTTCCATCACTTCTCTTATTTGGTTTCAAAATCCTTCTTAAGGTCCTCTATGGCCTATAACCAGCTCATATTTTTCTTGGAAGCTTTTGGTGCAGGAGTTCTTACTTTGTTGTCTTGCTCCTGTTCCATGCTTTGATCCTTTTTGTCTCCAAAGAAGGAATCCAAAGTTGGACTGCTGTGTTTTCTTATGTTTGCTACTCAATTATTTGACTTTTGGGCTTTTTGCCACAGCCAAACTCTGCTTCCAGAGGGGGGGGGGGGCTTTGTCCCAAATTGTTGGGGTTTTCTCAGCTGCCAGAGCTATTAGTTGCCTGCCCTCTCTGAAGCCTCCACTGGCTCTAGCAAACTGGTCACACACCCCAGGACCTCCACCCTAGAGAGTGATCCAGATTCAAGTAGGTTAAAGCAAGAGCAATTACCCCTCAGACTAGTTGCTTGGTCTGCAGGCCAGGAGCTCTGAAGCAGCCATGGGGCGGTGGCTACTGTAAGGGTTATGGGATTTAAAGATCTCCCATGCCCCATGGACGTGC
>NW_027187391.1:33163577-33173948 GCF_028583685.1 Petaurus breviceps papuanus
ATATTTGTAATCTCTATAGGCATTGTGAATATGGCATTGCTGATACAGCTACTGTGTCTCAGCTGCTTCTTTTTCCAGGGGGCAAAGGCCAGACTGCACTCCTGGACTCCTGGTTCCCAAAGTCCACACTGCACTAACCTGTCACTTTGTCCTTAGCAGCTATGGGTTGGTAATTCTGGAAACCACCACAGCTGCTGATGATCTGAAGTCCCTCCAGCTGGCGGCTGGTTGTGGCTGCCCTAAGGCTAAAACCTCCAGCTCACATGGGGCTGGGCTTGGCTCCCAGAGCACTGTGCTGGCCCCTTCCTGCCGGCCTGCTGGGCTGTCTTCAGTGGGAGGGTAGCTTCTGCCTTTTATTTTGTGGGTTCTGTAGCTCCAAAGTTTGTTTAGAGTCATTTTTTACATGAATTGGAGGAGGTGGAAGTGGGAACCATGTGGAAGTCCTATTTATACTCTGCTATCTTGGCTCCACGCCCATCTGTTTTGTTTTGAGAACTTGGGAATGTGGGTGTTCACCGCTTTAACTATGTGTACCAACTTTGTGGCTACTATAATGACTTTGACTTTCTGGTTTGGGGGGTTAGCTTGCTGGTATTTGAACAAATGCTTTGGCTCTGTCTTCCATGTGGAGAGCCTGTTACATTTTGTCATTCACAACTACACCAGCATATTTATAGTCACCATGGGTATTGTGACTATTACATTGTTGTTATTGCACATGCCCACTATATACAGACGTACACACATATGAACAGACACATTCAAATGTACACTACACAAAGGCATGTGATCGCATATGTACTAGAAAAACATTTGTTCAGAAATAGGTGGACATTGTGTATTTATGTACACTTGTTCATAGAGATGCTCATAGAATCATAGATTTAGAGCTGGAAGAATCTTTAAAGAAATCTAGTCTAACTCCTCGTTTTTTTTTTTAATGAGGAAAGAGATCCAAAGTCTTATTTAAAGTCATATAAGTAGTAAATGTCCAAGGCTATATTTGAACTCAGACCTTCTGACTTTTCTGCATACTACACTGCCTCATGTTCACATTCATATAACATCCAGATACGAACACCTCATTGAAGATGAACCTTTTCTTATTTCTTTCCTCACATTAGTATATTAAGAGTAGGACATCTAAGCTCTACAAATTTCTTGGTTGTGAAATTAGCATTTTGTGGCAGCTACTAGGGATAACTTTCCAGTTATCCCTTCCACATCATGACTTTCCCCATCATAGCTTTGATATGTTCCTGATAGGCATAAGAAATTAAATGAGGATTTGGGGGGAGTTTTGAGGAAGCTGCAGATGATATGCAAAAGCCACCAGATAACACAGAACCTGTGACCAAATATTTAACCCCAATATTACAATAAGGTACTGTAAACACTCCATAAAAGGAAAAGAAAAAAAATCCTCAGGCTTCTACCCTGGTATGAAGGGAGGGCCAAAAATTTTATGTGGATTTTCCAGATGGGAGAGGGAGAAGGGGATGGCAACTCCTGTAATGTGGTGTAATGTGGAATGAAAAGCTGTATAGTGAAATCACTTGAGAGAGATGCTTCTTGAACTTTTGAATGAAAAGATTCATTTTCTCTTTATATATTCTAGTTACATAAAGAGAGCCACTCACTCACTCTATCTTTGAATTGTGGAAGTCTATTCTTTGACTCATTTGCATGAAATTTGAACTTCAGATTAAACCTCAGGTTGCTTACTCTTTCTTAGTTTTCCTTTCTTTGCAAAATCCCACAAATGAGCTTTTAACAAATACTTATACTTTGGGTATGAAAAGTGATACATTAATCACTTAATTACTGAAAGATTGTTATGCTTCTCAAATTCAAGGGAACAGGAAAATACTTTTGAAACGATTCCTGGTTCTTTGACTTAAAATGTGCTGCTTTATTGAAAGGAAGGCTTAATTGAACAGTTCTATGTT
The DNA here is from genome assembly GCF_028583685.1 of Petaurus breviceps papuanus. Taxonomy (NCBI): domain Eukaryota; kingdom Metazoa; phylum Chordata; class Mammalia; order Diprotodontia; family Petauridae; genus Petaurus; species Petaurus breviceps. The sequence continues at coordinate 33,165,527 of NW_027187391.1, forward strand.
TTATTCAGATAACAAATAAGTGCTTGTACATGAGTGACTATATACAACCTTATTTTTTCATTACCCAGATGAAATAATACGACACATTAGATTTATAAAATAGACTTTGAAATATCACTCTAAAGAGTGACATTACTATTCACACTGGATGCCAACTATCCTGTTAGAGGAAAGAACATTTCAATCCAGTTGACTAAGAGACCATTAACATAAAGGAGTCTTTCATACATTTGGAGATACAAAGATTCCAAGTATACCGTGGCTATTTTTTTGTGTCTCATGGCATAATTTTGTGGAAATTCTTAGAGGGAAATGAGTAGGAATAAAATTATTTTAAATCTTTGCTGACTTTTCCCCCCCAAGTTATTTCATGTTGAAAACAAACTTCTTTTCTAGTTTTTGATATGTATGGACCTCATTCTATATGAGATTATCCTTTGGAAATTATCATTTTGATTATTATTACATTAATATTATTATTAGGGTTTAAATATAACACTCAGAATTAGATGCATGTATACTTAATGGCCTGAGGGCAGCTAGGTAGCCCAGGGAAAAGAGGGAAAGAGAACCTGGGTCTGGAATTAGGAAGATTCAACTTCCTGAGTTCAAATCCATCCTCAGACACTTACTAGCTATGTGGCCCTGGGCAAGTCACTTAACCCCATTTGCCTCAGTTTCTTCATCTGTAAAATGAGTTGGAGAAGGAAATGGCAAATCACTCCAGTATCTTTCCAAGAAAATTCCAAGTGGGATCATGAAGAGTTGGACATGACTTAAAAATGACTGAACAACAATACTTAATGGCCTAATAAACAATTGGAAAGTATGTATACCTATTCTCCCTATTTCCCCCGCCGACCCCCCAGACTGCTATGAATTTCTGTCATCTCTCGTTTAAATACAGATGTCTCCAAAGCTCAGTCACTAATCTTTTTATCTTCTCTTTCTACAATCTTGGCTTCCATGGGTTCAGTTATCACCTCTACACAGATGACTCCCTACCGCCATCTAATATGCATCCTGAACCTCTCTCCTGAATCCTTGTCCTTCACCTGTAATTACTTGTTGAATTTCTCTGTCAGGATATAGTAACAATACCTCAAACTCAATATGCCCCTTATACCAGGCCCTCCTCAAAATGTCTAAGTTTTTGTTTTGGGCACCATCATCACCCAAGTTCATTGTACTTTTGCTTCCTTCTGTTTATACTCTGCCCCCCATATCCAATTAATTGTAAATTCCATTAATCTCATTTCTACAACAAAGATGTCAAATCTCAGTCCCCCCCCAACCCCACCGAAATGTACATGCCTGTAAAATTTCCCAGTGGGGGCCAGAAGCAGGTTAAGATGTAATTGGAAATTTTTAATAAAATAAATAAAAACATAATACAATATAGGTAATGTTAATTTGTGGTTTTTCTAAGTCAATATGCAGCCTAAAGGGATTCACTTTTATTTTATTAACACAACTGCTCTATAATATTTCTTGCGTTCATCCCCTTTTCTCTATTTCTAGGGCTGCCATGTGGGTTCAAGGCCATATCACCAGCAGCTTGTGCTATTTTGATAGTTTCCTGTTTCACCTCTCTGCTTCCCACCTAGAGCTTCTGCAATCCAGCCTCCACATATTTGCTGAATCTTTCTAAGACATAATCCTAACCACATCACTACCTTAATAAAACACCTTCCATAAGTTCCCTATCACTTGCAGGATTAAATTCAAGCTGGAAACCTGGATTTTAAAGTCTTTGAAAATCCAATCCCCACTGGTTTTCTAGCTTTATTTCACAGTATTCCCTTATTCCCTTCTCAAATATTCGTAGAGCATTATGTTTGATCTCTCCTTTGTCAACTTCACTTCTTACTTTATGTTGTATTTGCCCATGTTTATGTCCTGTCCCTCCAAGAAAATGCAATCTCTTTTAGACATTTTTATTTTTATATCCCCAGAACCTAACACAATATCTTGTAAGTAATAGGTGCTTAATAAATATTTGTTCAACTTAATTTTCTTTTTTGTTTTCTATTTAGGTAGGTTCCTTCACTCTGAACATCAGTGATGGTTTTCTTTATTGGGTAATAGAAGATAATCAGTGCTTGTATGTATAAAAGGCTCTTCAATTATTACCTCTATGCAGGCGAATCTCAAATCTCCAACAATTAATCTCTAATCTTTTCTGCTGAACTGTAATATTACTTTCCTAGTTGTTCTCCTGTATTCCATTATTTTGCTTCTAATTCATTCTTTGTGTTATTCCTGAAATAATCTTCCTAATGAACTGTTAGCCTAGCACATAGTAGGTATTTAATGAATATTTGTTGATTATTTGAGTTATTGATATTACCGTTACTAAAGAAAAGCCCCAATAACTTTTCATTGCTCTCTACTGGCTAATCCATAAAATAACAACTTAACCTCTGATTTAGGCGCCTCCACATTACTTCTCTGACATACCTTTCTAGCATTGCCATACTATACTGTCCCTCATGAACTCTATGTTCCTGCCAAATTGAATGAGCTTACTGCTCTTTCTGATCTTGTCCTGAACTCTGTATCTCTGTCCACTCATATGTGCCCGCTCCTATGTGTGGAGCATAATCGCTTGATTACCTGTTGAAATCTCTCTCTTCCTTTAAGGTTCAGGTCAAGTGTTTTCTCTTCTGAAAGTCTTCCCTGATCACCATTGTCCCCTTGCCACTGAGCTGATGGTGAACTTTCTCTCCTAATGTTTATTATAGTGCGTTGTCTAAACACTTTTGCCTTTTTCAAACTCTATTTTGCACCATAAGTTATTTGTATATGTGTCATATGCCTTTAATTGATTTAAATTCCTTCAGGGCTCAGATTACATCATTTTTCATGCTGGCAGCCCTTTGTTGTTCAGTCATGTCTGACTCTTTGTGACCCCATTTGGGGTTTTCTTGGCAAAGGTACTGTTGTGGTCTGCCATTTCCTTCTCCATCTCATTTTACAGATGGGAACACTGAAGTGAACAAGGTTAAGTAACTTGCCTGGGGTCACATAGTAAGTGTCTGAGACAGAATGTGAACTCAGATCCTCCTGACTTCAGGTCTGATGGAATATCCACTGCACTACCTACATGCAGTCCTAATTTTCTTATAAATCCAGGATTTTCCCATAAGGCATCAATCTCCTTGACCTCTGTGCAGCATTTGATACTATTAGCAATCTCTTCAAAATCCTTCTTCCTTTGCTTCTGTTTTATTCTCTCTTAGTTAAGTGCCAGGAAAAAGATGAATACCGAATTGAATTTAAAAATCAAAATATAGACTTCAAGTAATGAAAAGTCATGCAATCCCAAGATGCTAGTTTCTCAATTTTGGGGGGGTTTGAGAAGAGGAGCAGGAGGAAGGAAAACTAGAACTATGGGATAGGGAACTCCTCTAGAGAAAACTACCTTTACTGAGACAGATTGACATGGATTCTGTAGTTTAGATGCTTAGAGAAGGGCCTGAGAGTACTGAGAGGCTGACTGTCACATAGCAGGCAGTTGCTAAAAGCAAAACTTGAACTCCAGTCTTCCTGACTGTACTATAAATTCTGACTTTGTATCCACCACTACACTGTGATTTCTTTCCTCTAAGTCAACATTCTACGAAGGAATGACTCAGATAAAAACTCGGTACGGAAAGTTAACACTTTTTTTTTCTTCCTTAGAGAGAAGAAAAGACAGTGTAGTTCAAGTACTTAAAAATCTTAAGGAGTTAGCTGTATTTTTCTTGGTGCAGGTACTCCCTCTACTGACAAGAATAACAATCCCCCACCTTTTTTTATTTGAGACTGGCTTTGGCTAAAACATTCCTTTCCTAATGTTTCTTCTTTAGTGGTGGACCTCTTTGGTTTTCAGCAGATTTTTATTGATATTTTTTCTTTTTATATCCCTTATATTTCCTACTGTATCCTTTTCCCTCTTCCCTCCTAAAGAATTATCCTTTATAATAAAGAAGGGGAAAAAAGGTAGGAAAAAGGATTGGTAAAACTAATCAACACATAAAAAAAAATCTGATGTTATATGCAATATTTCACACCTAAGGACCCCTACTACTACAAAGGAAAGAGGAAGAGATGTCTTTTCATATCTCTTTGGGGGGGGGGGGCTAAGCTTACTCATTATAATGTCAAAATGATTTTGTTGTTTTACTTTCCATTTGCATTGTAGACATTGAATTTTTTTGATTACCTGGTTCTGCTTACTTAATTTTGCATTAGTTCAGTTCATATAAGGCTTTCCATTTTTATTTTATCCATCATATTTATCATAACTTATGGTACTATAATATTCCAGTTCATTCATATATCACAATTTATTTGTGCATTCCTCAATCAATGAGCATTGACTGTTTCTAGTTCTCTGATACACACACACACACACACACACACACACTGTCATTAACCTCCTTGGGAATACACCTAGTAGCGACATAGCTTAATTAAAAGGTTTTAGTTATTTTTTTTTTGCAGGAACTCAAATTGCTCTCCAGAATGATGGTACCAATTGATGGTAATGAATTTCTTTGTATTTAGAGAGAAGGGTCTGTGAATAATTGACATATAGTTGCTCAGTGGGCCTATTCTTGAAGACTTTCCAGTTTGACTGGCTTTTCTAGAGCTTGTACTTTGTGGTTATAGCCTCCAAGAATATTAAAATGAGGTGTCAGAGTAGGAAGGCAGCTAAGTGGTACAGTGGATAGAGTGCCCATCCTGGAGTCAGGAAGATTCATCTTCATGAGTTCACATCCAGCCTCAGACACCTGATGGCTGTGTGAACCTGGGCCAGTCTTGTTTTAATCTTGTCTTAATCTTGTTTGGCTCAGTTCCTCATCTGTAAAATGAGCTGCATAAGGAAATAGCAAAGCACTCCAATATCTTTGCCAAGAAAACCCCAAACGGGGTCACAAAGAGGCATGATTGAAATGACTTGAACCAACAGAAAAATCAGAGTAGGATCCTAGTGGAAGGATTCTTTATATTGTGCTGGTATTTATTTAGAAATTTTCAGTCATTTGTGAAATGAACTTAGTAACATGGCACTACTTTTTGCTTTTTGTTTTTTCCCTGGGAACTTTTAATAGTAACAACCATTTATATAGCTCTTTACAATTTATAAAACCATTTTACAAAACATTTTCACATATGTATGCTATCATTGGGTCTCCCCAATACCCCCGTGAAGAAGGCATATAGAAGTCAATTAATTTGTCCAAAGTCACACAGCTAGTTAGTGGAAGGGCCAGGACTATAAATCAGTCAACGGGAATTACTGGGTCATTGTGGTGATTGTGATGGTCTTTGTGCTACACTGGTGATAGAAAAACAAAAAAGGAACAGACCTTGCCCTCAAGGAGGTAACCTTGTTGGGGATGAATGGAGGGGTGGTGGTAGTATAGAGGGCATTTACATATATTTGTTGTTGTTGAATCCTTTTAGTTGGGTCAACTCTTCATGATCCCCTTTTGGGGTTTTCTTGCCAAAGATGCTGTAGTGGTTTGCCATTTCCTTCTCCAGCTCATTTTATGGATAAGGAACTGAGGCAAACAGGGTTAAGTGACTTGTACTCAGAGTCACAGAGCTAGTAAGTGTCTGAGGCCAGATTTGAACTCATGAAGATAAGTCTTCCTGACTCCAGGCCTGGAACTTTATCCACTGTGCCACTAGCTGCCTCACCTATACATAAACATGCAGAATAAATGCAAAATGGTTTGGAGTACTAGCCAATAAGGGAGGTGTTTCAAATGACTCTTGAAAGTGTTCTAGTTGTGAGAATACAGAGAAATAAATTTCTCCATGCTTCAGTTTCCTTATCTGTAAAAGATGGCATCTAAGGTTTCTGCTAGTTTGAAATCTGATCTTTATTTTTGGAGGGCAATTGGGGTTAAGTGACTTCTCCAAGGTCACACAGTTAGTTTTTTTTTGGGTGTGTGTTAAGTGTCTGAGGCTGCCTTTGAACTCAGGTCCTCCTGACTCCAGGGCTGGCACTCTATTCACTGCTCCACCTAAATGCCCCTGAAATCTGATCTTGTAAAAGGCACAAAGGCAGACAGGACATAGAATCATGGCCCTTTCTAAAGTTATTGGGATAGTTTGGCTGTGTAAACTGAAAAATATTTCTAGTTTATTAGTTCTCCCATTAAACTGTGTGCTTCTTGAGGGCAGGCACCATGTTTTTACTTTGTATCATTAGTACTTAGCACAGTGCCTGGCACATATTAAGTAATTAAAAATGCTTGTTGACTGAATTGAATTAAAATAAAAAATATATTATGCTATTTTAGAGATACATAGAGATCTAAGAAGATATACCCCTTGCTCCCCACAAAGGTCTGTGATTTTTTTTAGCATGGGATATTTTACCTAATAGAGATAAAAAACCTTATTTGCGACTGAGTTGTAAGGTCCTAGGGAATTGCTTGAGGTACACAGAAATTAAGTGACTTTTCCAGGATCATATAGTCACTTTAGTATCAGAGGCAGGATTTGAACCTATTTTTCCTGAGTTCTAGAATGGCCTGATGTTTGATGATCCATGGGGTCATGAAGAGTTAGATACAGTTGAATAATTGAACAACAATAAACTAAGCACTTTTTTTCACTATGAAATGATGTTGCTTCCCTAAAATGCCCCAAGAAGGTAAAACCAATCACTATAGTATAAGCACTGAAACACCCCTATTCAACAGACTAGAATTCTAGGTGTTTCACTGTTGGTCTGAGGTAACTTTCAAGGCATGATGGGAAATCTGTGAAAGGTGTTTCAAACCATACAGATGATTGCATGAGCTAATGATGTCCTTGGTTTTTCACCAAGAGAAGGAAGATGAATTAGATGCTAGGTTGTGAAAGAAAAAATCCTGTTTCTGGGATAAAATATCCAAGGGCAGTTGAGAGATGTCAGTGGTGGTGTCTCTGGGAGTAGTGAGGGGTTCAGACAAGGTCAGCTGACAGTGATAAGAAATGCTTCAAATTTTAGGAAGAAGGTCACAGGTAGGTATTTAAGGTAGCTGTCAGAATTCAAGGTGAAGGAGAGACTATTTAGCTTGTCCTGACATTAGAGGAATAAGGAATTTGAAAAATGGAACCAAGCGCCCTTCAATTTGCTATTTATTCTGTAGGCTAAATGAGCCCATTTCCCCCAACCTTTTTATCTAAAGGAAAATGGAAAATAAATAATTAAATAATATATTTATATATAAATACATCATTAATATTTTTATATCTTAATATTATATAAATATATGAAGTAAATATGATATATAAATAAATATAAATAAACATACATATGCATACGTAATGTTTGAAATACCTTGATATTTTATGGGTCCTGTTCTCATCATCTTTTGCCTAGACTTCCATAATAACCAGTCAAAAACATGGTGCTTGATCTCAAAAGTTCACTTCTAATTGATAAACTCATATTCTTGAACTATCTTTCAGTTTCAATAGATAAACGATCCCAATAATGCTTGTCTCCCTTTATCAAGTCCCATTTTAGTTCATTCTCCACTCAGTCACCAAAGCAATTTTCCTGAAGTACAGGTCTGACTATGTAATCCCAGCTACTCAATCAACTCCAGTGGCTTCCTATTACTTCTAGCATCAAATAGAAATTCCTTTGGTATTTAAAGGTCGTCACAACCTTGTTATTTCCTATAAATCCTGTCTTCTTATGTTGTACTTTCCTCCAGTAATATTAGACTAGTTGCTATTCCTCACATGCTCTATCTCTGATCTCTATGTCTTTTCATTGACTGTCTCCAGTGCCTGGAATCCCCTCCCTCCTCATCCCCATTTCTTCAAATCCCTAGCTCCCTTCAAGCCTGAGTGCAGGAGGCCTTTCCCAGTCCTGCTAGTGCTTTTCTCCTCTAAGATTACCTTGCGTCTATTTTCTATGTATCTTATATGTAGATATCTATGTTGTATATATGTTGCCTGTCCACTAAAATGTAAGTATTTTGAGCACAGGGACAGAGGGACAGTTTTTACTTTTTCTTTTTATCCCAGAATTTATTACAGCACCTGATGCCTAGTAAATGCTTAATAAATGCTTGTTGTTGGTACAGTGGGTAAAATGCTGGACCCAGAGTCAGGAAGACCTGAGTTCAAATGTGACCTCAAACATTAACTAGCTGTTTGACCCAAAGCAAGTCATGTAACTTCTATTTGCCTCAGTTTCATCATCTGTAAAATGGAAATAGTAATTGTACTTACCACTCAGGGTTGTTGTGAGAATCAAATGAGATTGAATTGTAAAGTGCTTAGTACAATGCCTGACCATGGTAAGTGCTACATAAATGTTAACTCTTCTTCTTCTTTCTTCTTCATCTTCTTCCTCTTATTCTTCCCCTTCCTCTCCTCTTTCCTTCCTCCCTCCCTCCCTCCTTCCTTCCTTCCTTCCTTC
>NW_027187391.1:33174048-33223282 GCF_028583685.1 Petaurus breviceps papuanus
CCTTCCTTCCTTCCTTCCTTCCTTCCTTTCTTCCTTCCTTCCTTCCTTCCTTCCTTCCTTCCTTCCTTCCTTCCTTCCTTCCTTCCTTCCTTCCTTCCTTCCTTCCTTTCTTCCTTCCATCGATAATTTCATCTATTTAGTTTTTCTCTTCACTGATGTAGATCATAACTTCTCCATGCTTTCTAATCCTGTGTCATTCTTTTTCCTATAAATCCTCTCAATGTATTTAGAGGCTTTTCTTTGATTCTTTTAGCATTATCCTGATTTTTCCATCTGTTTCCTCTCCTTTTCTCTTATTTAATGCTAATGTCTTTTATAATGATTTTCATGAGCAAGTCACGAATATGTTGTAGCCTTCTTGTACCCATTTTGTATCTTTCCATTGCCCTTTGGGTTACTTATAATTGGATTTGTTTTTCAATTTTTAATTGAATTTTAAATTAAAAAGAAAATCCTAATATACATAATTTTCCCCAAAGCCTGAATTAATGGGTGGGAAATGATTTTTATGTGTACTTTGCCTAAGTATATAGCTATATTCAGGTTACATTATAACAGGATTCTCAATGATTGAGTAATTTTTCAGTAGAGAAACTGTATCTGACTTATTAAAGAATCTTTTGAACTGCCAAGCTCTTTAGCCCTTGAACATCTGGTTTTTTGTTGAGTTTTGTTTGGAACTCAGGTTTAACCATTGTTGGCAATAGAACAGTTTGAAGCACTGACATGCTGGAGCCACTGGGGACTTCCAGTAGAAAGGGGAATCTCCAGCTGGAAACAAGGGAAGATTCAGAACTAACTGCAGACTAGCAGTCATGTACTGGCACTAACTTGGCTCTGGAATGGAATTCCATGTCCTGTGAGTGGACTCACTGTTTTGGGCATCCTGAACAAAACAGCAGCCAAGGCTGAAATGAATACATTCATGGATTGTAGGCAGTTACAGCCCTGTGGGGTGAGCCAAAAAAGCCAAGCTTCTTTGGCAAGTGAGTGGGTCCTTGCTAAGCTTCCCTTCATCAGGAATTTGGTTTTGCATATCTTACAAGGTCATTGCAAATTTCTAGTGCTGATCAGGAACAAGATAATATGAAATTAGAAAAATGGAAGAATGTTCAAAAGGCAAAGCTTAGGCTAGATTTAAAATTAAGGAGATACAATATATACATGAGCTATTTTACTAGATAAAAGGCTACTTACTACTGGCACTAAAATTAAACACAATATCTAAAATCCTAAAGAGAGTTTTCATTCTGTTCATTTATTAGGCCACTGAGAGTCAAACCTGACTTTGAGACACTGCAGGTGGCTCCAATTTTCTCAAAGATGGTATTGTGCAAAAAACTAAACAAACAAAAATAAAAACAAAAAAAAAAACCCTTTAGTTTGCTTTAATTAAAAGAAGGGAAGCAGGGGTGGATGCAATTATATGCAATTATACCATATTGGTTTGAACATAGGTTATATTATACCTGCCCTCCCCCCACTGATCTATAATTGGTTTTATTTTTAAATATATAATAACAAAGATTTTTCCTTTCAAAGAAAGCTAATTTTAGGGATGTGAACTTTATTTGTACCAAAAGGGTACTTTCAAATACTATTGGAATTGGAAGGATTTAAGCCACACTCTGGAATGGTAATATATTAGATCTCACTATGTCCTAGAATTTTACCCACTCCATTTACTATTTTTTTTTTTGCCTTTTGGAGGGCAATTGGGGTTAAGTAACTTGCCCAAAGTTACACAGCTAGTTTTTTTTTGTGTGGGTGTTAAGTGTCTAAGGCCAGAACCAAACTCGGGTCCTCCTGACTCTGGGGTCAGCACTTTACTCACTGGGCCACCTAGCCACCCCTTTTTATTTACTATTTCTATGCCAATGGAGCTTGGAAATTCCATTCTTTGGATAGTACCTCTTATCCCTCTACATCTCCCAGTCCTTACTCTTATCACTAATTCCTTTCCTCTTGTTATCTACTCCGTTGCTATTATAATGAACTTGTTTCCGTCTACACTTCCTTATTCTCTTTTGTTGTATTTTCACTTGCTTTTTTCTTTATGTCTCCATAGCCATGGTTGACCATGTTAATATTTTGCTTTAGCAGGTCTTGCCCCCTAAACTGTTTGTTGTTCCTCACTTAAATTCTCATCCCTTGATTATTCCTATCACCTGATTTTTTCCCTTCTGTTTTAGGTTTGATGGGGGAAAAATAATCATGAAATTAGACTGGCTTCACCTATTACAAATTTATAATATAAAACCTCAACTGCATTCTTGTAACTACTTGATAATCCTTCTGCTCTACATTCACAGAGGGCAATAGTTTTCTTATTACCCTCTACTTATAGCAAATGAACATAGGATTACCATCCATACAAATCTGGAAGGGAATGTAGAAGCCATTTAGTCCAACCCCTCTCATTTTTCAGATGAGGAAACTGAGACCCACAGAGGTGAAATGGCTTTTTCAAGATCACACAGGTAATAAGAGGCAGGATTTGAATTCAAGTCCTATAACTCCAAAGGTAGCACTCAACATTTTTTTTTATTATTTTATTTTAGTTTTCAACATGCATTTCCAGAAGATTTTGAGTTGCAAATTTTCTCCCTGTCTTTCCCCTACCCACACCTCAAGATAGTGAACCTACTCAATACCCCTTCCCCCAGTCTGTTCTCTCTTATATCCTCCCCCTCCCCCCTAACTTCCTAGTAGGCAAGATGGATTTCTATACCCCAATGCCTGTATATCTAAAGGTAGCACTCTTTACATTGTATCACAAACACTATCTGATGTAGCACTCTACTTCACTTAGAAGATTAAGGCTATCATCCTTTTTTGGGGTGTTCCCTTTACCCTTTAATTCTTTAAAACTTCTTGACCTCGTTGTCTACTCTCTCCTTCCTTCTAGTCACAGAAGAGGTATACTTATTCTTTTCTAAGACTAACTAAGAGTAAGCATAGACAGCTTTTTTTAAGAAGTTCAGGAGTAAGGGCATACAAAGGAAAAAGAATATATGGTCTCTGTTGTCATGAAACAGAGAAAACAGAACACTATTTCAAAGCAATGTGTCAGCAAATGGAGTAAGAAAAGTTCATTTGAATACTGGTTCCATTGCTGATTGGCAGTAAGGCCTTCAGTTAGGCAAGTTCCTTGAGTCCTATGAACTTCAGTTTCTTCATCATTTCTAAAATTACAGGTTTTAATTATATAATTTTTATATAATTTATTTATTTATATAATATAATATTTTTTATATAATATAATTCGGGTATTACATGTAAAATTCCATGAAAGTGCACATTTCTTAATTGGCAAATAACACAAAAGAGATGCCATTAATTATTTTAGAGTCATAAGGTTGATTTCTTTCAATGTTGCCATGTAAAACATATTCACATCATGGACAAGAAATCATTAAATTATATTTTCAATTGTATATTTGTAAATGATTCGGTGGTAGGAACTTGGACAAAATAAAATGGAATGACCCCTCAAAATATACTGTAGTGCATATATTTGTGTATAATGGTAGCCTTCTTTTAGGTGGGTATATTGTTAATGTGTTTTTGCTTAATGGGAAGATCTTTCCCATTCATTAATAGACCCATGTGACCTGCTTGAGTCACATGGAAGACTGAGTCACATGAGTCTGTGGTGGGAGGAGCTTGCTGAATGGGTAGAGCAGGAAGGGTGGAGCAGAGCTGAGAGGAAGTTGGCCAGAGCAGTTAGAGCTGAGGTAGAGAGAGGAAGCCAGCAGCAAGCTATGAGTGAGAGGATGTTTGTTTGTGGGAAGACCCTAGTGGGGGAAGGCTTGGGGATGGCAATACCATCTCTATGTTGTTATTGTGTATCTATTTCTTTGTTGCCGTGATGGATTTGGCTTTCTGGTCTTGGGTTTGGCTTTCTTGTATTTGAATAAATGTTTTGGTTCTGTCTTTCATGTGTAGAGTCTGTTATATTTTGTGATTCAAAACTATGCTGGCATATCCACAGCCACTGTGGGTGCTGTGAATATTGTGTTGGTGCTACAGTGGGGTGGGGAGAGAGGGAGAAAAAAAAAGGTACACAACAGAGAACAAAAGAAAATTTAGAAGGGAGCACAGAAAAGCAGGGTAGCTTTGAAAACAATGGATTTTATTGATTACATAGTTTTTTTTTTAAGTAAACAATGTGAAATGGAAATTCATGGTTTTATATTGGATCCTCTTTTATGTTGTGCTGTATACATGGAGCTGTTCTTTCAGGGGGTCATATTTGAGTTCAAAATGAATAAAAATTAAAATGTTATAGTGTCCAATAGAATTACAGTAATAATGATAGCAGCTAGCATTTATATAGCACTTCAAGGTTTGAAAAGTGCTATATACATTTTATTCTCACCACAATGCAATGAGGGAGGATTATTTCCATTTTATAGATAAGGAAACTGAGACTGATAAAGGCTAAGCAAATTGTCCAGGGTTGCATAAGTAATGTCTGAGACAGGATTTGAATTCTAGTCTTCCTCACTCCATGTCCAGGACTCTTACCCACTTCATACTTCCTTTTGAATATATATGAGAAACTTACATTTCAAATGTAGGAAAATCACTGAATCCCAGAATTGGAAGGAACCCTCAGAAGTTATCCAGAGTGATAGCTAGGTGATGCAGTGGATAGAGCATAGGCCTTGGAGTTAGGAGGACCTGAGTTCAAATCCGAAGTTAGATATTTGACACTTGCCCTCTGACCCTGGGCATGTTACTTAACCCCAATTTCCTCCCTCCCCCCCCAAAAAAAAAACCATCTGGAACACTCCATATCTAATCAAGAAATCCATCCCCAACATATCACACGAATGATTAGCCAGTCTTTGCTTAAAGACTTTCCAATGTGGGGCAACCTGGCTACTACAGATTATTTTCTCTGTCAGATGTCACCTGCACACAAAAAGGTGTCTGTGATTTAACAGTGTTGGCGATACTACCATCACAGAATTTGCAGCAGGGGGTTCCTCAAAAAAATATTCCAGAATGCATTGAAGGATGGGAGCAATTGACTCTTCTGAATAAATGATTTTGGACTTGTCACAGCTTAGGAAATAGGAAAGAGAACCAGTGTCTCTACTTCTTTTTTCTTTTTGGAGAAGGGAAGGTCGGGCAATTGGGGTTAAGTAACTTGCCCAAGGTCACATGGCTAGTTTTGTGTTAGGTGTCTGAGGCTGGATTTGAACTCAGGTCCTCCTGATTCCAGGGCTGGTGCTCTATTCACTTTGCCACCTAGCTGCCCCCCGTGTCTCTATTTCTGATGCAGCAAATTTAATAAATTCACAATTATCAGGAAGTCCTTCAAAACTCATCTAGATATAGTATTTTATCCCCTTCCTTGACCTTTCTCCTATCCCTCTAAATATTTAGTGTACCTTCAGATAGGTCTTTATTCTTGATAATTAAATTCTACAAAGGAAAGGATTTTGCTGATTTTCTTGTTTAGACTTCCATTTACAAATATATATATATATATATATATATTTTTTTTTTATTTATTTATTTATTTTTGGAGGGAGGAAGGCAGGGAAATTGGGGTTAAGTTAATTGCCCAAGGTCACTTGGCTAGCACTGGCAATAATATCGAAAGAAGTGGGGGGGAAATGGTGGATCTGGTAATGGGAAGAAAGACTTATTATGTTACTAATCTCCAACAATTTCTTCTTCTTTGTTATTCAGTTGTCTGACTCTCGTGACCCCATTTGGGCTTTTCTTGGCAAAGATACTGGAGTGATTTGCCATTTGCTTCTCCAGCTCATTTTACAGATGAGGAAACTGATGCAAACAGGGTTAAATGACTTGCCCAGGGTCACACAGTTAGAGTCTGAGGTCAGATTTGAACTCAGAAAGATGAGTCTTCCTAAGTTTAGGTTTGGTGCTCTATCCACTGTGCCACCTAGCTGCCCAACAATTTCTTCTAGAGTCTAATATTTCCTGTAAAGAATAGGAATCTGCATCAATTTTTATTTTTATGTCTTTGTTCAGAATCACAAGGAAAATTTTCCTTTTCACCTAAGGTGATCCTCTTTTTTTTTTTTTTTTATTTTGGAAGGGGAAGGCAGGGCAATTGGGGTTAAGTGACTTGCCCAAGGTCACACCGCTAGTAAGTGTTAAGTGTCTAAGGCTGGACTTGAACTCAGGTCCTCCTGATTATAGGGCTGGTGCTCTATTCACTGTGCCAACTGGCCTCCTGATTCTCAGTGTTGGATTGAAGGGAATACTTCAATTTTTTTTAATATAGTGGAAAGCATTCCGTACTGTAGATCTGAGTCTCATTTTCTCCTGTGTCCTATTTGTCAATGATTCCAAGATACTAATTGACTTTGTTACTGTTGCTTCTGTGTTAAAAATAGTAGTCTATAACACTTGTATAGATTCAGAGGATGATAAATTTAAACAGAGTCAGAAGTGATCTGAGAAACTAGTTAGACAAAATCCCTCATTTTATATATGAATGAACTAAACCCAGGGAGGTTAAATGTTGCTGAAGTCATATAGCTAAAAAGTAGCAAAGCCAAGATTTAAACCTAATTCCTCTGACTTAAAATCCAATGTTTTTTTTTTTTTCAACTATATCATACTACTAGGCAGCATAGTAAATAGAATGCCAGGCCTAAACTTAGGAAAACTCATCTTTCTGAGTTCAAATCTGACCTTAGATACTTACTAGCTATGTGACCCTGGACAGGTCATTTAACTATATTTGCCTCAGTTTCCTCATCTGTAAAATGAGCTGAAGAAGTAAATGGCAAACCACTCCAATATCTTTGCCAAGAAAACCCCAAAAGGGTAACAAAAGGCCAGACATGTCTTAAAAATGACTAAACAACAACAAAACCATGCTGCATTAGATCTATTCACATGGTCAAATGCTAACCATTCATTCTCCTAGTCATGTTCATATCTCTCCTGTTTTACCTCTACAGCACTAGGAAACCAAACAAGTATTTCTATCCAGGCAAACATATTATCTCCAGTCCATTCAGCTAAAAATGTTTATTTCTACTGCCTAGGTGTTTTGCCTTAGAGAAAATGGAATGCACTACTTTACATGACTAAGTAAGTCCAATAGTAGTAATGAAACAAGTTATCAAATATCGGTTTCCCGAGAAGCATGAAAACACATACTAGTTCTATCTCTTTATGTGATCTGAGGTTGGTGGGGAGGGGGAAAGGAGCAGGTTGTTACTTTATTTTTCTGACCAAAAAAAATTTTTTTTTTGTTCTTGTATTTTTAACCTTCCTTAGTGAGTACTGCCAGCAGCATCATTTGCCTTCCTTTGCTGTGGGAAGCCCTATTTAATCTTTCTGTGGCACACCAATTGGCGAAAGGGACCCAAATCATCTGTCTCTTCAAGCACCTGAATCAGGTATTGGGGCTAAAAAAGAATCTCATTTCTTCTTTTTAATTGATATATTAAAACATAGCACGATGCTTTGAACATAATTCTTGTCTAATAGACAATTTTTGAATCAATTGATAGGGAATGGGATGTAGGAAAACACCTAATATATGCCTGAACAAGCACATTGTAAAAAAGTACCCTGAAGACCCTGACACTGATAGGAATTTAGAATAAGATATGTGAATCTAGAGACCATAGTTTCTGAATCAAAATTTAAGACTTACAGTCTGAAAAATTACATTTCTTTTGCAAAGTCTTAAAGTACATTTTTCCTTGAAGTTGGTACTTTTGGAAATGAATAGTTGATAGGAATATAAGATATAAAAAGGATCAGTATATTTCTTGTAAAAGATTATATAAGAGGAGCATTGGGGAGTGGACAGAATGCTTGAATTAAGAATAATATCTATATTAAAATCCTGCCTCTGAAATTTACCAGTTCTGTGAACATGTGCAACTCCCTCAACTTCCTGAAGCCTCAGAAAAGTCTGTAAGAATACAAATTATAGGAAGGATGAGTTCCTGTACCAGTGAAATCACAGGTCATTGGCATTAGGTTTTAATGAAAGACAAACAAGAACAGGTTTCAGAGGACTTTGTGAAACCATCTGAATGGACATTAAGTGCTTGCTGAAGGAATAAATAGAATTTTAAGATTAAAGGTGGATTCTAAGAGTTTCATACACATGACTATGTATAAGGAACAGATACCAGGACTTTTTTTTTTTTTTAATAAGCAATTGGGGTTAAGTAACTTGCTCAAGGTTACATGGCCAGTTATTATTTCTGGGTGTGGTGCTGAGTATCTGAGCCCGGATTTGATCCAGGTCATCCCGACACTGGAGCCGGTGCTCTTATTCGCTGAGCCACCTGGCCGCCCCTAAGCAATTGGGGTTAAGTAACTTGCTCAAGGTTACACGGCCAGGTGTTTCTGGGTGGGTGCTAAGTGTATGAGCCCGGGATTTGATCTCCAGGTGTTCTCAACACTGGAGCTGGTGCTCTTACTCGCTGTGCTACCTGGCCGCCCCATACCAGGACTTCTTAACATCTTTTTTTTAATTTAATTTTTTCTTGTCATGGGCTTTTTTGGCTTCACCAGCCTATGGACCCCTTCTCAGAATAGTGTTTTCAAATATGTAAAATAAAATACAAAGGATTATAAAAGAAACCAGTTATATTGAAATTAAGATGTAGTTTTCCCCTCCATCCAAGTATATAGATCTTCCTGAAATCTTTCCACAGAACCCTTGGGTGGCGAGGTTAAGAACCCCAGGGATGGACTAAATGTCCTTTAGAAGTTCCTTCCTAACTATAATCAGATTAAAAATATTTTGTTTACATTCCATTCAATTTCAATCATCAAACACACACACACATATATGTCCAAGGCAGTTAGTTAACTAAAGAGAATGATAAGATCCCTAACCTCAGGGAGTTTATAATATACTTTAGGAGATAATAGATGTATGCAAATTGTTATAATATATAGAGGACCATGTGGGTAGCTGAGTGGGAGAGTCCATCTATAAGAGATAATCTATCCCTGCTTAGGTATCACTTGTCTTGGAGAAATCCATGATTGGATTTGCTAGAATTTTACTAGTACCAAGGGCAAAGCTAGCTGCAGTGGCAGTCAACACAGATATGTCCATAAATATTTCTTCAGTCAAAAATTACACCAAAATCTTCTGCCATTCAATCTACCATAGCCTATGCCCTCATGAATTTTTATTATATTGAGTTCAAAAAGACTGTTTAGGAGGTATGATCTAAACATGTATACACACAAGAAAATTAGTTAATACAGCAGGAACTCTCTGTGTAAAGAAAGTCATTAGAAAGGAAAATAGGAAATAGGTGGTGGCTTCTACAGGCTAAGATATTGGTAGGGAGAAGCAAAGAGGGCTTTTGACAGACCCCTGAGCATTCTTAATTTCCTTGGCCCTGATGTCTTCTACCATGGCTTTTGGGTGAGGAATAGTGATTTGCTATTTTGTTGTCTGTTTGGTTGGTCAAACTGGTTTCTCTGAAGAAGCACAAAGCTGATTGGAATTGGAAGGGTCTGCAACTTCTGGAACAATCCATTCTATCTTTCAGTCCTCTTGCCTTTCACTGACTCATCTTAGATGAAGAATGGCATTACAAATATTAAAGCAAATTATAATGAGGGTATAATGGAGATACAAACTGAGTGTGGTTAGAATTTTTGAGGAGACAGGAGCAGGATGAACAGATTATCATCTCTCTCTTAGCAATACTTCTTAAACACATCACTGGATCCATGCTGCCATCAATGTGGGAATTCCATCCAAAGGGGCAGATAACAATCCATTCATGCCTTTTTGCTCTATGTTATTCCTATCCATGTTCTCCCACAAATCTTCCAAAGATAATCTGCTAAACATCTTGAAGGTCTTCCTCTATTTTTTTAAGAAATAAACATCCTGTGAGTATCAGTGCAGCTCTTAAGCTGCCTACCTATGACATTTCAATCTTACTATATGAGCAAACTGCCTCTTTTTCTGATCATAATTGCCTGGATATCCTTTTATAATGTTGTGAGCATCAACCTTCTTATGCTCATTATGTGCCTCCTTTGAATGACCTGAAAGTTGGCTTCTTTGGAGATCGTGGTATTTCGTGAATCATGGCATCATGACATCAGAGAGAAAAGATGGGTTTTTGCATCAAGAAACAGTTTGAGATTACTGAAAGCACTGTATAATTTTCCAAAAGTGATCTAGTCCATTGTCTACCTCTTCTTCAATTTTGGAGTAAGCTCACTGTCCATAACTATTTCAAATTATATGTACTGATTTTGTAATGTTTGCCAAATCCTGAGGTGTAAATGTTCACATATAAAATTTAACAATCACTTCAGCTGGTGAGCTGGCTTTAGCAAATCACTGATTAGGATTAATATTTTAATTTCCTTCTAGTTAAAAGTACTAATGTACAAGATTTATTTTCATAATAGTAATTGTTGTCTTACTGTCCCTTTTGCAAATTAATTTTTAATTGTTTCAAACATATTCCAAGCCTACATGGGTTAAACACAAATGTTATTAACTTATAAATATAGTATGCTTCTGTTTATTCAGAATTCTTGGGGAAAGTGTTCTGATTAACTGAATATCCTAGCCAAAAAAGAGCGCGTGCGTGTGTGTGTGTGTACACACACATATATGCCCATATATGCACATATACATATGTGCATATGTATGTATTTGTATAACTTGCTGATTTCCAGCAAGAATTTTAAAAAGTCTTGAAATATAAAATAACTTGAAAATAATTTAATCTCTATGTGATGATTCAGAAGACACTTAGAATCTTAGCGTGCCCCAAGGTTTTTGTTCTAGGAATCAATTATCTTTGTACAGGACAATAAGAGTAGAAGTAGGAAGAGAAAGGAACATATCCTGGAAGTTGCTTTTTTGAACAAATACCTGATATTGTTTATTCATTATATTCCTTATATAAAAGTAGACTGCAGGAAATTTTATTTGCATTTTGCTCATGTAAATAGGAGTTTGTAGTAATCTTTTAAATTTTGTTTCTAGGGAAGGTACTATATAAATGAATCTGGGAAAAGCAACACTTGTATAGAATTGTTTGGAAATGCAGTTAGATTTTATATACCTGCTTTTTCAGGCATTCAGGGGAACTGAATTATATAACTGCTTTTTCAGGCATTCAGGGTTGGGGGGAGAAAAGTGATCACACTCTCCTGATCATTTGTTCCACCCATTAGCAGCAAATGCTTTCTAAATGGGTGATTTTCATGGTAGATCAGCCACCCTCATGAAAAAGATGAAAGCCCACTCTCAAAACTTACATGATAGACAGAAACTAAATTTATCAGAATTAGGTTTGGAAGCACAGTCAGCTGCCTTTTGATCCCACACTAAGTATAGGAACATGGTTGTTGATTAGACCCTCAGGCACTCCAATCAGGTGTGTGTTCTGCCAGGTTTTGGGGCCACTGCGAATTTGAGGATATGTCTTAATGGGAAGGAAGTTCAACAAAAGACAGCACATGGCTGGAAGATCCTAGTACTCTGTTATATTCAGGAAAAGCCTCAACTTCCCCTGTGGACTGTGGTACTCCCAACAATTTACTCCACTTCTCCATCTTGTGGACTTTGTAATCTTTTACTTGGTGAGGAGACAAGATATATTATCTGCTTTAGGATCTTTGAATTTTACATTGTTGAGAAAGTGAAGGAAAAAAGGATTGGGGGGAGAAGGGTGTGGATTATCACATGACTAACTGCATTATTTTCAAATCCCACAATAGAAATGGGAATGTACAAATTGTAGGGAGATTCCTTATAGATAGTAAAGTTCTTTGTTGTTCCTATTTGAGGACAACATTATGTAACTTATACATTAGTGTTGGACCTTCTTCAATGACTCCAAAAAGATTCGTCTAACAATATACATAGGGTACAGTCAAATGGATAACGAATACCTATTTTCTAGATAGTAGGCGGCTCGAGTTAACTCACCAGTATAATAATTTGAACAGATAATGATTGTGGGCAGTGAACTTATTCCAGAATTGAAGAAGAGGTAGACAATGGACTAGATCACTTTTGGAAAATTAAACAGTGCTTTCAATAATTCCAAACTGTTCCTTGACACAAAAATCCATCTTAGAATAACAACTCCTGTTCACATAGTTTTCATAGTTTACAAAGGACTTTCCTATAGTAATCCCATGAGTTAGATCAGGAAACTAGAGAGATTAAGTGATTTACTCCTAGGGACAGGGCAGAAGACCAATAAAAATGTAAGCAAGTCCTCATAAACAAATTTATCACTCATTTATTTACCTGTTCCACACAAAAGACCTAGCTTCTCCTCATTTTTATATTTCCATCAATAGTACCATCATTCTCTGAGGACTCTTCCTTCTCTCTCATTTTCCTTTAGATCTTTACCCATCATCATCCATCTCAGTCTTATTAGTTCTTCCTTCTTCTGACTACCTCTCTTCCTCTGCATTACCAATGCCAACACTTAATGTCTGGACTTTTGTAATTGGCATATCTACTTCTAGTCTTCTCCTTTTCCAATCCATTACGTATGTAGCAAATTAATCTTCCCTAATAACTGCCTTTGTTACAATATTTTCCAGCTACAAATTGTTAATGTCTCTCCATTGGTTGAAGGATAAAGTTCAAATTCCTTGACTAGGAATTCATAGCTCCACCCTCCAATCGGACATCTAATCTCCCCAGTGTTTCCAAAGCATGCCATTCACATTCTTCACTGCAAGTCTTTGCTCATAGTATTTTCCCTATTTGGAATACCCTCCCCCTTGCCTCTGCCTAAGGAAAACCTAGCTCTCCTTCAGTGCTTAGCTCAAATCCTTTCTATGCTATGAAAACTTTGCTGAATTCACCAGTTCATAAAGAAATGAGGGAGGCAATATGATCTGTAGAGTGGTGATGTGGTATAGTAGAAACAACCCTGGATAGATTCAGAAGATCTGGATTCTAGTTTCCATTTGGCTGTTGACTTGCTGTGTGACCTTGGGTAAGTCAATTAATCTTTCTGCACCTCAGTTTCCCCATCTATGAAATGGATAGGTTGAATTAGATAATCTCTTCAGGTTCTTTCCAATTCTAAAATTCTATAATACACTATTAAAGCTTTATGGATATGCCTTATCTCCTTAACTAGGGAGAGTTTCTTGAGGGCAGAAAACATGGCTTTCATCAATTGATATAACAGGCATTTATGGCGCTCTTACTTAAAGAGATTCTTAATTTTTTCATGTTTGTCAGGGACCCCTTTGGCAATCTGGTAAAGTTCACATACCCTTTCTCAGAACAATGTTTTTGTTGTTGTTGTTGTTTTTTTCCTTTTTGGAGGGGGGAAGACAGGGAAATTGTGGTTAAGTGACTTGCCCAAAGTCACATGGCTAGTTAAAGAGTTAAGTGTCTGAAGCCGGATTTGAACTCAGGTCCTCCTGACTCCAGGGCTGGTGCTCTATTCACTGTGCCACCTAGCTGCCCCCTACTCTTAGTTTCTTCTTCTATAAAAGGAAAGGTTTGGAGTAGATGATCTCTAAGGTCTAGATCTATGATCCAAAGATTCTGTTTGTGAAAAGAAATACTTGGGGCTATTGACTCAAGGTGTGTATTTTCAATATTCCAGTATATTAATCTGCCAAAGTTTAAGACCCTAAGGACAAATATGTAGAATTAAGTAGGGCAAACTATTAGTT
Source organism: Petaurus breviceps papuanus (assembly GCF_028583685.1). Classification (NCBI taxonomy): domain Eukaryota; kingdom Metazoa; phylum Chordata; class Mammalia; order Diprotodontia; family Petauridae; genus Petaurus; species Petaurus breviceps. The sequence continues at coordinate 33,187,720 of NW_027187391.1, forward strand.
TTTTTTTTCTTCCAAACCTACTCACATAAAATAGCTAGGCTATTAAGCTAATGAATTGTTCACTTGAATTTGAGTTGGAGTGGGTCACCTGGCTAATGGAGGCTACTTATCAGTTGACCCCCTGTAGATATTATGAGGGAAGAATGATGATAACCTGTCTTGTCTGGGAAGTGTGACTCTCCTGGTGCTTCCTACCCATACACTCACCATAAGACTAAGTTTTAAAGTACCTAGGACATTCCTTGCACGTATTAAACAAGTATGGTTGTCCAACTGAATTGAAGTAAAACACCCATTCAGGAAGTAAGGAACATTACAAGAATATGAAATAGACATAATTCTTTTTTCTGTGTTATCTACAAATTTAAACTTGTTAATATGAAATCAAGTCAACAAACATTTATTAAATGCCAAGGCTATAAAATGAACTGTTAGGTTTAGGGAGCTTGGGGATTGTTGATACAAAATTTAGATAAATTATGGGCTCTGACCTCAAGAAGCTTAAGGTCCAGTAAGGGGATAAATCATATGCTCAGAGGAGGACTGCTTGGTTTTAATTAGTCAACAAGATTAAGCACATACTATATGCCAGGCATTGTAATAAGTGCTGAGGATATAAAGACAGCCAAACACTTGGTTCATGACCACAAGGAGTTCATGTTCTAAGATGGAAGATGAACAACCATCCACATTCCAACTATAGATAATATAAATGGAGGGTAAATCTCAGAGGGAAGGAACTGATAGTGGGAGGGTGGGGGTAGAAGGAGGGTGGGAAAGGTCTCTTACAAAAGGCGAGATTAGTGCTAAATATTGAAGGAAGCCAAGGAAGCCAGAGGGAGAGGAGAGATAGTATTCTAGGCTTGGAGAACAGTCAATGAAAAGGTGAGGAGGTAGAGTGTCATTTGGCAGAACAACAAGATGGTCAGTGTTAGCATAAAGAGTAAGACTGGAAAGGTAGGATTGAAAGTTCTAAGTGTTTGTGATATTAACAACCATTCAGAAGCAATCTTGCACAGTGATTGAGGTCTTCAGTATTCAAAGTTTTAATTGAAAATGCTTTTCCTAGGGAATTCTTGTAATATATTCAGATAATGTTAGACTTACAGTGATTCTCCAGTGCAGTGAATAGAGCACTGGGCCTGGAGTCAGGAGAACCTGAGTTCAAATCTAAAATCAGATACTAGCTGTGTGACCCTAAGAAAGTCAATTAACTCTGTTTGCTTCAGTCTCCTCACCTGTAAAATGAACTGGAGAAGGAAATGGCAAACCACCCTAGTATCTTTGCCAAGAAACCCTTAAATGGGTTCGCAGAGAGTTGGACATGACTATAACAACACTTTTAGAACAGGAGAGAGTTTGTCCCAAATCTCCATTACTAATTAAGAGTTCATATTTATCCTATTTGGCAAAATTATATTTGAAGTGATGCAGTTTTGCCTCCGAGTAAAATTTAATTGGGAATAATCTTCAAAAAAAAATTTGGTGGAGTGGTCACCTGCATTTGGAGAGAAGCCTCCACAATGGACTGCCAAATTTTCTACTACAGTATTGTAAATGACATCCTACACCACCTTCTACAGAACAGAATCATCTCCCATCAGAGTAAGGAAAACCAGTGCTGTTGCTATGGGACTGAATCTGAGTTAGATGGAGCTATGACTATTGATACCTCTGAATCAAAAAAGTTACAGATATGCTTTCTCAGAAAGGACGAGATCTGGGCCTTGGATCTGGAAGGATGTGAAAGCTTAAAAGTTACCCTGGGACTTAATCTTCATGGTATCAACTCACAATTATGTGATGTTTAAGGTTTACAAGGCACTTTGTTCAAAACAACCTTGGAAAGTATATCACTCAAGTATGATTAAACACATTTTACAGAGAGGAAGGACAGAGAAATGAAATTACTTCCTTAAAGTGTGTAGCTAGGAACTATCAGAGTCAAAATTTGTCCCTAGACAGTGGGATGCTGGACAAAGCTGAACAATTTTCAGTGTGAGTATATATTTACAACCTGGAATCAGTAAATATGACAAATCAGGGCTTGGTTTATTGTTTAAAATGATTTCTCTGGGCAAAGTGATGGAGAAAATGTTAATGCAGATTAGACTTAAATGTGTGTCATGCATACACATTTATTTGTTTGAGAGCTAATTCTTAAGCATTTACTAGTATAATACTGTACTTAAGTCTCCTTACTCAAAGTATAGAGTTATCAGTAAGATAAGATTCTTAATTCATAGGTGATCTAGCATAGTTTTAGAGTCAGAAATATATGAGTTCATTTCTGCCTTTGACACAAACTGTCTGTGTGGTCATTAGCAAATCACTTAACCTCTCACTGCTTGAGACTTTAAATTATAGTAGAATTCCTGACATCAGAGGAGGAAGGTTTCACACAAGGATTACCCTACCCACGTGAAATTATAGGTCCCATTGTCTCTCCTTTACCAAAATATACAATGCAGATTTTTTTTTTTTGCTTTTTGGAGGGGGGAGGGCAGGGCAGTTGGGGTTAAATGACTTTCCCAAGGTCACATAGTAAGTGATAAGCGTCTGAGGCTGAATTTGAACTTAGGTCCTCCTGATTTCAGGGCTGGTACTCTATTCACTGAGTCATCTAGATGCCCCTACAGAGTTCTTTAGGTGTTTGTCATGACACCTAAAAATACCAAGACAATTATAAGCAAATTCTATGAAATCATACAGCTTTATTGAAAAATAGCTTGGTGTAGTGGCTAGAGAACTGGCCTTGAAGTCAGGAAGACCCTGCTTCAAGACTTGTCCAAATTATGTATTGGCTATTTGACTTTGCACAAGTCATTTAACCTCTTAGGACTCTAGGCAACCCTCTAAGACCTTAAGTGCCAGAGAAGTTACCACTTTACATTAGCAGAGGTAAATTCCTCATCTGGGGATTCCTTACACCAATGATATCATACATCCAGTCCCTGTTCCTATCCTGCATAATTCTGCTGAGTTCAATCAAACTATGTCTGTTCTTTAGAAAGACCCCACTATCCCCATCTATAAGTCTGAGTTAGTACTTTTTGGAAAACACTATTTGGCAGCAGGGGCTTGTGGAGGAAAATTTTTGGAAAACTAAGGGGATTAAAAAAAACTTTTTTCATTTTTAGAATTTATCACAACATTGAATTTCCAAACACATATTAATCTCTGCTGGGAGAAAGTATGCAACAGATTGTATGATACCAAGTTTAATAATACTGTGTAGTTTGATCTGAATGTAATTGTAGGAATAGATTTGAAGTCATATAATTTAGAATCCCTCTGAAATAATTCAGCTTTGGAAATTTCTTTTTTAAGTTTTGCTTAGCCCTAAACTAAATGCAAGTCCCAAATGCTTCTTGTTAGGAAAATAACTTCATGTTGGCACATTGTGATTATTTTCTGGATGAATTATAAACATTTTAATATTTAATGTTACTAGCATCAAGGTTTTCATTAATATTAGTAATATTAATATTTGATGAGTTTATATTTTATTTGCAAACATTGAATTGTTTCTTTTGGTTAATAGTCCATATAATCATCATATTTGAAAATAATCATAACATGAAATAATGATGAAATGATATCAATCTAAAATTCAACATTTGCAGACATAGCAATTTTCTACATAGTTTTAGAGGAGAAAACTTCAGAAATATGCTTTGGTTTTTACCATACCATTAAACATTTTATCAACAGAAACAGCTGTTGCCAACTTAACTATTGATAGACAATTTATATATATTGGACATATTGATAGACAATTTATATTGTGATTTACCAGGCTGAGAAAGGAAATAATACCATAGCCTCACAAGTGCTCACCCCAAGGCATATACTCTAGTCATGAAACCTCTTCCAGGTAAAGTACTAGAACGAGTGGACTCAAAAATAACATCATATGTTTTCCATAATTCACTCTTCCCAGGTATTCATTTGTGTGTGTGTGTGTGTGTGTGTGTGTGTGTGTGTGTGTGAGAGATGTCTCCTTGGTTCCCACATTACATTGCATGTTGCTGGGAAGTATGATGATGTTTGTACTGGACATTGAGTAACCTCTCATTAATCCTGTTTATAGATGGGGTCTTACTGTTACTTTCATTTAATGGTAACTGTGACAGTTAATGATGGCACTATTCTCATTCTTTGTCCCTTTCTGCTTCCTTGTCTTCTCTTTCTTTCATTTTTCTTCTCTCTTTCTTCCTTATCTCTTTCTCATGCCAGTCATTTCTGCATATTTCATGAATTGCTTTTAGCCCATGGTAAATGCCTTGTGTGCCTTGCATTTTCTGCTCTGTAAGCACAACGAGCAGTTGTTTTCCATATAACCCATTTTACTGCTGGTTCAGTGCTCTTTCTATTTCAAGACCTTTCAAGGATTTTTCTATCTTCACTTCCTCTACAGTATAATGTAACCTATAGTACAGAAGAAAAAAAAGTAGGAAAGGATGAAAAAACTCTTTCTTTTTCTAAATAGAATGACACACATACAAGAAAACCAAATGGAAGAATGAATATTGGGTCACTTAGGGGCCTCTACTTAGCACAACAAATAATATAAGGATATTTTAAAAAAATTCAATAATTACAGCTTTGAAAATATTACACATAACACATGTGGTTTTCTGTAAGTTTACCTTTCTCAGATCTCAATTTCCTCATCTATAAAATAAGGGAATTATATACTAGATGGACTCTGAGTTCCATTCTAGCTTCTAGCTCTAGACAATGGTCCTTGGGAGGCAGGTATATGTTTCTGTGTATGTATGTACGTGCATATTTATTATTCTTAGTAGGTAGTCATTAAATGTCTTGTGAAATGTTTATCACTAGAAATGAATTTGAAAATATAATGCTTCTCTGGCATAATGTTTTTTGTTTGTTTTTTTGGAGTGAGGAGGCAGGAAATTGGGGTTAAGTGACTTGCCCAAGGTCTCATGGCTAGTTTTTTTTGTATTAAGTGTCTGAGGCCAGATTTGAACTCAGGTTCTCCTGACTCTAGGGCCAATGCTCTATTTACTGAGCCACCTAGCTGCCCCGGGCATAACGTTTTTTAGGCAGTGGCTCAGTGAATAGAGTGCTGGGCCTGAAGTTGGGAAGACGATTTCATATCTGGCCTCAAATACTTACTAGCTGTGTGATCCTGGGGAAGTCACTTAGCCTCTGATCCACTCCAATATCTTTGCCAAGAAAACCACATGGCTATGGTCCATGGGGTCACAGAGAGGCAGATATGACTGAACAACAATGTATATAAATATATGTATATTTATTATTCTTAGCATGGAGTCATTAAGAATCTTGTGAAATTTTTATGACTAGAAATGAATTTGAAAATATAACATTTCTCTGGCATCCTTTTAGACCTGTTGAAAATGAAACTTTACATACAAAAAAATACATCAGCTCTGAGGTTACATGAGCTCTCTCTGCTGGCTATTCTGAATACTTAGACTAGAGGACAACATCTCCCCTGAAAGTTTTTTATGCCCCCAGATTTTAAAGAAGTCTGTCTTTGTCTAATTATCTCAATCAATATTTTTGACACCTCCATTTTATCTTTTGAAATTAAATTGTTTTATTTCAGTCTGAGGGTCAAAGTAGGAAAAATGCTGTTTAACTTTTAGGCTATAGTAAAAAAAAAAGTGGCAAAAAAAAAAAAACCCTTTCAGGTTGTAGTAAAGTTTGCTGCAAAAATGCACAATTTTTGTCCAACATCATGTTGCATAGATCAGTGTGTATAGTTTCCCTAAAAATGTGTTAATTCTTAGTGTCTTCCTATCTTTACCATTAGGGCAGAAGCAAGGGAATTCGCAAAGGAAGATTGAGGTTCATTTTTGTAATTTTATTTGTTTGATGTGTTGTCATGGCAGAAGAATTCATCACCAAATGACCAGTCTTCTAATGATGATCTTATCCTTATTTTGGAAATACTCGGCCACAGAACGCAAGTATAAATTGATGCCAGAATTGTCCTTGGAGTATTTTCAGTGTGGCAGAACCCAGCAGAGGTAGTATTCCATTGCCATAGCCTCTATTTCATAATTAACCATCAGAATAGGACTAAATGTAAGCTTCATGTTCAATGATCAAACAAGTAGCCACACTTTTGGAGGAACTAAATCTAGCCAGGATGAATATGCACTTGAGAGTGACAAGTAATAGACTGATAGCCGTTGTGTTTCCCTCATAATCTACACAACTTCAAGAGATCAAGAATGTCACCAGATGGTTTGGGGGACCCCTTGTGGTGGAAATATTTTGTTTTTAGGTTGTTTCAGTCATGTCTGACTCTTCAAAACCCCATTTGGGTTTTCTGGGCCAGGAAACTAGAATGGTTTGCCATTTCCTTTTCCAGCTCTTTTACAGATGAGGAAACTGAGGCAAATAGAGTTTAGTGACTTGTCAAGGGTCACACAGAGTACATTTCTGAGGCAGTATTTGAGCTCAGGTCTTCCTAATTCCAGGTCTCATGCTCTATCCACTGTTCCAGTTAGTTGCCCACGGTGCAAGTATAGGAGGGCATAAGACAGACAGATTGGAATGCCACATGGATGGGCACACAGAGCACTGAAGAAATATAATAGCTGTTATCTCAATAACACTTTCAGGTATGCAAAATGCTTCATTTATATTATCTTATTTGTGTCTTACAATCACATTCTAAGTTAGGTCCTATTCATATTTTTATTTTCTAGGTGAGGAAACAGCCTCAGAGAGGTTGATTTGCCCAGAGTCTCACCTGGGGAAAGTATCTGAAGCAGGATTCAAACCCAGCTATTCCTGAATCCATGTTGTAAGTTTTATTCACTATACAACACTGTGAGAGTATTGAGAGATGTCTTCTAAATTCCCTTCTAATTCTAAAATTCTGTGATTCTACCAGTTCCTTAGAATGTCAGAGAGGTGAACTGCAGGATTCATGAAGGTTGACCATGTTTCCTATAACCTACATATGTCCTTCTATATCCAATTCCCAACCTTTTGTATGCTAGTCTGTATTGTGTAAAACATAATTTGATTCTGAAATCAGACTTGTATTCGATTTCCAAATCTTAATTGACTAAATAAATAACAAGTCTCCTAGACACTAGCCCCCTCCTTGCCAATTTCTGTACTTGCTAAAGGGATACCTTATGTAAAATGTTTTGATAATGTAGTTAAAAGTAATTATGTTAAATTGTCTGTATAATTAAGAGAATATTAGAATTTATTTAAATCATGTCTTATTTTTTTTTTTTTACTAAAGATTCATTCCTTTCCTCCCTTGTCACCCACCATACTGGGAAGATAAAGCAGTTCAGTATAGGTTGTACATGTGTAGCTAATGCAAAACAATAACATAGTAGATATATTGTAAAAGACTGACTGTATTTGCCTCCCTCCTATCCCACCTCCCACTTGTTCTATTCTCTACTTTGATCCCATCCCTTTTCAAAAGTGGGTGCTTCCAAATTCCCTCCCCCCAGCCTGCCCTCACTTCCATCATCCCCCCTCTCATCCCCTTTTCCCCTACTCTCCTATAGGGTGAGATACCCTATTTAGTGTGTATTTCATTCTCTCCCCAAGCCAAATTCAGTGAGAATAAGGCTGACCCATTCCCTTTTGCCTTCCTATTCTTCCCCTCCATTGTAACCATTTTCCCTTGCCTCTTCTTTATGAGATAGTTTACCCCATTTTGTCTCTCCCCATCTCTCATTATACTCCTCTCTCACTTCTTAATTTCACCTTTTATGTATCATCCCTTCCTGTTAAATTGGTCCTGTGCCCTCTATCTATGTATACCTGTAAACATATATACACACATTCACATATGTATTCATATGCACATATACCCTCATATATAGACTTATATATATTTTTCTATTCCCTTCATCTACTGAGAAAAGTTTCACAAGCTACAATTATTGTTTTTCCATGTAGGAAAGTTAATAGTTCAACTTTGATAAGTTCCTTATGATTTCTTTTCCCTGTTTACCTTCTCATGCTTCTCTTGCTTCTTGTATCTGAATGTCAAATTTTCTATTCAACTCTGGTTTTTTCGGCAACAATGTTTGAAAGTCCTCTATTCCACTGGATGATCATATTTTCCCCTGAAACATGATACTCAGTTTTGCTGGATAGTTGATTCTTGGTTTTAATCCCAGCTCCTTTGACCTCCGGAATATCATATCCCAAGCCCTTCGATCCCTCAGTGTAGAAGCTGCCAGATCCTGGGTTATCCTGATTGTGTTTCCGCAATATTCAAATTGTTTCTTTCTGGCTGCTTGTAATATTCTCTCCTTAATCTGGGAATTCCAGAACCCGGCTATAATATTCCTAGGAGTTTTCTTTTTGGAATCTTTTTCAGGAAGTGATGGGTAGATTCTTTCAACCTTTATTTTGCCCTCTAAAACATCAGGGCAGTTTTCTTAGAGAACTTCCTGGAGGATGATTTCTAGGTTCTTATTTTGATCATGGCTTTCAGGTAGTCCAATAATTTTTAAATTATCTCTCCTGGATCTATTTTCCAGATCAGTGGTTTTCCCCATGAGATATTTCACATTGCCTTCTATTCTTTGATTTGTTTGGATCTGTTTAACAGCATCTTGATTTCTCATAAAGTCATTAGCTTCCATTTGCTCCAATCTAATTCTGAAGCAATGATTCTCCTCCTTGAGCTTTTGAGATTCTTTTTCCATCTGACAAATTCAGCTTTTTTAAGGCATTCTTCTCCTCATTGCCTTTTTGAGCCTCTTTTGCCATTTGAGTTAGTCTATTTTTTAAGGTGTGATTTTTTTCTCAGTCAGGCTGTTGACTCTCATTTCATAATTTTCTTGCATTGTTTTCATTTCTCTTCCCAGTTTTTCCTCCACTTCTCTTATCTGCTTCTTAAGGTCTTCTATGGCCTGCAACCAGCTCATATTTTCCTTTGAAGCTTTTGCTGCAGGAGTTCTGACTTTACTGTCTTCCTCCTGTTCCATGCTTTGCTCCTTTTTGTCCCCCAAATAGGAGTCTAATGTTGGAATCTTCTATCTGTTTTGTTTCCTTTGCCTGGTCATGTCACCCCTCAGTCACTTGACCCCTGGGCTTTTTGCCACAGTAGGACTCTGTCACCAGACAGGGGAGCTTTTGTCCCAAATGCTGGGTTTTTCTCAGCTGCCAGAGGTATTAGATGGGTGCCCTCTCTGAGGCCTCCATGGGCTCTGGCAAGCTGGACACATGCCCCAGTACCTCCACCCTAGACTGCAATCCAGATCCAAGAAGGTTAAAGCAAGAGCAATTACCCCTCAGACTGGTGCTTGGTCCCCCTACACTCTGCAGGCCAGGAGATGAAGCTGCCATGTGGCACTGGCTGGCTGTGCTGGCATCTCAGTGGCTTCTTGCTCCGGATGCAAAAGCCAATGCTTACCCAATTACTGGGTCCCAAAGTCCAGACTGCACTGACCTCTCACTTTGTCCTTCTCATCTGTGTATTGATAATTCTGGAAACTGCCACAGCTGGTGATCTGGAGTCTCTCTGGCTGGCCCACCTGGTCAGGCCCACCCTAGGGCTAAAACCTCTGGCTCACGCGGGCCTTGGCTCGGATCTCAGAGCACTGCGCTGGCCAATTCCTGTCAGCTGGCCGGGCTGTCCTCAGCAGGAGGTTAGCTTCTCTGTGTCATTTTGTGGGTTCTGCAGCTCCAAAGTTTGTTCAGAGTCCCCTTTTTACATGGATTAGGGAAGGTGGAAGCCGGAGCCACTTGGAGGTCATGCTTCTACTCCGCCATCTTGACTCCGCCCCCCCATCTTATCTTCTGCAGGATGTCTGTCAACACAGATTCTTAAATCTGCTTTTTTAAAAGCAAGCAACTCAAAATGGGTTAGCAATCTTACTTTAATCAATCAAACATATATCATTTACCTAGTTCAGGGGAAAAAGTCAGCACCCTTAACTTCAAAGATTACAAACAGAATACAAATAGAAGTTACAAGCAGACAGAGGAACAGGTCAGCAGACAGGCTTCCAGCTGTCTGACCATTACATCCATACCTAGTCAGTTACCAGAGAGGGAAGCACCAACATCTGGGGTTTCAAAGCTGGGGGGCTCAACAGCTGCCCAGAGTCTCATCTGGCCAAATCACACAACTCTTCCCAAAGTGAGCCCCAAAGGAAAACCTCACATCAGGGTATATATAGCCTCCTCTTGGCTCAGAGAATGTAACAACCCTCTTGACCCACTGCCCAATCACAAAGTATCAAGTTGTGGGCATTCCTGAAAAACAAGCCTCCTGCCACAGGCTCCATGTGACCACATTCAGCCTATCAGGGGGCAGAGTATATTTTCGACTCAGGGAAGGTTCTCAGTCACTTAAGCCTATCAAAGGGCCCAGGGGCAGGGAAGATCTTCAGACTCCCATTCCCATAACATACAGTCATGTATTTTTTGCATTGTTCTTTATATCATTATGAAGCATACCTTGTATAGTTACAAAGTCTGTTCATGAACTTTATCTTATCTGATCCTCTCATAAATATTCTATAAGGTAGAAAAGCAATGTTATCCTCATAATCAACTAAAGCTCAGAGAGGTTAAATTCATTCACACACACACACACACACAATCTGATCCTCACAAAGATCTGGTGAAATAGGTGCCATTATTATTCTCATGTTGCACATACAGAAACTGAAGAGTATAAGTGATTTGTCTAGTGTCACACAAATGGGAAATACATCATCTGAACTCAGGATTTCCTGATTCCAAGTACAGTGCCTTAGCCACTATACCCTGCCCTATCTCCAGATGACTGAAATAACCACAATATTCCCTCTTCTTATTGATATCTTCTTGATTTTATCAGATGGGAATTTGGTGACCCATTTCCAGTTCACAATGCTTCATCAGCAATCAGTTGGGGAAATTCCAGATGGCCTGAGATTAACTCTGCAACAATATTTATCAAGGTCAGAAAGCTGTCCCAACTATTTGCTGTTTTCTACTCCTCAAGTTGAGAGAGCAGTCGTTTTCAGTATAGCACATGATCTGTCATTTTCTTACACAATAAATTAATTTCTCTTATATTCCTGGTTTCCCTCCCATACTACAGCAATCACCTCAATTTTTAAAACAAAGCATTGCAATTCTGACCCCAGATACTAATTCCATCACACCACCCCATCATTATAGGAATTTCAGGAGAACATACTTCTTATTGAAGGTTTAAATCCATGTTCACATTACATGGTATGGATAACCATGCTAAACTATCACTCATTTTCTCTGGAATAATTGCTTCTGGGGAAAGAACTCTTTGGAGCTCTTTCTCTTTGGAAACTAAGTATGGGGAGCAAGGTGGGGGGGGGGTTGTGTTAAATTACCAGCATTACTTTCACTTTCTACTGTGAATTTCTATTTTCTTCCTTTAGTCTCTCACACATTGATTTGTTCATTGTTGTGTGAAGTCTTAGCTTAAACAGAACTTTTTCATTTTGCTGGTTGAAAGTATGATGTTTGTACTGGGCAGCAAGTAAATGATCATTAACTCTGTTTATAAATGTGGTCTTACTACTCAATTGGATAGTTTTTCCCACAAAGCTAAAGTTCCAGGTAAATCAGAAATACCCAAATTACTGGAGAAGAATAAAAATTTGGTACAGTGGGAAAAAGTCAATGATAATGGAAGCAGTCTAACTACCACATCTGTGAGATCAGGTAAAGACCACTCATACTTGTGGTATGGACTGACCCTAACCCTAATTCTGAGCTACTGTTATGTATGTTATAAGCATATTATTATGCTTTCAGAACAGTGCCCTGTCCAAAGGATGTACTTTGGAAACATGGAATTGAGTTGGGTGTCATTCAAGACCCTAGTCCACCATTTCATTCTAAACCATCTGTGTGTGTGTGTGTGTGTGTGTGTGTGTGTGTGTGTGTTTTGAAGGGTCAGAGTGTAAGATCTGAAAACTAATGCTGTATGCTCAGTAACACATTCCTTGCTTCACCACATGGTGTCACTCACCTCCCACATAGTCATCCCTTGGCTGTTGTACAAGGGAGGGCTCCTCAGAAAACCCAACCTAAACCCCTCCCTAACCCTTTCCCCCCACAAAGAATTTTACTAACACCCTGTAAGGTAAAGTGGTGGGGTTAAAGTAATAGTTTTAAGGAAAATGGATCTAGAACCTAAAGAGACATGGTCTAATAGGTGATGATTATTGCAAGATGATGACCTTTCTGGTGGATGTCCATGGTGACATTTCAGTATTATCTTACATTGGCTGTACCACTGGAGTGGTGCCATTCAACATCGGATATCTCATTGAGTTGGAATTAGGGGATGACTTTTTCCATCACGTAGAATGCCCAGAATGATAAAGATGTAAAGTTGATCCTAGCAGAGAGACTTCTGGGCAGCTTGCTCACTTAACTGTTTTCAAAGATGATAGACTAGGTTGCTTTTAATTTGAAAATGAGTTATTTTTATCTTCTACTGAAAGTCCAATAGAGAATACATTCATTTCCCTCCTTCTCCCCCCCCCCCCCCCCCACACACACTTTGGTGCTATTATAAAATCCAAGGTGATTTTTCTTTTGGTCTTTCTTTTACTACCAGAAGCAATTGACTTCATTAACAAAACAGTGCTCTCAAATACTAAGTTCCCATCCTGGAGGGATCCTTACAAGCTAAATGGACCTGCAGAATCAGTTTGCTTTCAAATTGCAATCTCCTGTCTGTCTCCAATTCCTAAAAGTCCCCTAAATCAAAATAAGTTTCCAAATGGAAGATTTTCCCTCTCTATTATGCATCTTTATGGTGGGAAAAATATATGTTCAAAGTACAGTGAACCTCTTCAATAAACATAAAATCCATGTTTAAGATCAGCCTCCCAGCTCTCAAGATACTGAGATAACTGAGAAAATTCACTTTTCAGTTCTTACCTGTCACCATGAAGAGATAATGAGAGTCACTCTGAGGATGTTGAAACATCTGACATTCTAAGGAAACCTTACATCATGATTCCAGGAAATGGTAGTTTGCAATTAGACTGGAGGCCTCTGGTTAAAGCTGACCTCATCCACTTTGGGTTTGAAGTCCAGAAGGTGAAGAATATCACTTGTAACCTTTTATGCTTCAGCTTAGAAGATGTTGGGACCACTTTTATACTTCTACCATAATTATCTCAAATTATGAACTCTGACTTTTAATTATGTAGACACATAGCAACTTTTGGTAGGAGTTAAGTTCCTATTGTTGCCTCTGGCTTGCCGATTAATGCCTACAGGTATAAACTGGGTGGGTAAGGTGGTAAAGTGGATAGAGTGCCAGACCTGGAGTCAGGAGGACCTGAGTTCAAATCGGGTCTCAGATGCTTAACACTTACTGGCCACGTGACCTTGGGCAAGTCACTTAACCCCAATTGCCCTGTCTTCCCCCTTCCAAAAAAAGAAACAAAAACCTTGACCTTAGACACTTACTAGGTTGTGTGACCCTGGGCAAGTCACTTAACCCTATTAGCCTCAGTTTCCTCATCTGTAAAATGAGCTGGAGAAGAACATGGTAAACGATTCCAGTTATCTTTGCCAAGAAAATACCAAATGGGGTCATAAAGAGTTGGACAAGACTGAAAAATGATCTGAACAACAACAGCAAGAAGGTATGAATTGTCACCTGCTTAAGACTCAGTTCTGATTATACTGTAAGGCTTCCTGAAGGGAATTTTCCACACCTGCAGATCAGATGTGGCCAAGTTATTCCACAATGTTTCTTTAGCTACAGTACTCTTGGCACAGTTCGTGGATTTGAAATTCATAACTCATTAAATTTTGGGGAAAATCTGTTTTCTCATATTTTTTCCCATATTCCCCTAAAAACCCATATTGATCCAGTCTTTTACCAAGCATTTTCTTCACAGCAATTGGATGAGGTGATTAGTTCAAGTATGATCTCTGCTTTATAAATGAAGATACAGGGTCAGAAAGGTGAAATTACTTGCTTAGAGTTACATGACCAAGCCCATCCAAGTCTTCTGGTTTTTAATCGTGTTCTTTCTTTCCACTGTACTACATGGTGATTAATGGGCTTTCAGCCATTTTAAGTATTATATGGGGTCTTAGGAAGGAACTACAATGTCTAACCTAGTCATTCTAAACATGACTGATGGATGTCTGTTTGACTTTTATGGAGGATGGCGTTTTTTGAAGGGACTTCAATCATCATGTAAATATCCATAAAAATTCAATAAGGATTAGACTAGATTTCTAAATTCCATTCCAAAGTCAAGGTTTTCTCAAGCAATCTCGTTGAATCATCACTTGATGGGGAGTGTACAAAGGCTTTAAATGTGTCACTCTTAGAAAGAGGCCTTATATTGATGATAATAGTTACTATTTATATAGTACTTTAAGGTTTGCAAAGCTCTTGGTATAGAGTAGCTCATTCATTCTTCATAGTAGCCTTGTAAAATATGTACTATTATCATCTCCACTTAGCAGACATAAGAATTGAAGGTGAGATAGGTTAAATGACTTGTCTAGGGTCACATAGCTAATAAACATTTTAAGCAGAATGTGAACTCAGGGTTCTATCAATTATGCCTTACTGCTTGTACAACATCTATGCTGCTCTTCTGTTATTGTTGATATACATATTATTGTTGCTCAGTAGAGTTTGACTCTTGGAGACCCCTGTGGACCATAGCATGCCAATACTACCTGAGAGGTTGAAATATAATTATAGTGGTTTGCCATTTCCTTCTCCAGTGGATTAAGGCAAACAGAAGTCAAATGACTTGCCCAGGATCCCACAGCATCTGAGATTGGATTTGAACTCAGATCTTCCTGATCTGATATACAGGCCTAGCTGTCTATCCACTCAGCCACCTGGCTGCCTCAGATATATATAGTATTGACATGACTTCACAGTCTCTTTTAAAATAAAGGTTTTTTTTTCCCCAAGGTGGCAAAAAATCTTGACAAATTCCCTTCCATTTTTGCTGTAATAAGTTTAGATTATCGTCCCCTTTTTTGTATAAAATGTATGCAGGTTGTTAATCAATATTGTCAAGTATTTAACAAGTGGGTGTTGATAACAAATGCTAAAATTTCCTAGTATTTAGTCACTTCATAATAATGACTAGCTTTTAATAATTACTGACATTTATATATCACTTTAAAGTTTACAAGGCACTTTAGAAACATGTCATTTGAGCATTAGTGAAGCAGGCACTACAAATACTGTCATCTCCATTTTACAGATGAGGAAACTGAGGCTCAGAAACATGTTGATTTGCTATTGAATACTAGCATTCTAAGTTCAGTACAATATACACAATTCATTACTGCCCCAATATGCCCTTACCATATTTTTCTTGAATTTTGTCACTATTTTATGCAAAAGAAGCATAATAAGACATAGTAAATATTTAACTAGCCTTGGAGTCAGGAGGACCTGTGTTTAAGACTTGCCTCTGACATGAACTAATTGTGTGACCCTGAGAAAGTCACTAAACCATTCAGGATGACAGGCAGCTCTTTAAGACTGGAAAGTACTGATGAGCTTCCAATATGCATGGGTTGAGGGAGTTTTATGTAGAGAGTTTTCTATACTGATAAAATCACAAGTCTAGAATAAATAAAAATGGAAAGTAGCTTTTTAAAAAAATCAGATAAATACTAGACTATATTTGTGGAGGTTATGGTATTGCCTTTTCGGGATATCCTTTAAAAATGCTTATATTTTCACCCATCCATCTGAGACATAGTATCATTTGGTCAGAAAAGGGGTACAAAATGATCACTTAAGGTCTTACAACATTTTGCAACTCTTTTACTGAATTTTTCCTGTCATGTCTCATTGTAGCACGGCTGTGACATGGATGCTTCCCTAAGGCTATGCCAGCAGCATAAAGTTTTGGGAGTCTGACAGGATAATAGATTTTGAGGTTATCTATTCCAATCCTGAGGGCGGTGCAGTGGATAGAGTACTCAGCCTGGAGTTAGGAAGATTCATCTTTCTTAGTTCAAATCCAGTCTCAGGCATTTACTAGCTGTGTGACCCTGGGCAAGTCATTTAACCCTGTTTGTCTCAGTTTCCTCATCTGTAAAAGTGAGTTGGAGAAGGAAATGGCAAACCATTCCAGTATCTCTGCCAAGAAACCCCCAAGTGGGGTCATGGACAGTCAGAAACAACTAAAAAATGGCTGAGCAGCAATAACAGTCCAATCCCCTCAACATGTAATTGGGGAAACCAAGAAAAATTGGGTAACTTCAGAGGTCATAGAACCATTGATCTAGAGCCAAAAGGGCCCTTAGAGGTCATCTAGTCCAAAAATCTCATTTTACAGCTGACGAAACTGAGGCCCAAAAAGATTAAGTCAGGGACTTGCAAAAGGTCACATAGGTTAATAGTAGAACCAAGATTTCAACCCAGTTTTTCTAGATCCAAATCCATTTATTTTCTACTGTACCCCACCACTTCCCAACTATACCACACTAAAAAAAAAAAACAAAAAAAAATCCTTTTGAATGTGGGTTTAGCAATAGACTGTGTCTGTCTTTCAGAGACAAGCTTAGTCCAAAGGAGCTTATCACCAATAAGCTTCGCTGCCAGGTGATGACTTTCTAGTCACTTATCAAACCATCTACTAATTGGATGCAGTAGCAATATTCTGCATCAGAGCAGGAGGTACCTGTAATGATGAAGTCCTAAATCCATGGAGTGTTTAAGGAAATATATTCATTCGGACACATCTGAACACCTAATATTCTTTGATGGTGACAGTAAAATACTGCTAGGTTTCTAAGAGTACTGACAAATGATGGCCAGCCAGAAAGTTCCACATTCTTTGAGCAACTTGAACCTACCACATAATGAATGGGTTTCTGGGAACTAATCCCATAGCACCATACATTCACACCTCTTGAGTTCAGGTGCTGAAAGATGAAGCAGAATGGAAGCATGACTGTGTGTTTTGTATTGAAGTGTTTCCTTGGACGTAAAAAGGATGGGAGATAGTTCAGTAATTGTACCTTTTGTTCCTCTTTATTCATCTTTAAAATGAGCTTGCTCTCATTTATTTTCTAAAATTTAATGAATGACGTGCATGTGATAAACTATCTAAGATAGGAGAACAGAGTCCCATCTAAAATTTTATAGATTAAGATTAGGAAAAAAAAGTGATTTTGCTTCAGATATTTTTCACAAGGAAGCAGATAAGAATTTTTTTTTCCCTCAGTTATCTGTGATTCATTAAAAAAGATGCCAAAATTTCTGATTTTCTGACTCTGTGATATTACAAGCCTGAACAGAATAGCTTGAAAATACTTTCTGGGTATAAATGTTAGCCTCATTCATAGGCCCCTGACTCCCTTGTGATTTCCTGGGATAGCCCATGGCATTTTTCCAGCTGGTGGTCTGCCCAGAACATTCATTGCTGTAGTTAGTCTAATGCATTACAATTTTCCAGCCACTGCTAATGCCCTTTTCTCTCAAACGCCTCTGTAAAAAAATCTCCCTGACATTTCATGGAGCACTAATGGTTTCTGGTTGATGTATTAAGTTAGGTTATACTTCTACACCCCTCAGACCTAAGAGAACTTCATACATCGAACCACCAAGAAATCACAGCCAGGAAGTTCTAAAAAATCTGAAACGTTATGTTAGTTTTTCAAATAATAGACAACATTTATATAGTACTTAGAAATTTGCAAAGCATTTTTTACAAATATCTCATTTTATCCTCACAACAGCCCTAGTAAGTAGACACTATTATTATCTCCATTTAAAGATGAGGAAATTGAGGTAGGCAGAGGGTAAGTGACTTATTCAGGGTCACACAGCTAGTAAGTGTCTAAGGCTGGATTTGAACGCAGGTCTTCCTGATTCCATGTTCAGCGTATTATCCACTGCCCCACCTGGTTGCCTCTACGTGGGAGTCCCATAAAGCATAGGGAGAAAGTGCACACCAGTTAATTGTAAATGTTTGCCTTAATGGAAAAGAAAAAAGTTAGGAACTTGAAACTAGTCCATCTTCCTAAAATCTCTTCGTTTGTATTTTTTTTTAATTTTTGTTTTTCATTTCCTCTCTGTAAAGTGGGGGCACTCTATCTTCCAATAGTGCTGGGTAGAATTGTCCTTTACCAAATAGTTAAATGTTTCAAAGTAATTACAAGACAAAATGGTAGGCCTTGAATGCTAAAAGAAAAAAGAAACACATTTTATTTATGGAAATTGGTCTTCTTAATACAGTTTACTGGGTAAAATGTAGGCCTAGAATGTCTGTCAAAAAACTGAAACCTTTGTCTTTTGCTATTTGCAAATCAGATGAAAAATACCCACCACCATGAGAGTGGTGCATATTAAGTGCCCCAATTCACAGATATTTATAGCCATGCCGACAGGGCAAATTTTTCTGGACAGCTGTCATCAGAGGCTCCATAATCTGGAGTGACTATCACACTGGATTGAAAGTCAGACGTCCTACACTGAATTCCTGGCTCTGCTTCTCATTAGGTAAGTGATGTTAAGCAAGTCACTTACTCTTTTCATGACCCAGCTTTCCTCTCTTTAAAAAAAGAGGGCTGCTTGTGACTTGAACCAAAGGGTTGCTGTAGAAATGAATTAAAGGTTTATAAAATATTTGAGAATCCTTCAAAGAATTATGTTTAAAAAATAGGATTTTTAAAAGTCACCATATAACAGAGTAATTGGGAACAATGATCTCTCCATTTTGATTATTCAGCATGTTTCAGCTGTGACTTTTCACCCCCAATTTGACAGTAAGTGTTTAGCATTATGGGTGACAAGAAATCGTAGACTTGGTGGGTGATTTAGACCCCAAAGTATATGGCCGACCTTGGATATACTCTACTTCCTCTCTCCATCCCTGGCCAAATAAGTAAATAAGTACAGGCTTCAAGGAAGTAAATAGAGGGACATCGGAGATCCTGATTGCTATCAAGAGGTTCTAATTTTTTAAATGGAGAAGAAGCTTGTCTTCATATCCATTCCTTTTCCATAGATTTGTGAACCAATGGGGACAACACATTTCAATAAGGGGAGAATGTTGGTTGAGGCTCAGTTTGTATTTCCAGTGGAAAGATAATGATTTTTATTAAGTGTAAGCTGTTTGATGATAGGACTCTCATGTTGCCACCTTTCCATGAGCTGTACCTCATACCCTTAATCATATACATCAAATTTCTAATGCCTTCAGCATGGTACAGAGGAAAAAGCTCTGAATTTAGGATCAGAGGAACTGAGTTTAATGATAATAATAATAGCTGGCATTTATATAGCACTTTAAGGTTTGCAAAGAGCCTTATATATGTCACATCATTTGATTTTCACAACAACCCTGTGAGGTAGATGTTGTTCATATTCCCATTTGGCAGATAAGACAGAGGCTGAGAAACGTTGTGCCTCTCCATAGATCACACAATTGGCAAGAGTCTGAGGTAGGATTGAACTCAGGTCTTTATCATTCTAAGTTGAACACTCGTATCTACTGTACCAACTACACATCTGCCTGGCTCTACCACTACTCAAGTCAACAAGCATTTATTAAGCACCTAATATATGCCAAGCTCTGTGGTAAGCCTGGTGAATACAAAGGAAGACAAAAATCAGTATATGTTCTCAAGGAGCTCACAGACTACTGGGGGAACAACATGTAAACAACTATGCATAAATAAGTATATACAGAATAGGTTGGAGATAATCGAACAGAGGGAAACTAAACTAGCAATAAGGGTGATTGAGAAAGGTTTCTTGCAGAAGGTTGGATTTTAGCTGAGACTTGAAGGAAACCAGGGAAGCCCAGAGGTAGAGACAAGAAGGAAGAGAATTCCAGGAATGGGGGACAGTTAGTGAAATTTTCTGAAATCAGGAGATGGGGTGTTTAGTACAAAAAACACCAAGGAGGTCAGTATCACTATTATAGAACAAGGAAGAACCCAGGTATAGGGATTTAACCTTTCTCGGCCTCAGTTTCTCAATCTATAAAATAATGAAGTTGAACTTGATGACTTAGCCTTCTTCCAGATTGAAGACTATGATTTTATGAGTAATTAACTAGCTGGCCTTTATCCTACCTGTCTGCTTTCATCTTCCACTAGGCATCCCTCAGGTAACACAGAAGGTCATTTGTTGTTTTGTTGTTGTTGTGCAAGGAAATTGTGGTTAAGTGACTTGCCCAGGGTCACACAGCTAGTAAGTGTCAAGTGTCTGAGGCCAAATTTGAACTCAGGTCTTCCTGACTCCAAGGCTGCTGCTCTATCCACTAAGCCACCAACTGCCCCTACAATAGGTCATTTTAAAAGATGTTTATGTTAAAAATTTGCAAAGTATTTCTGCTACAGCACAGCAGCTTGTAGAACATCTTAAGATTTACAAAGGGTTTTCCCATATCCTATTTCATCTGATTTTCAAAATCATTCTATAAGGTAGACTGGGAAGGTTCAGGGTCATGAGCCATTTGTTCTTGAAAGAATAAACACTCTCTAGTTACATTCTTAATCTCTATTTTGTGGAGTGTGCTATATAGTTGATGATTGTCTTTTCTTCTGTTCCTAATTCAATTATGATTAAAAGCCACCCAGGAAAAGGACCATTTTACATCATGAGAAGAAATGAATGAAAAAGCACTTATCACGTATTTGCTATGCTCCAGGAACTGTGCTAAGTACTGGGAAACACATATAAAAACATGACAATCTTTGCCCTTAAGGATCCTATATTCTTTTTTTGTTTTGTTTTGTTTTTTAGCTTTCCTACTTCACTTCCCATAAGATTTTTGAATTCCAAAGTTTGTCCCCATCCCTCCCCTTCCCTCCCCCCAAGATGGCATTCAATCTGATACAGTCTCTACATATGTATTCATATTAAACATTTTCACGTTAGTCATGTTGTAAAGAAGAATTAGAAACAATGGGAGAAACCACAAGAAAGAAGAAACAAAAAAGAGAGAGCAAATAGTGTGCTTCAATCTGCATTTAGACTCAGAATCCTATATTCTAACAGGAGACAACACGTGGAGGGGCATGGTGGTCAAGGAAGGGCATTTTTAATAGGAGGTATAGGAAGGGTGAGTAGGGCTATAAAACAATCAATTTCACCCTTATCAGAACCAATGGAAAGATTGATTTGATTACTTGATCCAGAACAAGAGGTGGAAATGGAGATTGCAGTAGGGCAGATGGCAAGATATCCCAAGACATTTGGATATGAGTTATGACCTGAGGCCAGTCAGAGAGGGAGGTGTGTGTGCTGCTGGTCCAAAGGAGGATGCTGCTCAAGTTGAGAAAATGACCATAGCAGCACTGTGGATGGCAAGATGTCTCAAGATTCTGGGGATGATGGACGTGAAGCATGGTGTGAGACCAGCAAGACACAATCAGTTAGAAGACTTTACCTTCATTCATTGTGAAAAAGGTTAATGAAAGGTAAATTAGAGAAGATATTTAAAAAGTCTTTATATGATATAATAGGCTAAATTTGTTCAGAAGTGTACCAACAACTCTGAAGAGGTAGGGTAACTCTCTCAAATGATATTAAAACATGGAAAATAAAAATAGTTTCTTTTCTTATTACCTGCATATTTCAGCAAGACCAGGGATTATTTTAGAAAATCTAACTTGTTTTGGGGTTTTCCCTTCAATCTTTTTTTTACAATTTTTTAAATGCTTTATTAACTTCTGATTTACATCATTCGTTTGCGCCAGATTTTGAGTTACAAATTTTCTCCCCGTTTTTCCCCCACCCATCCCCCCAAAACAGCAGTCCCACAGGATATCCCCTCCTCCAATCTGCTCTTTCCCATATTTTCTCCCATACCCGTTTCGACTTTTCCATTAGATCTCTATGCCTCAGTGCCTGTATATCTTATTTCTTAATTACATGAAAGATGGTATTAATAATATATACACACACACACACACACACATATATATATATGTATATATATTTGAATATTTGATTTTAAAACTTTCAATTCCAGATTCATTTCCATCCCCCCCTGCCACCCACCCCCACTGGGAAGATAAGCAGTTCAGTATAGGTTGTACATGTGCGGCTAATGCAAAAAAAATAATGTAGTAGATA
Organism: Petaurus breviceps papuanus; assembly: GCF_028583685.1. NCBI lineage: Eukaryota > Metazoa > Chordata > Mammalia > Diprotodontia > Petauridae > Petaurus > Petaurus breviceps. Next base: position 33,209,801 of record NW_027187391.1, read on the forward strand.
TATTGTAAAAGACTGACTATATTTCCATCCCTCCTATCCCACCTTCCATTTGTTCTATTCTCTACTTTGATCCTGTCCTTTTTCAAAAGTGGGTGCTTCCAACTTCCCTCCCCTCCAGCCTGCCCTCCCTTCCATCATCCCCCCTCTCATCCCCTCCCCCCCCATTGCCTGGAGGGTGAGATCCCCTATTTAGTGTGTATTTCGCTCCCTCCTCAAGCCAGATTCAATGGGAATAAGGTTGACCCATTCCCTTTTGCCTTCCTATTCTTCCCCTCCATTGTAACCATTTTCCTTTGCCTCTTCTGTATGAGATAGTTTGCCCCAATCTGTCTCTCCCCATCTCCTCTCATATTCCTCTCACCTCTTAATTTCACCTTTTATGTATCATCCCTTGCTGTTAAATTGGTCCTGTGCCCTCTATCTATGTATACCTGTAAACATATACACACACATTCACATATGTATTCACATGCCCATATACCCTCATATATAGACATATACACATACACACACACACACATATATATATATATATATATATTTCTAATCCCTTCAACTACTGAGAAAAGTTTCATAAAATACAATTTTTTTTCCATGTAGGAATGTTAATAGTTCAACTTTGATAAGTTCTTTATGATTTCTTTTCCCTGTTTACCTTCTCATGCTTCTCTTGCTTCTTGTATCTGAATGTCAAATTTTCTATTCAACTCTGGTTTTTTCAGCAAGAATGCTTAAAAGTCCTCTATTCCACTGAATGACCAAATTTTCCCCTGAAACATGATACTCAGTTTTGCTGGGTAGGTGACTCTTGGTTTTGGTCCCAGCTCCCTTGACCTCCGGAATATCATAATCCAAGCCCTTCGATCTCTCAGTGTAGAAGCTGCCAGATCCTGGGTTATCCTGATTGTGTTTCCACAATATTCAAATTGTTTCTTCCTGGCTGCTTGTAATATTCTCTCCTTAATCTGGGAATCCCGGAACCTGGCTATAATATTCCTAGGAGTTTTCTTTTTGGGATCTTTTTCAGGAGGTGATTGGTGGATTCTTTCAACCTCTATTTTGCCCTCTGGTACTAAAACATCAGGGCAGTTTTCTTTGAGAACTTCCTGGAGGATGCTTTCTAGGTTCTTACTTTGGTCATGGCTTTCAGGTAGTCCAATAATTTTTAAGTTATCTCTCCTGGATTATTTTCCAGGTCAGTGGTTTTTCCCATGAGATATTTCACATTGCCTTCTATTCTTTCATTTGTTTGGATCTGTTTAACAGCATCTGGATTTCTCATAAAGTCATTAGCTTCCATTTGTTCCAATCTAATTCTGAAGCAATGATTCTCCTCATTGAGCTTTTGAGATTCTTTTTCAACTGGCAAATTCGACTTTTTAAGGCATTCTTCTCATTGCCTTTTTGAGCCTCCTTTGCCATTTGAGTCAGTCTGTTTTTTAAGGTATTATTTTCTTCAGTCAGGCTGTTGACTCTCATTTCATAATTTTCTTGCATTGTTCTCATTTCTCTTCCCAATTTTTCCTCCACTTCTCTTATCTGCTTCTTAAGGTCCTCTATGGCCTGTACACAGCTTGTATTTTCCTTTGAAGCTTTTGGTGTAGAGGTTCTAACTTCACTGTTTTCCTCCTGTTCCATGCCTTGCTCTTTCTTGTCACCAAAATAGTAGTGTATTGTTGGAATCTTCTGTCTGCTTTGTTTCTTTTGCCTGCTCATTTTGCCACTCAATTATTTGACTTTTGGGCTTTTTGCCACAGTAGGACTCTGCCACCAGACAGGGGAGCTTTTGTCCCAAACGCTGGGGTTTTCTCAGTTGCCGGAGGTGCCCTCTCTGAGGTCTCCACACGCAAGCTGGACACACACCCCAGGACCTCCACCCTAGCCTGCAATCCAGATCCAAGCAGGTTAAAGCAAGAGCGATTACTCCTCAGATTGGTACTTGGTCCCCCTACACTCTGCAGGCCAGGAGCTGAAGCCGCCACGTGGGGCTGGCTGGCTGTGCTGTGGTCTCAGCGGTTTCTCGCACTGGGGGTAAAAGCCACACACTCCCACTTACTGGGTCCCAAAGTCCAGACTGCACTGGCCTCTCACCTTGTCCTTCGCATCTATGTATTGATAAATATGGAAAGGGCCACAGCTGCTGCTGATCTGGAAGTCCCTCTGGCTGGCGGCTGGTCAGGCCTGCCCTGGGGCTAAAGCCTGGGCCTGGGGCTGGGCTCGGCTCCCAGAGCGCTGTGCTGGCCGATTCCTGCCGGCCTGCCGGGCTGTCCTTAGCTGGAGGTTAGCTTCTCTGTGTCATTTTGTGGGTTCTGCAGCTCCAAAGTTTGTTTAGAGTCCCCTTTTTACATGGATTGGGGAAGGTGGAAGCCGGAGCTGAGGGAAGGTCTTGCTTCTCCTCCGCCATCTTGGCTCCGCCCCCGATACTCCTCCCTTCAATCTTAAGGGAAGAAAATAGAAAGCATCAATAGCCCACCAAAGCAACATCTTCCAATAGAGATTATTAGCTTGGTTTTGAAAGGGCTCAGAATTCCAGCTTGAGCTATGAGCCTGATCTGGCAAAAGTTAGATTTTTTTTCCATTCCCCTGGTTTTCCTAACTAACTGCCGCCTACCTCAGAGGTCTAGGAATAGGGATAAGACCTATGATTTCATTGGTTTAGGGAACTCCGCGGTGAGGAATCTCCCTCTACAAGCAGGTCAGCACCTTTTCTGTAACTGCAAAGTCTTAGAGAGTTACCTAGAGCTCTGAGAGATTCATTGACTTTCCTAGAGTCCCACAGCCAATATGAATAAAAGACTGGACTCAAACTCAAGTCTTCATGGCTTTGAAGCTAGTGTTTTACCATTATACTATGCTATGTTATTCTGTCTCTTAGCAATGTATATAGTAGGGAGGAAATAAGCATTTATTAAGTACCTATGTTTTATTAAGTACCATGTGTCCCACACTACGTTAAGGCCTTTACAAATATTATCTCATTGTATTTCATGGTAGCAACAGTGCTGCAAGATAGGATGCTATTATTATCCTAATTTTACAGATGAGGAAACTGAGGCAAATAGCAGTTAAATGATTTGCTTAGGGTCACAAAATTATTAAATTCTGAGGCAGGATTTTAACTCAGGTCCTTCTGACTCCAGACCTAGTATTCTCTTCAGTGTACCATGTAGCTGCTTCAGTATGAGATTAATATCTGAAAAAATGCTTTAAATATTCCAGGTAAGAATCATGTTTCAGCAGTTCTAGTTAAGATATTTCTTTTTGACCCATGGAAAGAGCTATCCACATCCAGAGAAAGAGTTACAGAGTCTGAATGTAGATTGAAGCAAACTATGCGCTCTCTCTCTCTCTCTCTCTGTTTTGTTTTGTTCCTTCTTTCTCATTGTTCATTCCATTGGTTATAATTCTTCTTTACAATTTGACTAACGTTTAATATGAAGGTATTTGTAGAACCTATATTGGATAGCATGCCATTATGAGGGGGGCAGGGAGGAGGAGAGGGAGGGGAAGAAAATTTGGAACTCAAGGGATTGTGGAACTGAATGTTGTAAATTAAAAATAAATAAACAGGGGCGACTAGGTGGCACAATGAGTAAAGCACTGGCCCAGAGTCAGGAGGACCTGAGTTCAGTTCCGCCCTCAGACACTTAACACCCACACAAAAAAGCTAGCCATGTAACCTTGTGCAAGTTACTTAACCCCAATTGCCCTCCAAAAGGCAAAAAAAAAAAAGTAAATTAACAAATTTTTTAAAAAAGATATTTCTTTTTGCCTTCAAGTCGTTAGACATTTTGCTAAGCTCCAAGGATATGCCAATCTTGAGGGTTACAGTTTAAAATATAATTTCAGCCATTCATTCTTTACAGTAATAGGCATTTTAAATATTCTTCATATATGTCCTTTCAAATATAGCTATAACCTATAAGATAGTGTTTTACTACTAGAGGAAAGGAAAATAAACATTCATCAGAGAGACAGAAAGGTCGATTATCTGATATTTTCATTTGTCACTGAATAAAGAAACATATTCTTTCTCCCCAAAGTTGGAATTTCAGGCAAGCTAGGAATTTCCAAGTTATTGGAAGGGAATAAAAATTGAGTGGAAAAAGCCAAAGATATTGGAAATAATCTGCCATGCCACATCCTTCAGGTCGGGTAAAGACTGTTCATACTTATAGCATTGTTGTTTATGAATTCACAGATATAATTTTTCTGTCCCTGATAAATGTTTCTCTTTCCTCCTTACAGGTGCCTTACAGGTTATATCTCTATTTGAAAAGTCATATATGAAGAATATTTAAAATGTCTATTACTGTGAAGAATAAATGACTGTAAGTATATGAACAATTGGGTATGTTGTATTCTGTGGGGGTTAACTGGTCTGACTATGTTAACTATGTTACATAAGACCTAACTATATTGAGATCTCAGTTTAGGAACTCAGCATACATACTGATACTCTGGTGCCCAATTTCAGCTCATCTTTTTCATCACACTTAATAAAATAATATTCCTTCATTACCTTTCTCACCCACTCTTTCTTCTGTAATTGCTTTCAAATGTTTGCTTTAGAAAATTTTAACCTCCTAATCATGAAATTTATTAACCAATTAATTTCCTGAACATTTATAGAATGCTTGTTGTTGATCCTTTGTTTTTGAAATTAACCAGTGACATCATGGGTAATGTGTTGACCAGTGCATGAATTGGATTTAAGTGAGGCAGAGTTGCACAAAGTTGTCAGCCTCACTCTCACTTCCAGAGTCATTAAAGTCTAGTGGCAAGGGGAGGCTAGATAGCACAGTGAATAGAGCACTGGCTCTGGAGTCAGGAGAACCTGAGTTCAATTCCAGCCTCAGGCACTTAACGCGCACACACACACATGCACGCACTCACACAAAACTAGCAGTGTAACCTTGGGCAAGTCACTTAACCCCAATTGCCCTACCTTTCCCTCTCTAAAAAAAATTTAATAAAAGCAAAAAAAAAAGTCTGGGGGCAAGACAAAAGTCAAGATGACTGGTGTCATCTTGACAAGATGCCCAGAGTGAAATGGATGACCTTGGTGTCTTTGATCTCTGACCAAGTTGCCTTTGTGGCCATTGGAACAAACTGTTCTCATCTGCCCATTCCTCAGGGGGAAGTCTTCATGTGCTTGGGTTAGACACTCCCCTCACTCACAGTTGGGTTTGAGAACTGTCAGTTACCCTCAACCTTTGTCCAGCAAAATGGTTTTACCTACAGGTGGCCTCTACACATGCTACAAAGTACCTACTACTTGTGCTATGGAGAATATAAAGATTGGTAAGATTTGGTCTCTCTTGCACTTGAGGAATTTATAATATTACCTTTAATTTCTTTTTGAACCTTAGCTCGGCCTGTGTGCTCAAATATACAAGCTTACAATCTTTCTCCAAATCTATCTGTTTCTACTTCACATGTCAGTCAATCAACAGACATTTATTAGCCACTTAACCATGTATCAAATACTGTGCTAACTGCTAGGATATGAAAAAGGTAAAAATAAGATCCATCCCTATCCTGAACAACCTCATATTCTAATGTGGGAGAGAATATGTAAATGACTAGGAATATACAAGATATATACAAGGGGAAGATATATTCCAGAGGGCACTTGCAGCTGGGGGAACTGGAAAAGTCCTCTATAAAATGGGATTTGAGTAGAGCCTTTATGGAAGAAAGTGAAATTAAGAGGAAGAGATGAGGATGAAGAACATTCTAGGGGGGTCAGTGCAAACTCATGGAAATGGAAGATGGGGTGTTGCATGCATGGAACAGCAAGGATTCCAGCATAGCTTGACCATAAAGTATGTAGAGGGGAATAACATGTAAGAAGACTTCTGAGAGTTCCTCTTCTTCTGACACCACATTTTTCTTCAAAACATATTGTTAACCTCTCTTCTATGACCTGATTCAGGGTCTGGATATTTCTTATATGGAACCATATATTGTTCTAACCATCATTTGTCACAGTAGATGAATGATAATGTTGATTGAACCTCTAACAAAGGAGAGGATAGAAATAGCATAGCATATAAATTAGAACTGGATCTGAAAAAGGCCTTTGCACAGAGTTCAGTGAAGGATTTTATGTGTGTGGAAGAGACTAGAACTTGTACTACATTTCCTACAAGTTTAAACCATGTCCTAAATGGAAAGCATGCAATTAATGAACACATGTGGCTTCAGATTCTGCCAGTATGGAGAGCTCAGCAAACCACATTGGCTCAGTTGGCTAGTTTTCTTGCCAACTTGAAGAGAGAATTCCAAATACCAAGGACACTCCCCTCACGGGACTGTGTAGCCATCTTTCACGAAGCTCCAAGGACGAAAGTTGCTTCCATATTTACTCCTCTGGCAATTATGGAACCTCTTCTCAGAATAATGTTTTGGTCTATTTTTTTGTTTCATTCTGCTTTGGACTTCTCAACACCTTTAATAACTTTCCCTGCTCTCATTTGAAAATTTGCTTATCTTCATTCTCATTTCAAACCTTCAGGGATCTTTGGTTATCTGCCTTTGTGAGGAGCCAAGAGAATTTAGAACTATAGGACCCCCCTCCTGCAAGTGGTCAATGGTCACTCCTATTTGTGTCACCCACCAGAACCACAGCATGGTTCTGGCAAGTACCCCTTTTTCTGTCATTCTTTCCCACCAAGTAACATCTTAAAGAATTAAAAACATGTATTGCATTCTCAGTGCCTCAAATGTCAATGGCCAAGACATGAGTGTTACCTTGCTAGACAGGTGAATGAAGTATAGTCTTCCAAATAGCTCAATACACTTGTTTGGTCAAGATATTTTACTTAGAATCTGCTATGGTTTCTTTGGTGATCTATAATACCACTCATATTCCAGATTTCTGGAAGTAAATGACTAAAATGTTCTTATAAATTGGCACAAGGTTTTTCCTTTTGACAGATTTTAATTTAACAAATATGTACTGAGTACTTCATAATTCAAGGCCTTGTGGAGGATGCAAAGAAGAATCAGAATTGGGAAACCTTAAATAACTTAGTCCAATGGTGGGACAAGATATTTACAAATAATATGATATCAAGGAGAGTGTGAAAGCATAGTAAGAGAGGGATAAGGTTATCTCAGAGGAGAAAAGGAATCATTGCTGACTGAGTAAATCAGAGAGGGTTTCTTGTAGATGGTTTATCTTAATTGTGACATTTTAAGCTTATAACAAAATAGTTCACTATATTTCAATTGAAGAAACATTTATTAGAGGACTGCTATATTCAAAGCACTGTGTTAGATGCTAGGGAGATCAGGAGAGAGATGAAACAGATGATGCTTTCAAGGTCCTTATACTGAATACTCCTTATACTAAACACCTGGCCTAGGGTGGTACAGGATCTAAAAAGATTGTTTTAGATATCAACTCAGAGAATGAATTTAGATAAGCTAAAAGATTCTGAATTGTTAAAGGGCTGGGCTTAGAACTCTGGTGCAGTAGAAACAGCTCTGGATTTGTGGGTCAAAGGACCTGAATTCTAATTTTGGCTTTTGCCATTTACTACCTATATATTAACTTAGGCAGATCACTTAATACAGAGGTTCTTAACTTTTTTTGGACTCATCTGATGGTCTCATGAAACTTATGGAACCCCATCTCAGAATAATATATATACGAGTGTGTGTGTGTATTTGCCTTTTGGAGGGCAATTGGGGTTAAGTAACGTGCCCAAGATTACATGGCTAGTTTTTTTGTGTGGGTGTTAAGTGTCTGAGTCTGGAACCGAACTCGGGTCCTCCTGACTCTGGCACCGGCGCTCTACTCACTGTGCCACCTAGCCGCATAATATTTTTTATTACATAATATTTTGTATAATAAGAATAATATTTTTTAATACATAAAATATATAGGATTATAAACAGAACCATTTATATTGAGATAGTCATCAGAATATTAAAAAAACAAAACAAAAATAAAAAGTACACAGACCCAGGTTAGGAACCCCTGACAATATAACTGATTGTTTCAGTTAATTTAGTTGATTCATATGTAAAATGAGAAATTTGATCCTTTCGACATCTAAGGTCCCTTCTAACACTAAATCTAAGATTGGCTAACCTTCATTTACATTCCAGCTTGACTTTTCTATGATTCAGATTATAGAAATTTCAGTTACAATGAGAATAATAGTAAAAACAGAGATTTATATGGAGCTTTAGGGCTTACAAAGTGCTTTGGTCCTAATAACAGCCCTGCGACACAAATAGTGCAAGCATTATTCACTCATTTTATAAAAGAGGAGATTGAGGTTCTAAGTAAGAAAATTATTTACCCAAGGCTACATGGTTAATAAGTAACATAACTGAAGCTCAAAACCCAGGTCCTCTGAATTCAGATTCAATGCTCTATTATGCCCAATATAGACAATATTCTGAACCAATTCTTGTCCCTTTTCCATAGATGTATAAACCAAATTAAATTCCTTTAAAAATAGAATTGGGACAAAAATAAAAAAAAAAACAGTGGGTTCTGGAATCAGCAGGATGATGCTAGCTAAATTACACCTTATTTATCAATTACCCTTTTTATGAATTAGCCAGAAATAATGTTGAGCCAACGATGGGTCAAAGTCTACTAGTTTTGATGGAATAACTGACCCTATTGCTTTAAATTCTTAAGCAAAGTTATGCCTTCTAATAGTAGGAAAAAAGTATCCTCTCTTGATCATCAATTACACTTAATTTTCCTGGCTAGGCTGTGCTGCATGACCGTGTGCATTGCTGGAGTGACTTTTTAAGACCCTGCTGTGTTCTACAGCCAAACCATGTGAGTGGAATGAGGCCGAATGTCGAGGGTGCAACAAGAGAGTCTTTGGACTTGTGTCACTGAAATGATGTATGAGTGTCTAGAAATAACACGCATGTTGCCATGTATGCTTGCTATATTTGTTGTTTTTTGTTGTTCCCCTTGTAGGAAGGGGAGTTGGAACAATTCACAGGAATGAGGCTTAGCATGGAAGATGGCATTTAATGGATCCTGTGGGAGTATTTGCATGTGGAAGTCAAAGGTCCTAGAAGAAATATTTAGTTCTGAGCAGTAGCAAGAAACAGCCTGGGGTTTGGTGAATACAGTGATATCAGAGATAAGATTTCATTGGTTCAAGGTACTTTGAATATGTGTGTGCACATGCACATGTGTGCATATTAAGTAATTATGCAAAAGTAAAGTAACAAGTACATGCTCATATCTGCTCTGCTCATTCTGATTTTGTTTCCAGTTTTTCCTGAATACTTGTGCTTTGCTAATTTCCCTAAAATCCCATTTTCATCATGATACTCCCTTGTTCAAAAATGTATAATGGTTCCCTACAGGGATTTATTGGGTGCCTACTATGTGAAGGGCACTGTGCCAAGTGCTAGAGATACGAAGCTGAAAAACAATGTGGCCCCTGCCCTCAAGGAACTTATGATCTAATAGGGAAAGATAAGGCATGTATACAAATGAATATGAAAGTAGAAAGAATGTGGTAGGGGTGAGGGAGAAATCTTAAGTCCTATAAGGATTTTAATGAGGTAAGGATTACTTCCCATTGGGGAATCAGGGAAAATACCTTGGAGGAGGTAGAATTCTTTGCTTCTATTAAGGTCCACACCTCTGACAACAGAGGGAGATGAGGAGGGAGAGTGTTTTAGGCATGGTGGAATGGTTTGCATAGAGGTATGACAATATAGGATGAGATGGAAAAACAGTTAATAGTCCAGTGTGACTGGAATACAATACATGTGAAGGTGAGTCAAGTGAAACAAGACAGATTAGACCATGGAAAGCCTCAAATGACAGATTAAGGAATCCAAACTCATCCCGTTGACTTTTGAGGCCTTCTATAACTTTCAGTCCTTATGCAACCTGATTTCCAACTTATCCAACCTGATTGCTCAGTACTATTCCCCAATATGTACCTTGTACTTAGACAAGGCAAATCTCTTTCTCCTCAATATCTCAGAACAATATATATTATATATTTATATATATATATATTATAATATAATATAAATATAATATTTATATAATAGTCTATATTTATATAATGTATTAACAGCTTTATAAACCTTTTCTTATAACCATCCTGTGGTTATAATAAAATTATTGTTAATAATAATTATTAATATTATTAGCCTTTCTAGAGAGGTTAAGAGACTTGCCCAAAGTCATCTTTCTAGCAAAAGGCACAGTCATGACTTGGCTATAAGCCTTCCAACACCAAGTTCATGCTAGATCACATTGCCTCTAGGTCATTTCTAGCTATGTATTTTTCTCCATGCCTGGAATGACCTTCATTCTCCTCTCTTATCATACCCAACCATCAAAACTTAGCTAATCTCATCTCTTCCATGAAGTCTTCCCCAACTATTTCTGTTTATACTGATCTCTTCAGTGAATTCTTACAGTGCTTTTAGTCAATAAGAGTTAGGTTTAACAAGTTACCTCTTTGTTCTGTGTATATTAGTTCTGTTATCACAGTTAGTTATGATGGTAGAGACCATAGTCTCTGCTATTTTTTATGTGTCCATGAGTGCTTAGTACAGTACTCAGACTATATAAGGTATTTGATAGGTAATTGGGTGGTTGATTGGTTGACTTTATATTTGCATACTATGGAATAATTTGAGAACATTTTTGATTATCAGAGATGTCAGTTTGAGACAATCTCAGTTCTAAATTAATCTAGATAAAATAATATAGAAGAAACATAATGCCAATTATACATAAGTATGAATTTGTATATATTTACATATCTGTGGGCAGATATACATATGTAAAAAGATTGTATCTTCATTCTTTTTTTTTTTTTTGCCTTTTTTTGGGAGGGCAATTGGGGTTGAGTGACTTGTCCAAGGTCACACAACTAGTTTTTGTGTTAAGTGTCTGAGACCAGATTTTAACTCAGGTCCTCCTGACTCCAGGGCCAGTGCTCTATCCACTGTGCCACCTAGCTGCCCCTGTATCTTTTTTATTCTAAGTTCACTGAAATAAATTCTCCTAATTATTACTACAGTCTACTTTCTAGATTTAATTCATATTATTCTCCTTTGTATTCATCTAGACAAACTGTCTTACTTTCTGTTGTCCAAACTTTTCATTCCATCTCTTACCTCCATGTCTTTGAAAAGGATCTTCCTCCACATCTGGAATGTACTCTCACTTCATAGAACCTTTAGTTACCTTCAAAGCCCATTTCATGTACCTCTTCCTATAGAAGTCTTTCTTACTCCCCATAGTTGTTACTACTATCTGTCTCCTGAAATGATAATTCACGTTTTTACCTGTGTAAATGCTTTCATCTTCCCAGGAGAATATATGTCCCTTGAAGGCAAAGACTACTTTGGAGTTTTTGTTTCTATTCCCAGCATCTAGCACTGTGCCTGGCACACAGTAGGCACTTAATAAATGCTTACTAAAGAAATTGAATGCATGAATGTATTTCACCTGTCCCTTTCGAGGAGAAGGTTGAGTACATAGGAAAATGCATTGTTGCTTTTCAGACCAATACAGTTAAAGAGGTAATACCAAGACTTGCATTGTGAAATTACTCTTTTTCTCATGTTGTTTCATTAGATCCTTTCTGTGTTCCAGAGGATAGTATTATAGTTGCTAGAGCGTTCCATGTTGTTTTTACTTTTTGATCTTTTTCAAGTTATAGGAGAGAGAATTTAGCACTTTGTGCCTTGAACACCAAGGGTGATTTTGTTTTTTGGTTCATTTAATCCCACATATAGGCATATCACTTAAGTGAAGTGAATGAAACAAACAAAAATATACATATTCTTTCAAAAACACTAAATTCTGCTTCCTGTATGGACTGGAAGGAGAAATTCTTCAAAATGTGCATCTTTTCCATTTCCATTTAATTTCATTTTCTTAAGTGAGACATGTAAGCAAAGGAAACAACTTTTGAAAAGAACTGAGCTAATTACTACTAAGACCTGATTTCAAATCTGGTCTTAGATTTTACATTTATTAGCTATGTGACTGTGGGAAAGTCACTTAAATGCTCTTTGCCTTAGTTTCCCCAACTGTAAAACAGGGATTATGACAGCACCTACCTCATAGGGTTGCTGTGATGCTCAAATGAGATAAAGTGCTTAGTACAGTGCCTGACACTACATACATGCTTATTCCCTCTTCCCTTTTTTATATATTAAATTAACTACATATTTAAAAAGTTTCTGATTTTGTATATTGTATCGTAAATGTTTTTTTCAAATGCTTTAATAACTTCTGATTTACATCATTCATTTCTGCCAGATTTTGAGTTACAAATTTTCTCCCTGTTTTTCCCCTACCCACCGCCCCAAAATAGCAGTCCCACAGGATATCCCCTCCTCCAATCTGCTCTCTCCCATATTTTCTCCCATACCCCTTTTGACTTTTCCAGTGGATCTCTATGCCCCAGTGCCTGTATATCTTATTTCCCAATTACATGTAAAATAGTATTAATAATAGTATATATATATGTGTGTGTGTATATATATATATATACATATATATATATATATATTTGAATATTTGATTTTAAAACTTTGAATTCCAGATTCATTCCCTTCCTCCCTTGTCACCCACCCTTACTGGGAAGATTAGCAGTTCAGTATAGGTTGTACATGTGTGACTAATGCAAAACAATAACATAGTAGATATATTGTAAAAGACTGACTATATTTCCCTCCCTCCTATCCCACCTCCCACTTGTTCTATTCTCTACTTTGATCCCGTCCCTTTTCAAAAGTGGATGCATCCAACTTCCCTCCCCCCCAGCCTGCCCTCCCTTCCATCATTTCCCCCTATCATCCCCTTCCTGGAGGGTGAGATACCCTATTTGTGTGTATTTCATTCCCTCCTCAAGCCAAATTCAATGGGAATAAGGTTGACGAATTCCCTTTTGTCTCTCTATTCTTCCCCTCCATTGTAACCATTTTCCCTTGCCTCTTCTATATGAGATAGTTTACTCCATTCTGTCTCTCCCCATCTCTCATTATATTCCTCTCTCACCTCTTAATTTCACCTTTTATGTATCATCCCTTCCTGTTAAATTGGTCCTATGCCCTCTATTTATGTATACCTATAAACATATATACACACATTCACATATGTATTCATATGCCCATATACCCTCATATTCTGTTCCCTTCAAATACTGAGAAAAGTTTCATAAGTTACAATGATCATTTTTCCATGTAGGAATGTTAATAGTTCAACTTTGATAAGTTCCTTATGATTTCTTTTCCCTGTTTACCTTCTCAAGCTTCTCTTGCTTCTTGTATCTGAATGTCAGATTTTCTATTCAACTCTGGTTTTTTCAGCAAGAATGCTTGAAAGTCCTCTATTCCACTGAATGACCATATTTCCCCCTGAAATATGATACTCAAGTTTTTTTTTTTTTTTAAAGCAATCGGGGTTAAGTAACTTGCTCAAGGTTACACAGCCAGTTATTTCTGGGT
>NW_027187391.1:33223292-33251221 GCF_028583685.1 Petaurus breviceps papuanus
GGGTTAAGTAACTTGCTCAAGGTTACACAGCCAGTTATTTCTGGGTGGGTGCTAAGTGTCTGAGCCCGGGATTCGATCCCCAGATCATCCCAACACTGGAGCCGGTGCTCTTACTTGCTGTGCTACCTGGCTGCCCCATGATACTCAGTTTTGCTAGGTAGGTGACTCTTGGTTTTAATCCCAGCTCCTTTGACCTCTGGAATATCCTATTCCAAGCCCTTTGATCCCTCAGTGTAGAAGCTGCCACATCCTGGGTTATCCTGATTGTGTTTCCACAATATTCAAATTGTTTCTTCCTGGCTTCTTGTAATATTCTCTCCTTAATCTTGGAATTCCAGAACCTGGCTATAATATTCCTAGGAGTTTTCTTTTTGGGATCTTTTTCAGGAGGTGATCGGTGGATTCTTTCAACCTCTATTTTGCCCTCTGATTCTAAAACATCAGGGCAGTTTTCTTTGAGAACTTCCTGGAGGATGCTTTCTAGGTTCTTACTTTGATCATGGCTTTTGGTAGTCCAATAATTTTTAAATTATCTCTCCTGTATCTATTTTCCAGGTCAGTGGTTTTTCCTATGATATATTTCACATTGCCTTCTATTCTTTCATTTGTTTGAATCTGTTTAACAGCATCTTGATTTCTCATAAAGTCATTAGCTTCCATTTGCTCCAATCTAATTCTGAAGCAATGATTCTCCTCCTTGAGCTTTTGAGATTCTTTTTCTATCTGGCAAATTCGGCTTTTTAAGGCATTCTTCTCCTCATTGCCTTTTTGAGCCTGTTTTGCCAATTGAGTTAGTCTATTTTTTAATTTTCCTCAGTCAGGTTGTTGACTCTCATTTCATAATTTTTTCTTGCATTGTTCTCATTTCTCTTCCCAGTTTTTCCTCCACTTCTCTTATCTGCTTCTTAAGGTCATCTATGGCCTGTAACCAGCTCATATTTTCCTTTGAAGCTTTTGGTGCAGGAGTTCTGACTTCACTGTTCACCTCCTGTTCCATGCTTTGCTCCTTTTTGTCCCCAAAATAGGAGTGTATTGTTGGAATCTTCTGTCTGCTTTGTTTCCTTTGCCTGGTCATGTCACCCCTCAGTCACTTGACCCCTGGGCTTTTTGCCACAGTAGGACTCTGTCACCAGACAGGGGAGCTTTTGTCCCAAACGCTGGGTTTTTCTCAGCTGCCAGAGGTATTAGTTGAGTGCCCTCTTTGAGGCCTCCACACTCTCTGGCAAGCTGGACACACACCCCAGGACCTCCACCCTAGACTGCAATCCAGATCCAAGAAGGTTAAAGCAGGAGCAATTACCCCTCAGACTGGTGCTTGGTCCCCCTAGACTCTGCAGGACAGGAGCTGAAGCCGCCATCCTGGCTGGCTGTGTCAGTGTCTCAGCCGCTTCTTGCCCTAGGGGCAAAACCCAAGCACTCCCACTTACTGGGTCCCAAAGTCCAGACTGCACTGACCTCTCACTTTGTCCTTTTCATCTATGTGTTGATAAATCTGGAAACGGCTGCAGCTGCTGCTGATCTGAAGTCCCTCCATCAGGTGGCTGTTCAGACCCACCCTGGGGCTAAAGCCTCGGAGTGGAGCTGGGCTCAGCTCTGAGAGTACTGCGCTGGCCAATTCCTGCCTGCCTGCCTACCGGGCTGTCCTCAGCAGGAGGTTAGCTTCTCTGTGTCATTTTGTGGGTTCTGCAGCTCCAAAGTTTGTTTAGAGTCCCTTTTTTACATGGGGAAGGTGGAAGCAGGAGCAGTAGGGAGGTCCTGCTTCTACTCCACCATCTTGACTCCACCCTGTAAATGTTTTAATGCTTACAATTTGAGATGAAAGAAAAAAGATTCAACTCCTATCTTCCCCACCCAGGATATTCCTTCAATTTGTACTCAATTGAAGGCTGAGTTCTACCTTTGTTCTAGAGGTAACCCTATGATTCTAAACTCCTAATGTGATAGTTCATGAGTTTCCACTGGTGTGCTGTCCATTAACAATCAGCCAATACATATACTTAGTTCTTAGTGAACAATAGTTATGAAATTCTCTCCAGATTTGTAATCTGATATTTACACTATCACAAGTACACACGCTTCCATGCAAAGAGTAGGCTCAAATTCAGAGTACAATGGTAGTAAGGAAGACATGTAAGATGCATGTATAGCAAAGGCAATTCATGATTTTTACTACTGTGGGTCCCCTTAGGTACAGCATCTCTGTTGTACAGGTTGCCCAGCTGTCCCATTCCTTCATCTTCTTTCCTTAAGTGACTGCCTCTATATTCATTGTCTGTCTTCAGAATGTGTCTCTGCTCCCTATGAGATGCATTGTCTCCTGTTGCTTGAATAGCAGTGCTTCATAGCAACCTGACCAATAGGGATGTAGGTGGGGGAAGGAAAGGGAAGGTCTCATCTTCCCAAGAACAGTGGCTCCCTCTCAAGAGCCAGGTTCTTCTTCTAGCTTCTTGTAGCTTCCAGGATTTTCTGAAACTCCTTAAGGCTTAACTAGTTAAAGCCCCCAGGGACCAGGCTGGTTTATTTGCTCATTTAATCCTCTTTTCCCCTTCTTAACTGGTCATAAAAATCTGTTCACACCTCATTCAGCAGTCTACAGTCAACAAGCATTTATTAAGCCATGCACTGTACTAAGATGCTTCTTGATAGTTTATGGCCTCATTAACACCTTGTGATTATGTTCTAGGTTTGATGAGGGATTGGTAAAAGATTAACTCCTCTACATTAAAAAAAAAATTAAAAGATTAAATGGAAGACAAATTAGAGCCCTTAGGACAAATTTAATCTCTCTGAATACAGCCCAGATTTTGAAATTATTTTGGACACAACTACTTCATAGAGTACCTGCTTACTCCCCATGTGTTACCTACCCTTCTTCTTTAAGCTTTTGACATGTTTCTTTTAGCCCCTCGTTGAATTATAACTTGTCAGGAATTTCATGAAGTTCAAATCCCTTTAATCATTCATTTTGAATCAGTGCAATGATTCTGAAGGCTCTCTATTTTATTTTTGATGGTGCATAGTTTGCATCAGCTGGAAGTCAAGGAGTATGCTCTACAAGGAAAGACTAGTGGGGTGATCCAGTGTGGTCATTTATCTGACCTCAATTTCTTGCTGTGTAAAATAAAGGAATAAATGATCTCTTAGGTCCTTTCCAACTGTAGAATTCTATAATTTATAACCAGTTGAAGGTGAGTATCAAGTTTCAGAATTAATCTGGATTCAAAGCATCCCTTTGAGAGGACACCCTATTTTTCACAAAGGAAGTTTAACTTGCTAGAAAGTCCCTCTCCATTGTAGGTTTTAGAGAGGATGACCTATTTTGTTTATAAATATGTGTCACTTTTAGGGGATGGCTAAAATAGTAAGCTGATAGCTATAGGGGTAAGGCAGACTCTCTGAGAGGTCAGAGATATTTCACCCTGGCCTCTTGTTCTATGCTCTTCTTCCAAAGCCCATTGGAATCTTTAGCAAGCCTTTAGGGCAGACAGAATCTTGAGTTGAGATATTTAATCTGAAAGATTCCATCTGATAAATTGTATGGCACTCCATTCAGCCAACTGAGAGCTTCAGCTGACTTTGGCAGGCTTTTAGCCTGTGGTTCCAGTGAGTCTAAGTATTGCACAGCTGATGCTTATACCCCTAAGCCAGTCTCTCCAGAATTACGCATATGACTGCAATCCATTTGGCATTTGGCATATAGAGACTTGACTGCTTATGTGCTTTCCTACTGGGTAAGGAATATTACCTAGGACAATCCTTCATCTGCCCTTTGCTTGTCTATTCCCTCACCTTCACTCATCCAACCCACAGGAGTATGGAAATAACATGAGAAAGTTCCAGACACCTCTTTCTACTTCCAACATATCACATGGGGTATTTGACTTTCTCTGGACTGAAAAGCCAAGGCTCTTTACTCATTATCAAAGAGGTGTGTGTGTGTGTGTGTGTGTGTGTGTGTGTGTGTGTGTGTGTGTGTGATGAGCTTGACTTTCTTGATACTATTTGCCATGGAGAAAGCTAAGGGTTGTAGTATATTGTTTTTCCCCCAATCACATGTAAAGAAAGTTTTTTTTAACATTTACTTTTATAAGATTTGGGGTTCCAAACTGTTTTCTCCCTCCCTCTCTTCCCTTCCCCCCCCAAGACAGCAAACAATCTGATATAGGATATACACATATAATTACATTAAACATAAATCCACATTAGTTCTGTTGTGAGAGAAGAATTGATACAAAAGGGAAAAAACAAGAGAAAGAAAAAATGAAACCCCAAAAGGTGAAAATAGTGTGCTTCCATCTGCATTCAGACTGTCATTCTTTCTCTGGATGTGGATAGCATTTTCCATCTTGAGTTTTTGGATCATTAGATCATTGTATTGCTGGAAGAGCCAAGTCCATCAAAGTTGATCATTACATGTTGCTGTTATTGTATTCTCTTGGTTCTACTCCACTCAGCATCAGTTCATAGAAATCTTTCCAGGTTTTTCTGAAATTCACTGCTCATCATTTCTTATGAAACAATAGTATTCCATCACTTTCATGTACCACAACTTGTCCAAACATTCCCCAAATGATGGGCAGTCATCCCTCAATTTCCAATTCTTTTCTACCATGAAAAGAGTTGCTATGAATCTTTTTGCACATGTGGGTCCTTTTCCTTTTTTACGATCTCTTTGCGATACAGACCTAGAAGTGGATTGCTGGGTCAAAGGGTATGCAGTTTTATGGTCCTTTGGGTATAGTTCCAAATTGGAAAGGTAAAAGTTTTAATATAAGTGTTTTATTAGGAGAGATGTGCACACATGAGGCAGGGTTAGGTAAAAGAAACAATGAATTTCAGGATTATGTTGAAATGTGCTTTGTGTGTTAAGGTTCTCTTTTTCAGATATAGATATTTGATTTTATTGGTATAGGAAACACTTATCGAGGAAATTCCTTCTAGCAAGGCTACTGCAATTTAAAGTCATAGAGTTGCCTGAGGCACTGAGATTAAGTGAGTTGCCCAGGGTCACACAGCCTGTATGTATCAAAGGCTGGACTCAAGAATATTTCTTTCAAGTCTAGTTTTCTAACCACTATGCCATGCTGTCTCTCATTGTCTATTAGCTGCAATATTTGTACATATAGAGTTGTAATCCATTTAGAAATGAAGTATTGATATCCTTTCTTATACTAAGAGAGTACATCTAATGTCCATTGGTAACTTTTCTCAAGTGCTATGATCCATATATTAGCTTTACACTGTATCTCAAAGCATGTGAATTCCAAGATGAACAATTGACATCATTCAGCAAATATTTAGGGTACTTACCATGTACTTCTAATACAAGACACTGAAAGGGATGCAAAAAAAGTATAGCATACCACCTTTACCTTCTAGTTGGAGAAACAAGGCTATGATAATGTGGAAGATTAAATAAGAATATAATGTAGCAATACAAGGTATAATACTAGGCTCAATATGCCCATGGTCAGTAGTTTAAAATAATTAATGAGTGGTAGAAGTAACATGTGCATAGAGGAAGAAGAAGGAAAGTAGGAATGGCTTCACAGAGAATTTGGGGTTTATGTTAGGCCTTGATGGGCAGGTAAGATTTGGGTGGGAAGAACATTCAAAGTCAGGAATAGTGTAGATGAAGGAGTTTAATACCTTTCCTTATCTCACATTTATTATGTGGTGTTCCATGAGGTGGGAGATAATGTATGTGCAGTGTTGACCATGAGTCAGTGCAATGCTGTGGATAGAATGTTATACCTGGAGGCAGGAGTACTTGGGTTCAAATCATGCTTTTAACTCATTCTAGAAACCTCCTGGAGCAAATGTTGTTTTGTCCTAGCAAACACACATGAGTTGGGGGCAAACCTTCTCTGAAGGAGGGGAGCAAGATTCCCCTAGTAAATTCAGCAAAGGAAAGCTTACAATGTAAAATGAGTGTGTCCCCTTGGATGTCAGTGCCCTCAAGGGAGAATTAACCTTTCCCTGTCCTTCAGGATTCTGCTCCCATCATGCCTCTCTCTCTCAAAGCTACCTTGCTGGGCCACTGTGTTTGCATCCTGATTGGCCTGGAGAACCATGCCAAGCAGGGAGGCTGGAATCAGGGACTGTGGCAGTGCCTTATCTTCAGGGTGTCCTGGAGTTTCTGTCTCACACAATCTCTACCCTCACCCCCCAATTGAATTTGCTCCAGGTGCTGGGATTCCTAGTTGGATCTTTTCCTCTGACATTTAATAGCAAGCTCACAGGCAAATGATGTAATCTCCTTGAGAGCCTCAATTGTCTGTCTAAGACTATCTATTGAGTCATAGATGGCTCTCCTCAATGGACAGTATTCTTACAGGGATGAAATTATAGATCTCTTATGTGTTGATGTGTATGCTGATCATGTAATCTGAGTGGTATAGTGCCAAAAGAAGACATACCCCATCTCATCAATTTTGTGGACTTAGAATGATCATAAAATCATAGCTTTAGAGCTGGAAGGGATCTAAGAGGACAGTTAATCCAACCCCTCTTCATTGTATAGATTAGGAAGCCAAGGTCCAGGGAGGTTGTAATTTACCAAAAGTTGCAAAGGCTTATTAAAGGTAGGATTTGAACCCAGGTTCTCTTTCCTTTGGACCATGCAGCCTACCAACTCTCTGTCTTCTGATTACAGATGATCTGCTAAGAGGATGATTAAATTTTAGCTTATTTCTTAGTAGTTTGAGAAATATACTTGATAGGTTAAAGAAATATCCCCCCAGCATCATGTTCATTTAACTTGGAAATAAAAAAAATCAGGTATCATACATTTTATTTATTAAATATATTCAATGTCACCGGGGCGGCCAGGTAGCACAGCGAGTAAGAGCACCGGCTCCAGTGTTGAGAAAACCTGGAGATCGAATCCCGGGCTCAGACACTTAGCACCCACCCAGAAACACCTGGCTGTGTAACCTTGAGCAAGTTACTTAACCCCGATTGCTTTAAAAAAAAAAAAAAGAAAAAAAATATATTCAATATCACCCTGAGAATTGAGGATTGATGTTTTCATTAAAACCTTAAGAGGAAAATCTATAAATTATGTCTGTCTGTCTATCTCCTTTTTTCTTTCTCTCTCTGACTCTCTCTATATTTAGATTGGATTGGATTTCCATTTCAGGGTAAAGTTTTCAATCAAGTCCTCTTATTTTATTCAGTGATTCTGGTTTCAGAGAGTCAGTGTGTTATAATAAATAGAGAGAAGACCATGGGGTAAGGAAGATCTGAGTTCAGACTATGTGTCCATGGGCAAGTCATTTACCCTCTGCATCTCCAAACAGCTCTCTAAAGAAAAAGCTACAAATGAGTTATTTATCTTCATTGATAGAGGGAGTTTTCACATAAGAGGTAAACCATAACTAACAAAATCATAGATCTAGAGTACCCTGCCGAGAAAAATTCGTTGCATATCAACATTTAGTAGTAAGTACTTTTCTTGTAATTTCTGTCTATATTTAGTATTTAATATTATATCCTCATAATTTTTGTTGAAACATTTAATTTTAAATAAATTCTCATAATTTCTGTTGATATTTAGTGTTATATATACATATTACTAATTTTATTTATATTATAGACTTGGTTTTCTAAAGACAAAATTGCTTCATATTTTAATTTTGATTTGAACATGAAATTTTTTTTTCTTTTCAACTAGGTATAGAAGATTAAAGAATGAAAAACAACTCTCCAGGAAGGAGTGACATATTTTGTTAATGAAATGAAAAGAGTTGGCAGAACTGAGGGGACTGGCTGGAGTAGTACTGGCTAACATATGCTATGCCATTCACTCTGTAGCAACGATGTTATTGTTACACAGCACTTTGGGAACAGTGGTTGAGGTCCCAGAAGAGTATATTATTCAACAAACATTGTTCAAAAGCCTGACTCCTTTGCTCCTGTTTGTTCAAATTGCAATTTGAACAGCAATATATTCTCCCTAGGATGTAATGCTTTATATCCTAAGCTGGATAGATAAGCACCAAGAGGGAACGTGGAAGAGGAGGTAGCATTCTCAGTAGAATTTGAGACCATTTGAATAGAACTAGTGTCTGCTGTCATTATGTCATTAAGATCATCATTTGCCCTCATCATTGTGAAATAGCTATTCTGCTTATCAGACTGAGCTGTCTTCAGTAGTCAGAAGGGACCTTATTATGACTGGAAGACTAGATAATCTGGAAACCACTGGGATTTTCTTTTCTTTTTTTAAATTTATTTATTTATTTTTAGTTTTCAATATTCACTTTTATAAGATTTTGAGTTCTAAATTTCCCCATCCTTTTCCTCCTCCCTCCCCAAGACAGCCTGCAATCTGATATAAGTTGTAGACATATGATTATATTACAAGTTTCTACATTAGTCATGTTGTGAAAGAAGAATCAGAACAAAAGAGAAAAATCATGAGCAAGAAAAATAGAGACAGGAGAGAGAGAGAGAGAGAGAGAGAGAGAGAGAGAGAGAATAGTTTACTTGGATCTTTATTCAGACTCCATAGTCCATAGTTCTCCCCCTGGATATGGATAGCATTTTCCATTTTCCACCATGAGTCTTTTGGAATTATTTTAGATCATTGCATTGCTGAGAGGAGCTCAGTCTATCAAAGTTGGTCTAGAAAATGAATTAAATAGGGAAAGTTCAACACTCAGGTATCCAGAAGATAGCACAAAAGCATTGGCTTATGGTATTGAGGATTCACTCATCAACTGACATTTATTTAGCATCTACAGCTCCAAATAGGGGCAGGTAGGTAGAGCAGTGGATAAAGTACCAGCTCTGGAGTCAGGAATACTCATTTTTCCTGTGGTTAAATCCAGCCTAGCTATGTAGGAAGTCACTTAACTCCTTTTGACTCAATTTCCTCATATGTAAAATGAAATGGAGAAGGAAATGGCAAACCACTCCAATATCTTTGCCAAGAAAACCCTAAATGGAGTCATGAAGAGTTTGACATGACTGAAATGACTGAAAAACAACAAAACAACATCAGTTAGATGTGGGGCTGGAAGAAGAGTAAACCAAAGTTTATATTTAGTCCAAAGAGAATAGAACAGCCTTAGAAAGAGGAGTAAGATTTACTGAATCCAAACTCTATTTTGTAATTTTGCTGAGGGTTAGATCAAGTGTAATATATATATATATATATATGTATATATATACATATTCATTTCTATGCCACTTTATTATCAAAGATCAATTAAGATGCCACCTATTCCACAAAACCTTTCTGATATGTCTGTAACATAGTGTTAGAGAGTTACCTGATGCTTAGGAAGTTGAAATGACTTGTTCATGGTCATACAACTAGTAAGTGGATCACAGATTTAGAACCAGAAGGAATCTCAGTTTTACAAAATTTATTAAAAAGGGAATTTCAATACCTAAGGCAACATAACAGGAAAACTAGGTAGCCATCTAGTTTACAGAGGAGGAAACAAAGGCCCATGGAGATTAAATAACTTATAACATGCAGAGGCAGAATTCAAATACTGCCAAATATTTGAATACAGGTTTTCTGATATCACATTTTACACTCAATCCACTATTCCATACTGTCACAATAGTTACCTTGTTAAATAAATAACTTACTTTAGAGAACTGAAATTTAAAATAAAAAAATCTTGCTTTTCTTATAACATTCTATCTTTCCTTCACTCCACACCAACCAAAAGCCTTCCATTTGGGGAAAAACTGGCTAGTTTGAGTTGCTCTGTTCCTTGAACATAATAGGGACTAAATAATATTTGGCAAATTGAATTTAATTGACAAACAGTACTTCATCACGGACCTGTGTATTGTAAAAGGATAGCAAAAGTGTTTTAAATCAAGAAACGACCAGCTAATAATCAAACAAATTATCTTACAATAAGTTTCTTTTGGTACACTTAGTACAAAATACCAGACATTTTATCTAAAACTTCTTTTTTTTTCCCCTTAGCCCAATATGTTTTCTTAAGCAAACTTTCCTTTTGCTTTAAGCATGGGTATTACAAAAGAGGATTGACATTAATCCATTATACTTCCATCTGGGTAAGTTACTGATAGTGATCAAGTTACACTAACTAGTCATTTAATCTCATAGTGAGAAGACTCTAAGGAAAGGTTCAATAGATCAGGAGAAGGCTGACTTCCTGAAGGAGGCACACCTGATGAGGCAATAGTTCAGAAACTAGTTTCCTTTGACATGTTCAGGAAGCCCTTTGAGTATCTGTATTGGATTTTTCATATCTTAAGTGAATTGAGTCTGTGCCTGGAAATCACTCAGTAGGTCTAAAATAATTTAAATCCCATCAGCTTGGTCCCTCTTCTTGTCTTTTCATTAGCTTGAAGGAGAATTTGTGTATGTGCTGAACTTCTGAAGTTAGTGAAACATTAGCATGGTCTTGTATTTCCTTAAACAGATGAACATGAGAAATAGGAAAAGCTAATTAAGAATGTACTAGTAAGCATAGATGAAGCTGGTAAAAATTTAAGGCTGGTAGTCATCTGCAAAGTAGAGTTGTAACTAGGAATTTTTTCACTGGGAACAAAAATCATTGAAACTGAGGGAGGAAGGGGTAGTGGTCTGAAAAAGTGTTAGTGGCCCAGAAAATATTCTGACTACAGATACTGTTTCACAGTAAGAGCAAGAAGTCTGATCTTTATCCCTTCAGGAATGCCCAGAGATGGGTACCAGATTGAAGGGATTCTAGGGATGATGGCCCTGGTGTAGTTGAGCTATGTGGTAGATAGGACTATGAGAAGGTCTTGAGGAAAAACAATGCCTACCTCTCACCCTGGGATAGAACTATTCTTTCTCCTCCTGGATATCAGTGCCCAGAAGTAAAGCCTCATTTGCCCTATACTAATTATGGCTTTGTTGCAAGATTTCTATAAACAGTAATATTTTTGGCAGTCATACAAAGACATAGACAGACAGACAGACACACATAGACCACCCCCACCCCCACTTAGAAATGAATTTGAAGCAGTGGAAACTACCTATGGGCATCACGCTATTTCAGCAATCAGAGAAATTATGAAGTTACGGCTAAAGGGAGTTAGGAATTACACGTTCTAATCCTTTTTAGAAATATGAATGAAAGAATATTACTGTTGCTATTTTGCTTGCTTTCATATTTTGGGAGTCTCCTAATCCTTCTGCAAAATGACAAAATAAGCTAAAATTTATATTTCTAAGAACTAAATAGCTTTGCTTTTCAAGATTTTGGGATGAGAGATATTGGAGGAACTCAAAGAATGCATTTTTCTTTCACAAGGTTGAAATCTTTGGGCAAAGTTTTGGTTCTTCTAAGGAATCAACATATTTTTAGAAACACCAGAGACCACTAGGGGGTGCCATACACCTTAAGGATACAGAACAATAATGGTATATATTTATTGCACACTAGGCTTTCATTTATAAGGGGAAACAAGCTGGGGGTTGGGGATACTGAAATACTCTTCAGAGAAAATTAAAGTGTTTTAAATAGCTTCTAGAGGTTTGGTATTTTAGTGTTATTTTTTAAAAATGAGAATGACGTTGTACATGTATCTTCTCAGCAAGTCTGATTACTCTAACATTCTGAAACAATGCTGAGTTTGTTCAGTGAACCCCAATATATAATCATGGAAGTGATGGAAGGAGGAGCATTTCTCGCATACTTATGCAAAGCATACATGACAGTAGTAGGAAATATGGTTCATGGTGCTGGTCTCGAATTGGAGATAATTTGTATTTACTCTTTGACTTTGTTTCCTGTGCTGTAAAAATCCCATATTAGTATTGTCAAAAGTCTGAAAGCTGGTTGATTTTTGAACTCATACATTACATGGCAACATTGATCAAGGAGGGACTTTATAGATCATTCAGTCAACTCTTACTTTATAAATGAGGAAACTGAAGCCCAGAGAGGTTAAATGTCTTATCTGGGTCTCCAGGTTGAGACATAGTCATGTATTCTTTCCACGTATGCTATGCTGTCTTCTACAGACTATTCTGTAATGCACTCCTACCTTGCTTTCAGGTACTCACTATATTAGGCCCATTAGAAAACTGACCTCACATTTCTGACATTTTCAAGAAATGTGAGCCTACCATTTATTTTTTTAAGAGCAACAGAGTGGCCTGACATTCAAAGTGCTGGTTTCTCTAACTCTGTAAGAGATCTGTCCGAATTTGCCATGTGTACTTGGAGAAGGCACTTAATCCCTTCCTGGGATACTTTGCTCATTTGTAAAATGTAGGTGAGCATATCTACACTTGCTTGCTTTATATTTCAGACATGAAA
The DNA here is from genome assembly GCF_028583685.1 of Petaurus breviceps papuanus. Lineage (NCBI taxonomy): Eukaryota > Metazoa > Chordata > Mammalia > Diprotodontia > Petauridae > Petaurus > Petaurus breviceps. Next base: position 33,235,580 of record NW_027187391.1, read on the forward strand.
ATAAATGAGATGAAGTAAGAGAAGTAGAGCCATAACTAGTAATATTTTTACTTGGGTCAAAATTAGAGTTTGGGGAATTGATGGTGGTCCAAAGTACAGTTTGATCATAGATGCATTTATGCTGAGAGACGGCTGGTTTAGGTCTTGCCCTCTTGGGAGCTGAAAGAGAAATAGGTCCAACAGGGGAGTGTTACAGTGACAGGACCCTGAGGGTGATGGTTATACTTTCATGGCATGGGCCAGCAGAACACTAAGACAGAACATAGAGCTGGTCATCACCATGGGAAGGAAAAACACTTTCCTAGGAAGGAATTACACTCCTAAAATACAGGCAATCAAGGCATTCTCCTTGTACTAGTTACTCCTTTGAAGAGAAGTAGCCCAAATATCATGACAGACTAATGTCACATAGCTTGGAAAAAGTAGGATCTGCTTATTTTTACATCAGAAGTATAAGATAAGAAACTACTCATACTATCATCTCTCCTATGGATTATTACGAACAATATCAAGTACTAAAGCATAGAAATTTCACAGGAGTATGGAGAGTAGAAGAACAAAAAAAATACAGCTGGAGTCTGGGAATTATTCATGAGGGGATCCTAGTAGGATCGTAAGATCATAAGTTTAGAGCATGGTTATCAGCTTGACATTATTTAGACTCAAGTTGAAATCTAGCCTTAGACACTTACTAGCTATGAGACCCTAGGCAAGTCACTTAAACTCTCTGTGTCTGTATCTTCATTTGCAAAATGGGGATAACAAATATCTACCTCATAGAGTTGTTATGAGGACCAAATGAGCTTACATACATATAAAATGCTATGAAAACCTTAAAATGTTATATAAATCCTGGCTATCATCATCATCATTATTATGTGATGCACAAATTGTGTACATTTGGTGAACTAATCTTTCTCTTCTTATTTGAATTCTAATAGTCTTAATCACCAAGTCCTTTTTAGGATTTTTTTGGTGTAATCTTAGAAATTATTGTTTCTCTTCATTTTCTATAGTTCTGAGGTCCTGCTCTCACTTTGGATGACCTTGTGAACCTCTGTGTAGATATTTGAAAAGGCTGTGTCTACCTAGAACAACTGCACTTCATCCAGAAGTACAATGTTTCCTGGACACCATTTGGCCATAAATCTACATGTATTTATTAGGACTACTGGCCCCATGGTCTGACACCAGGTTGAGTGAGTTATACAAGATTAATTTGTTACTTAAATTTGTGTTAGAATACAGATGAGTTTCCCCAAAAGGTTTTTATAGTGTTTTATTTGACAGTTCTCAAAATGTGATCCCTGTATGATCAGAGGTCCCTGAAACCCTTTTTAAGACAACCTGAGCAGTCAAGATGTTATCTGCCTATTAAAATTGTCTTCCCTTTTCCAATTACATATCTGTGTGGTGCAAGATTTTCTTCATTACTTTTATCAAAACACCCCATTGCAACAGATTGAATGCAGAAGCAGGTATGAGAATCCTACTGTCTTCTATTATGTTAGATATTAAAGGGTAATTGGAGTTAAGTGACTTGCCCAAGGTCACATGGCTAGTAAGGGTGTCAAGTGTCTGAGGCCACATTTGAACTCAGGTCCTCCTGACTCCAGGGCCCGTGCTCTATTCACTGTGCCACCTAGCTGCGCCTTGGTGGAGTATTTTTGAAGGTGAGGCCTATAGACCTGGACTGCTGTATTAGCTCTCTGCTCTCATCATGGTTTATGTTAATGGTTTTCCTTTTTACACCAGAGAACTGACTGTAACTACCTTGTGTCAATGAAACACTATAGCAGTCCATCCCAGATATTGAAAATTGGGGACTTTGGATTTGCCAGAGACATCTATAAAATTCATCACTATAGAAAGAGAGGGGAAGGGCTACTCCCAGTTCATTGAAGGCTCCAGAAACTTTCATTGATGGAATATTTACTTTTACCTTCTTGAGGTATGTATTCCCAATGGTAGGACCTCTGGGTCAAAAGATATAGATGTTTTAATTCCTCCTCCACCTCCACCCCTAATATAATTCAAACTAGCTTCCCATAATGGTTGGAACCATTCACAGATCTCTTAACCCTGTTTGCTTCAGTTTCCTCATCTGTAAAATGAACTGGAAAAGGAAACAGCAAACTACTCCAGTATCTTTACCAAAAAAGTCCCAAATGGGATCAGGAAGAGTCAGACATGATTGAAACGACTCAACAACAACAAATTGTTGTATCAGGCACTGTGCTAGGTGCTAGATATCAAAAGGCAAAAATGAAGCAGTCCTTGCCTCAAGAAACTTGCATTCTTGGGGGTGGGGGAGATAGAATGTACCTAAATAAGGAATGCTTAGAGGCTTAGGCTATGACACAACCAAGACACAAAACAAGTCAGGAATTTCATATGAACTGAATATAAGTGACAAATGATCAGTGACTGTTACCAGAAGAATTATTTCTGTTCAGGCAGTCTCTACTACACGATAATGTTTTCCTCAGTCAGGAGAACAGTAATGAATTTTGGCCTGTTAATAAAAGGGCTTTGGACTGAGGCAGAGAACAAAGTTCCAATCCTGTCTCTGGTGAATGCTAGCATAGTGACTGTTGGCAATTACCCAAGGGCTGTGTGCCCCAGGCACAGATTTGCAGATCAGGGGCTGATCTGCATAGATAGAAGGAATTTCTTTACTAGGAGTTTGATGCACCAATAAAATCACCGGTCAGGGATGGGGGGATTTCTACCAATCATTCTAGCTGGCAAACACTAATTGGCCATTTTATGAACAAACCGCAGGGGAGATAATCAAGGAAAAAGTCATAGGCAGGGAATCCAGAGACCCGGCATCTAATCCCAGCGTCACCACTGTGTGACTTTGGATTAGTTATCCCACCCCTCTGGGATCAGTTTCTTTTAATATAAAATAAGGATGTTGGATTAGATGATTTTAATATCCCTTCCAGTTTTAATATCCTAGGATATTAACCAATAGAATTTAACCAAGAAGAGTTTAGCCCAGAATAGTAGAGTAATCAACAAGTATGAACACCTGTCATGGAACTAGTTCTTCATTAATTTGTGGGGCCTACAAAAGAAATACAAAACTTGATTCTTTACTAAAAGGAACTTATACTCTTTGAGTGAGACTAAACAAATATACTTGGAACCATGAACCTGACCCAATATAGCAATACCATGAACTCCATGAGGATAAAGACCATGCCTTTTTTAGATTTTGTATCTCCTCTAGTGTCTTCTAGTCCAATGTTTTGGAAATAGAAGGCCTTCAGTATATATTTGGCATATTTCGAATGAATGTTGTTGAACAGATCTTGTACTTAATTGTGCATTATAGATACATGTTGTTTAGTTGTTTTCAGTTATGTTCAACTCTTTATGAGCGTTTAGGGTTTACTTGTCAAAGATACTGGAGTGGTTTGCCATTTCCTTCTCCAGCTCATTTTACAGATGAGGAAACTGAGGCAAATAGGACTAAGTGACTTGCTCACATTGCTAGTGAGTGTCTGAGGCTGGATTTGAATCAGGTCTTCCTGACTCCAGGCCCAGTACTCTATCTTCTGAGCCAGCTAGCAGGAATAAGTAGTAGAGAGATGCATATTGTGTTTAGTCTGACTTTGACTATGCTGCATATTTGGCAGAAGAAGGATTTAAGCCAAAAGAAGCTGCATAGATTAGTGAGTGGAGAGAAAGCTGGACTTGAAGGCAAAGGACACAGGTTCAAATCCCACCTCTGCTCCTTGTTACTTGTATGATCTCGGTCAAATCACTTAACTTCTAACAAGCTCCATTTTTTTTTATGTGTAAAATTGAAGATTGGACTAAGTGGCCTGTAAAGAGCCTTATAACTCTAAAGGTGTGATCTTTTAAAAGGTGGTAGAACTGAGTGTCTCTATTGGCCATTCTTTCAGAGAGGAATATTTTGATTATTGTATGTGTAGCTAGAATATTTGAACAATGTTTTAGAATGTGCTTCCCCCACTCTGATTTTTAAAGCCTCTCTTTTATTAAGGGTTATGTGTTTCTAAGACTATGGAAATGGTCCTATCTGTCTTTAAAAATTTCTTGTAAGCCTTCAAGGAAAACTGCCTATACAGACATCAAAACACCTGTTTTGTAGTAGTACTGAAGGGATCAACTATAGTCTTTTTGGAAAGCAGAAGAAGAGCAAGGGGTGGAGGGATAAAGTATAGAGGAATCATAGGATAAAAAATGTTTGAAGGTCTCTGATGTGGGGATAGATAAAAGGATTAAAAATAGAATAATTGAGAATGACATGAGTTTTCTATAGGTATCAACTTCATCATGATTTCACCTCTCTCACACACCTGGCAGGTATCCAGAAATCAACACTGGAATTTAGTCACCCTACATCTTCTCTCTGCCAATAGAGTTCTGCTGGTCACATTTCCCCCAGTGTTGAATATGAATGAATATGAATTTGAATATGAATATGAATGAAACCATGTGTCATGGTTTTGAAAATATCATGGGACATATTTTAAAAATCTATCAGCATATTCAGCCAGTGAGGGTCCCCTTCCTAGGAAAAAGAGGTACATTGGAAAGGTTATTGGCTCAAAAATCTGAGGACTTAGGTTCAAATATAGTCCTAATACTTATTACTGTGACCTTAGGCAGATCTCTTAAGCTTCATGGGCCTCAGTTTCCTCCACTCTAAAATGATAAGGTTTTGCTAGATAGCCTCTGAAGTCTTTTCCAGTTCTACATCTAGAATTCTATGTATAACTCAGTTCTGGAGCAGAAAAGCCTACTCTTTCCTAGGGTAGAAAGGATGGTTCTTAGGAAGTGATGGTGTTCTTTGTAGTTTTCATTTGTTCATTCATTAAGGAAATGTGACATCACTGTCCTTACCTTTTTAAAAGTAGGTAGGTAGAAACAGAATCTTTTCCTTCCATAATTTCAAAGTCTGACTGAATTGTGCTATTAAAATATACCAAGAATGATAGCGAATACTTCCAAAGGCAGCAGGGCTCTGTGGGTCTCCAGGAAGGGTTAAGATCCATTGCCAATAGGAAAACAAAACAAAACAAAACACCAGATGAAATGCATCTCTAGTGGGTGCCATTCAAACTGGACCATAGCCTTAAGTTGTCATGATAAAGATTAACTCCTCTCTTGAAAGCACAGAGGAAGCAGCTTGGTTTTTATTTGAAGCCATCCTCTAAGATCATAGGCCCAGCTTAAAGGACTGAAAGTCTGAATTGAGCCGTGTAGCACTTTTTTTTTTTTCATGGGCTAAACACTCAGCACCTGGGGCTCTCTCTGTCAGAGCAGTCAATAGCTTATGGCTGCTTTGCTCAGCTATTAATGGAATGTGTGGCTTCTTGGCATTCCTAGCCCTCCATCCATGGCTTAGTCCAGGCAGTGGACAGCCCCAATCATCAATCCTCTCTTTGGCTTTTTAATTTGTACACCCACCAAACTACTCCTCAGAGGAAACAGGTTCAAAGGGCAAGAAGCTTCAATGGACAGCTCTTTGGGGGTCTGTGGTAGACTTACATCACTATGGCAAGGAAATCTGCTAAAGAGTCCTGAGGCACAGCAGGCAACAATAAGAGAATGAAGGGGTTGCGTGTTTTTCTTTCAGCTCATGAAAAGAAATTTACTTCTACAGGGTGGTAGCGGCTTTCTCTAAATGGATGAAATGACTGAAGAGTTCTTTGAGTCTATAAACACTATAGCTTGTAGTTTATTTAAATGCCAAAATAACTATCTGTCCCGTTAAATATTAGTGGCCTACACAACAGTATTTCTGCAGTGCTCCAAATACTTTTATTAATAGCCTTCATTAAATATGTAAAATAATCTCACAGGCAGCATATGAATGCAGTTACTTCAATTTTGCAATTCAAAAATATTGGGCTCATAGGATTATGGAGTTAGGTCATTTGATACAACCCTCCTGTTATAACTGAGGAAGCTTGGGTCTAGAGAGTTAGGGTGACTTATCCAAGGCCCCATAGAGCTAAGATCTGAACTCAGAGACATTAACTTAATGGCACCATGTTATAATTGACATGGTCAAAGCAAAGTTGGATAGTTATTGTGATAACTTGGAAATGGCTATTTAACCTAAAAAATATTTTTCAGGCAACAAGTTAATGTTAATTCATTCACCCATTCAATAAATTTTTAGAGTGCCTCCTGTGTAAAGAATACTGTGTGCCCTGAGGAAATAGTGAAGATTAGATTAGACATGATCCCTCCCTCCAAGAAGCTTTCAGGATGGAAGGAGGATAAAAAATAGAATTGGTAGAAAGTGCTGTGTCAGGTGTGAGGGGAAAGAGCTGGTCACAGAACTAGATCCCCAACAATATCAGGTCAGTGCTAAATTTGTTGGATAAATTGCTAAATAAAGGACAAGAATGTAGAAATTTGGTCATGGATTTTGCTCTGATTTAGGGCCACTGTTCAGTGAAAACCCAAGAATAAATTTTCATAAATAAAAACCCTCATGGAAATGACCATATACAAAAGCTTCATGGATTTGTTATGGTATAGTAGAAAGAGAATTGACATATTTCAAAAGCCTGGGTTCAAATCCTGTATCTGCCACTTATTCCCTATATGACACCAAAAAAGTCAATTAACCTCTCTGAACCTGAGTTTCTACATCAGTAAAATGAGGGCATTGGGCTAGATAATCTTTCTAAATTCTATTTCAGTTCTAAATCTAGAACCTATGAAAGTGATATTTTTTGGTTAATTTACTTGAAAGGTATTCAAGAAAATTAAATGCTTACTGGGATTATGGAATCCTAGAGTCTCTCCTTTTATTCTCTAATTTATTGATCAAGGCCATAGGGTTAATTAGTCATTTCTGGATGACTTGATCAAATGCTTGCTTCCTAAATTTGCTTATAACATAAAACTGAGAGGCTCAGCTAGAGTATTTGATGACAGTCACGCTTAGAACAGTTGGATGAAGCCAATCAGATTAAATTTTACAAGGAAAAATAGAAAGTCTTGCTCTTGGGTTTAAAGAAGCATCTTCAAAAGTATAAAGGGTGAAGCAGCTTGTCTGAAAATGATCTGGGAGTTTTAGTGGACCACTAGGTCCATATGAGTAAATGGTATGATAAGGAAACTGAGAACATATCTCCCCTGATTGAGTGTGATCTCCTTGAGGGCAGGGATTCTTTTCCGGTTTTTTCTTTGTAGCCTCAGTAGTTAGCACAGCACCTAGAATGGAGTAAGAGAGCTGTTCTCAAAGTATGGTCCCAGGATCCCGGGGACTCCCAAGACCCTTTCAAGAGGTCCATGAAGTCACAACCATTTGAACAATGAATTATTATGAAGATCAAATTAGGTAATAATTATGAAATGCTTAGCACATAGTGTGCTATATAAATGTTAGCTACTACTATTATAATTTCTCTTTGCTTACTACTATAGATAAAACTGTATGACATATATTATTTATGATGTAATATATTATAAAACTATAATATAACTATAGGTCTCAAACAAAGGGAATTATATAGATATAGCCCCTGACCTTACAATCCAAAACAGCCATGAGTGAGGAAAATTTGGGACTTTTTTTTTTTTAAAGAGAACTGCTCTGAAATAATTCTAAATGGAAATTTGGTTACTCAACCAAAACCAACCATTAAATCAACAAGTTGGGCTCCGATAATACCACTAATTAAGTAAATACCCCAGACAATATGATGAAATTGCTCCTATAATGATAAGCAATAGACTGGGAGGTAGAAGATTACAGTCTGGTACTTTGAAAAATTACTTTGATTTGATTATTTTGACACAGAAGATAGTTGAGTATCGGTGCTTCTTAATGTGCTGGTAGATAGATGGATAGATGGATGGATAGATAGATGATAGATAGATGATAGATAAATAGATGGATAGATAGGTGATAGATGGATGGATGGATAGATAGATAGATGGATAGATGGATGGATAGATGGATGGACAGATAGATGGATAGATAGATGAATAGATGGATGGATAAATAGGTGGATAGATGGATGGATAGATGGATAGATAGATAGATAGATAGATAGATAGATAGATAGATAGATAGATAGATAGAAAGATAGATAGATAGAAAAAGCTAGATAAAACATTTATTATGTACTAGGTACTATGCTAGTACCACAAGAGGGAAAGATATGTTGGAACAAATCAGCAATACCAATACTCTGCCTTACAGAAATGCTTCTGCACAGACGTACTGATCACTAAAGCAAGTAAACTACAAGTGTTCTTGAAAGGACAGGATGGAAAGAGCAACTTATTATCAATTAAAATGCCACAAATAATACCATAATAAATAATAAAATAATAAAAATTAAAAATACTATAATAATAACCTATATATTGTCTTTGTTGATTATCACAAAGCCCCTGACTCAGTTCTATGCTCATAGCTCATTAATGTACTGAAAATGTATAAAATATGTCCAAGAATACTTTTATAAGTAAGTATACCAGAGTATTTGATTTCCATATGGAAAACTATTCTATATTTAAAACATGCCTCAGAAACAATAATGGCAAGGAAAATTTATATGAAATATGGAATTTTTAAAAAGTAAATTTATCATTTATTTTTAACAGTCATTAAAAATTGTTTTTCAGTTCTGAATTATCTCCTTGCCTCCTAACTAACCCTTCCCACCTTATTGAGAAGGCAAGAAATGTGGTAACAATTATACACGTAAAATCATGCAAAACATATTTCAATACTAGCCATGTAAAAAAGGAAGAAAAATAAAGCGAAAAACATATACTTCAATATACATTCAGAGTTTATCAGTTCTCTCTCTGGAGGTGGATAATATTTTTAATCATAAGTCTTTTGAAATTATTTTGGATCATTGTATTTATTAGAATAGCTAAGTTTTTTACAGTTGATTATCATATAAAATTGCTGTTACTGTGTATAATGTTCTCCTGGTCCTGCTAACTGCACTTTGCATCAGTTCATATGTCTTCCCAGGTTTTTCTGAAACCATCCTTTTCATCAATTCTTATCACAATCATATACCACAACTTTTTCAGTCATTCCCCAATTCATGGGCATCCCCTCAGTTTCCAATTCTATGCCACTACAAAAGAGCTGCTATAAATATTTTTTTTACATATAGGTCTTTTTTTTTTTCCTTTTTCTTTAATCTCTTTGGAATATAGACCTAGTAGCAGTGTTCCTGGGTTAAAGGGCAGGTAGTTTTCAGAAATTTGATAGTGCTTTGAGAATAATTCCAAATTTTTTCCCAGAATGGCTGGCCCAGTTTGCAACTCCACTCCAATCCACATGCACAACAGTGCATTAGTATCCCAATTTTTGTTCAATATTTTCCTTTTCTGTTATGTTAACTAATCCGATTGGTATGAGGTAGTACCTCAGAGTTGTTTTAATTTGCATTTCTCTAATCAATAGTGATTGTGCAGCTCGGTGATAACAGTAGATAGAATGCTAAGCCTAGAGTCAGAAAGACTCTTCTTTCTGTTTTCAAGTGTTAACTCAAACATTTGCTAGCTGTGTGACACTGGGCAAGTCACTTAACTTTGCCTCAGTTTCCTCATCTGTAAAATGAACTAGAGAAGAAAATGACAAACTATTCCAGTATTTTTTCAAAAAACATCCCTAATGAGGTCATAAAGAGTTGGACACAATTGAAATGACTGAACAATACAACAATAGTGATTTAGAGCATTCTTTCATGTGACTATAGATAGCTTTGATTTCTTCTTCAGAAACTACCTGTTCCTATTTTTTGGATCATTTATCAATTAGAGGATGTGCTCTTTTTCCCACAGCTTTTCCAATATTTATTGTTTTCCTTTTATGTAATCGTTACCAATTTGATGGGTATGGGATGGAATCTCAGGATTGTCTTAATTTGTATTTCTCTAGTTATTAGTGCTTTAAAGCATTTTTTTCCCATATACCTATAAATAGTCTGGGTTTCTTCTTCTGAAAACTGACTATCGATATCCTTAGACCATTTGTCAATAGACCATTTATTAACTTCATAACTCTACCAAGAAACATGTTCATGTCCTTGTCTTCCCACAGTGCCTCCAACATTAATTGTTCCTATTTTCCATCACCTTTAGCAAATTTCAAGATGTGAGGTAATCTTCAGAGTTGTTAATTATCATTTCTCATACAATTAGAAATTTGGAGCATGTTTTCATGTGTTCACTTATAGTTTGCAGCTGGGTCATCTCCAGTCATCCTGATGAATATCTGGTCACTGGATCCAGATGGCTCTAGAGAAGAAAGTGAGGCTGGGATCCTTGCACAGTCTTCCTTCACTCAAATCAAAGTCAACTGCAGGTCATGGCATCATCTCTCTGATGTCATGATCTTCTTCAAGAATGAAGGATAAACCATACAACCACAATATAGTTTGTAATTCTTTTGAAAACTGATCATATCTTTAAACCACTTCTCTATTAGAGAGTGACCCTTAGTGTTACATAGTTATGTCAATTCCCAATAAATTTTGGATATCAGGTTTTGATCACAGTTTGTGAAAATATTTTATTTCATTAAGAATTCTCCCCCTATCTGTTGCTGTAAGTTGTGTAAGTTGCATAAATTTATTCTCTTCTATTTTTTTATACTGTGACCTTTCATATTTATGTTATATATCCATTCGGCCTTTTTGTGGTATGTATTATAAGGTGTTCATGTAATATTAATTTCTGCTAACTTGTATTCCAGATTTCCCATTAGGCCTTATCAAAAACAAAGTCCTATACTCAGTAATTTATATTCCTGGATTTATCAAAAGTTAGGCTAATGTTTGAAATTCCTTCTCTTTCTTCCTTCTCTAGCTTGTCACTGATTTATTTTTCTGTTTTTAACCAGTATCAAATAGTGTTGGTGACAATTGCTTTACCAAAGGTGTCTGGCAATACTATAGCTCTTTCATTAGATCTTTCCCCTGATATCTTCCTTGAGATAATGGACATTTTGTCTTTCTAAATGAATTTTTTTCATGTTTTACAAAATATCACCTCTGAAATTTGATTGGTAAAGTACAAAAATCTATAAATTAATTTGGGTAGTAATGTTATTTTTATATTGTTGGCACAACTCAATTATGAGAATTGACTAACTCGATGATTATTTGTCTCCCTTTATTTCTGCAGAGTATTTTGCAATTGTGTTCATATAATTCTGGAATTGCTTCATATTTGTAAGTTTTTAGTTATTTTGAGTAAAATTTATCTGTTTCTGCTTTTTGCTAGTAGCATACTGATTGCAAATTATACTTGTGGATTTATTTTGCATTCTTATAACTTTATGAAGCTATTTGTCAATTTGTTTTCTTTGTTGATTCTTTGGGATTTGAAAAATATACCATTAAGTAGTTTATGAATGGGAGTAGTTTTATATTTTTGCTGATTTTACACCATTTATTTTGTTCTCTTGTTTTATTGTGGTAATTTACTCTTGACCCTTTATTTAAATTACTTTAACTACACTGTATCCTAGATTTATGGCTAAAAAAAGACGTTGTTGCTCAATTATACCAACCCCCTAATTTTTCAAATCAAAAAATTAAGACTTAGAGAAGTTAAGTAGCATTTCCAGATGCTAATCATAGTGGGGAGAATAGGCATCCTTTCTTTACCCAAGTTTGTACTGGGAACGTTTCTAGTGTTTTTCCATTGCAAACAATACTAACTCATAGTTTTAAATATATGAGCTTTTTTTAATTAAAGAAGAATGCTTTTTTTTTAATTGAAGAAGAATGCTTGGGACAGCTAGGTGGCACAGTGAATAGAGCACCAGCTGTGGAGTCAGGAGGACCTGAGTTTAAATCCGGCATCAGACACTTAACACTTACTAGCCAGCCGTGTGACCTTAGGCAAGTCACTTAACCCCAATTGCCCTGCCTTCCCCCTCCAAAAAGCAAAAACAAAAAAAAAGCAAAAACAAAAACAAAACATAAAGAATGCTTCTGTGCTCATGTTTTGATATGGCTGAATAAAGGAAAAAACTTACAGTAGTGGGGATTATTGAATTATGGATCTCGAGTGCAGACAGATCTACAGAGAACCATGAACCAGATAGTAATTCTGGGGACTTTTCTTGTGAGAGGAGGGTGTCCCAGGTGCTACAATGGTTCATGATGTGTCTGTCTCATCTCCTGAACCAAGCTATACATTCCTTGAGAGCAAAGATTGTCCATTTTCATCTTTATATTCTTAGTTTTGAACATAAAACTTAGTATTATGTACTCTGGGATACTCCCCCTATTCTCTCTAGTTTGGCATGCACATGAGTTTAAGCCTGAACAAAAATTAAGCTAAGGAGGAAAGATTGCTATCCTTCATTCCTCAGATCCACTGTTATGTCTTTGTTAGGCTTATCAGTCAGCAGCAACACCTAATTGCTTTGGTGCTGTATTTTGTCCATTAACAAAAAACTCAAATCTCCCTGTTGTTCAGTGGTCTCCACCTCTGTGATCACATTTGGGGTTTTCTTGGCAAATATGCTGACATGGTTTGCCATTTCTTCCTCCAGCTCATTTTACAGATGAGGAAACTGAGGTAAACAGGGTTAAGTGACTTGTCCAGGGTCACACAGCTAGTAAGTGAGCAGATTTGAACTCATGAAGAGGGGTCTTCCTGACTTCAGGGCTGGCACTCTATCCACTGCATTACCTAGGTGCCAAAAAATGCTACTGGTGAATGTAGATGACTGGGCAGGTTGAGAAGTTGGTCAGTAGTGCCCCTCACTCTTTGTCATCAACCATACTGTCTATGGGGTTTTCTTGGCAACGGTACTGGTATGGTTCCCCTTTTCCTTCTACAGTGGATTAAGGCAAACAGAGGTTAAGTGACTTGCTCAGAGTCACACACCTGATAAGCATCTGAATTTGGATTTCAACTCAGGTCTTCCTGACTCCAGGCCCAATGCTCTATCCCCTGAATCATCCAGCTGCTCCCAAGTCTCTCTCTACAACAGAATAAAAGTTAGTGTGTGATAGGGGCATAAAATGTTCCAAATTCTATGACATCTTGAGAGAGAGAAAGAGATCACTTCTAGGGGAGGGGATAGGATTGAACAGAACCTTATGCCTAGAAATAATGAACAAAATGAAAGATACAGATTCCATCTTTGTAAAAGAAGAATTTTCTAACTGTAAATAGCAAGGCGATCCATTTATAGGCAAGACCACAGCCAACAAAGGCATTTAACAAGATGGAATAAGTCGAATTGCACATTGTTAGTTTTGAAATATGGTAAGCAGTATAAAGAGAAAATGTTTTCATGGAAAGACTTTTTTTTTAAAGGATTGACACAGGAGTATTTAGATTATAGAGAGCCATAATGCCACATATATTCTGTGGTCCTACTGACCTAATAGGGTGGAAGAGGGAGATGGGGAGAAAGGATTAATAACATATCTGTATATCAAGTAAAAATATCCTGGTGACTTCATCCTCACATTTGTGTAAACATCACCTCATCAGTCCCAGATACTTCTACAGGAAACAAATCTAAATGCTCCTCGGCCATTCTAAACATAGCTAGTCAGCTGGCATATGTCTCGTCTGTAAATATCCAGGGTTACTTAGAAGTCTTTATTTTGTTATTTCCCTCTTAGGCATGGACTCTAGAAGTACATTTTGCCTTTGGTTGGAATATCTGTTTTAAGGCAGCTTGACCTGCAGGCTTTCTATGAAGTGGCTCTAAGGGAAGGAAAAAAGGGGGGAGGGTGGGGAGAATAGGGGGAAGAAAATGCCTCCCCAACTCTTTGTGCAATGAGCAGCAATGCTGATTGCTGAAAGCTGTGCTGGAGTTGAATTACCAATGTTGGTGCAAGCACTCTGAATCCATGAAGTGGTTTAGCTAATGGTTTTCCTTCCATGCCCATCCAGTATTAGAGCATTTTAATCTCCTTTTCTTAACCTTTGTTTGTGTCATGGATCCTTTCAGCAATCTGGTGAAATCTGTGGAATCCTTCTTGGGATAAGGTTTTCAAATGCATAAAATAAAATCCATAGGTTACAAAGGAAATATAAGGTTTGTCAAAAATAAAGATGCATTTTATCCTATGCAAATTCATAGACCCACTAAAATCTATCCATAGACTCCTTGCTGATCCAGCCTGTGGATCCCAGGTTAAGAACCTTTGCTGTAAGAATTTCACCAGCTTATTAATTTTTCTTGCATTGACTAAAATCAGCAACAAAAACATGTTGCATTGCAAGTTTTTCTTCAAACTTCCTTCTTTCTCTATGCCCAATCCTATTTTTTAAGAACAATTTTTTTTTTGTTTTTTTGACCCTGGGATCCTGGTAACTTTCTTACCTTACTTCTCCTGATGATGTATTCTCTTCTTTATACCATATTACTAAATCACTCTTGAACCTTTATCTAAATTACTTTAATTACACCAGATCACAGGTTTATGATTAGAAAAGACTTCGTTGCTCAAATATACCAACCCCTTAATTTTACGAATCAAGAAATGAAGACCTAGAAAGGTTAAATAATTGCCAAAGATCACAGAAGTAGTAAGAGGTCAAGCCAGGAATTAAACCCAGGTTCTTTAACTCCCAATATAGCCCTCTTTCTTGTGTACTATGATGCACATTTTGACAATTATGTACTTAGGGATTGTAGTTAAGTGCCACCAACTTAGACTTGGCAACTGCTTAAATTGTTTCTACAGTGGGATGGGGAGTAGGTAGAAATAGTTTAGCTCAGTGGTTTTAAACTCAAATAGAAAAGGGGCCACTAAACTATATATGTTGACTTATAAAACAATAAATTGACATTATCTATGTTCTGTTGTATTTTTGTTTATTTTGTTCAGTATTTCCCAATTAAATTTTAATTTAGTTCAGGCTACATTTAGGAGTCATGCTGGCCATATGGGCCTACGGGAATTGTGTTTGATTCCTCTGTTCTGCAGTATTTGAATTTGAATATTCATACTGCTTAAATATCCTACTTTTATGGTTGGGGAAATGCAATGGATGAAAATTCAATTCAATTAAAAAAACATTGGTCAGGTACTTATTCTGTGTAGTGTGCATTATGCTAAGCACTGGGGATTAGCCCTTGCCCCAGAGAGCTGGGCTATCCCAACAAATATTGGGTCCCCTGAGTAAAAAATCACTTGCTGGTCATGTTATGGCAGAAATTGCTGTAAAGAGACAGGTTGGAGCTGAGTTTGCAGCTCAGTGTGAATTCACAATCTAGCAGAAATCATATTTGAATATAAAGTCATGAGAGGTCTAAACTGAATGGTATGATTCTTAGAGGAGGTAGCAATTGAACTGGAATTTGCAGGAAGGAAAGGATACCAACAGGTAGAGATGTGAGTAGAGACCATCCTAGACATGGGAATTAGATTACAAAGAGGCATGAAGGCAGGGAAAAGAGTGACTGACATTGGGCAATAGCAAGTGGTCTGGGGTTTACCTGGAAAGTAAAATTCCAAAGACTTGCCCATGAGCCTGGAAAGATTGTCTATGCTCCTCATTAGTGTTGAAGGGTGCAGATCTATCTCTCTCTGTTCCTCCCTCCCTCCCTTTCCTCTTTGTCTCTGTCTCTCTCTGTCTCTCTCTCTCTCTCTGTCTCTCTGTCTCTCTCTGTCTCTCTGTCTCTCT
>NW_027187391.1:33256221-33270969 GCF_028583685.1 Petaurus breviceps papuanus
CACACACACACACACACACACACACACACAACCCTACTCCTTACTCCTTAGGTTGCAACCTCCTTGAGGTCAGGGACTGTCTTTTGCCTCTTTTTGTATCCTTATTGCTTAGCACAGTGTCTGGCATACAGTAGACAATTAATAAATGTTTATTGACTGACCACCCCAAAATATAGAAGGGAAAAGAAACCTATTACTAAGAATAAAGTCATGGAAGAATGATGATGATAACTTATTTGGTATTCCAATGAGTTTATTATTCAGATTTGGAGCCTTCACTTGAAAATTGACAGGTAAGATATGCCACTTTTCTTCATTCCTCTATGATTCTTTCATGTTCCAAAAAATTTACATTTTATTTCATTGTAAAGGTGAAGTAGTTCATTACATTCATAATTGTAGAGCAGGCCAGTGAACAGTAAATATCCATTGCATGTTAATGTTAATATTGCAATAGATAGCTATTTGTTTAGTCTAGAGTAAACTACCTATTTTGAACTCATTTTCCTCATCTCTATAATGAAACAAGACAAACTCAAATAGAATCAGGGGCCACTAAGGCAAACATAAGGATATCTGGGGATGTTAATGATTATCACCTTTGAGATTATCACTTTTTAAAAATGATAAGTAGTAGTAGTAGTAGCAGTTGTTGTTGTTTTGTCTAATTAGAAATATCAGAGGTAGGAAAGCATCAATCCAAGTCAGTCATTCCTATTTTCTTCTCTCACTCATTCAATAAATAGCTTTTTGATTCACTGAAATTCCAGAAGTATGTGTATAACAAAAACTTTATCACTTGTTCTAACAGAAATCATAATGTTAATATATGAATAGAGCTAATCAGCCCAATATCCATTTCAATTCATTTAATGAAACTTCTGTGTACATAGCACTGTGGGTAGCTAGGTGGTTCAGTGGATAGAATGCCAAGCCTGAAATCAGGAAGATGAGTCTTTCTTAGTTCAAATCTGACCTAACTGTATGACCCTGGGTAAATCACTTACCCCTGTTTGCCTCAGTTTCCTCATCTGTAAAATTATCTAGAAAGGAAAATGGCAGATCACTCCAGTATATTTGCCAAGAAAATCTCAAATGGGGTCACAAAGAGTTGAACATTACTGAAATGATTGAACAACAATAGCACTGCTCTGGGTGATATGAAGTTTACACATACTAGTGAATCTGGGCTAAAATCAGTCACAGAAAAAATGTGATATAGGCGACATTGTCTAGACCTACCCAACTACCAGGTATTTTTTTGCTCCTCTGGGATCCTCAGTACAGCACCCCATCCAGACGTAGTCTCCCAATATTCGTCAATCTTATTCTTTCAAAATTTATCTGGTCTGTGTCCTGTTCTTAAGTCTTTGAAAGGACTGGCTTGGTTAGCTCCCCTTAATTAAGTAAACAACATGATATTATATATGTTTTATATGTTTCTACTTCTAGGATATATTTGCATTTAAAAAAAAGAACCAGAGAGGGCAGTGCCTTAAACCAAAGCAATGTTTCTTTTTGGTGGGAATTTGAGATTGTGATGGAATGGTGGGGGAGAGAGGTATTGGCTGGATGTGAGGGCTTCTGAGTGCACTTGATTTTTAAAAATTTATTTATTTTAAATTTATGAAATTAAAAGCATTTCCATAACATAGTAGAATTAAAAAAAAGATGATTACACATGAAACTGCAAATCTATTATGTACAACTTGCTATTCCTTTTAAATATATAATAAAATTATCATGTAAACTTCTTTTTTCTTTTTTTCCTTCCCTCCCCCAACCCTAAAGATAGCTACCATTAGAAACATATAGTTACATGTGTGTATATTTATGTGTGTGTAAAATTTATTCTATGCAAACTTTTATTTATCAGTTCTTTCTTTGGATGCAGATAGAAGATTTCTTCATATGTCCTTTATAGTTAATTTGGACATTTATAATAGTCAAAATGACTTATTTGCTCAAAGTAATTCTTAAAACAATATTTACTGTATATAATTTTCTCTTCGTTCTGTGCTCATTTCCCTCTTTATTATTTCATTCAAGTCTTTCCATGTTTTTCTAAGATCATTCTTATGGTCATTCTTAGTGTACTTTAAACCATACCTTATAGGTAACTGCCCACTTAATAATATGGCACTGCTTAAAGTACAAACTTGGTCTTTATATCATATAGTCAATGATTAACACTTTTTCCCTTCCCTGTGCTAAATTATTTTTCAAAACAAAATTTCAGCAGGTGAAGATAGTGATATGGTTTATGCCAGTTTAGTCAATATTTAGTAGGTTTTGTGGAAACTAAGAAGAGAGACCTAAATTATATGGTATTAGTTAAAGAATTCACCCAAGATCAACCAAATTCAGAAAGTCCTCTTAACTTGGTAGAAATGGGATCCTTTGACCTTAGGAAAGAAGAGAAGGTGTCATGCAGAGACAAAGAAATCTGCCAAGATAAACAAGTGGCTCACTACCCTCTTCTTGGCAAGCTTGAGAACATGAGCTATGTTCATCTCACTAATAGTGATTGTGAAGATGGGTCAAATTAATATCAGCCACATTTGGGAAATGTGGGTTTCAAGATACTGAGTCCCATTAATCTGGAACTTAATGAAAGCTTCAGTTCTAGCAGACAGGGAGGAGTCATGATTTAGAAGTGAGGACTAAAAGTAGAAAGATCCCAAATCCTAATCTTGGCTCTGACGTTCATTCTTTCTGAGGTCTCAGGAATGCCATGTACCATCCCAACTGCTTAACCCTCACTGCAACAGAAAGGGTGAATTACTAAGCATTTGGAACACAGTAGGAGAACCAAAAAAAAAATCATAAAATTGAAAGGGATTTTCAGAAGTCACTTAATCTTAGGCTATCCCCTATCTAATCTTTCAGGAGGACTGCACCAAAATAACCTCCTGGGTAAAACCCTAGACATGCTAAGGAATTTTTTTTTTTTAGATTTTTCTTTTTGTTGGAGGGGGGAAGGTAGGGCAATTGGGGTTAAGTGACTTGCCCAAAGTCATATGGCTATTTTTTTTGTGTGTTAAGGTCTGAAGCTGGATTTGAACTCAGGTCCTCCTGACTCCAGGGCCAGTGCTCTATTCACAGTCTCCTCTATGCTAAGGAATTCTGAAGGAAGGTGACTCCCAAATAATGACTATCCATGGGGATGGTATCTAGAAGTGAATGTCTACACGGAGCAACATTCCAAAGGGAGAATGGGAGGAGGCCCATGAAGTTCCATTCTCCCTAACAAGAAGGGATATCAGTCTCACAGCAAAAAAGCAGGACATCCATTTGAAAATGTATTATTTAAGGCTATTATGTTATTTGTCACAATAATCTTCTCTGTCCTCTCCAGGCTGAAAATTAACACAGTGATCTTTCTTGTTTTATTAAAATACTGCTCCCTGGCTTTTTGCTCTTTTGGAAGTTAAATGACAAATATAAAGAAATATTTGATTTTTGCATGTGCTTTTATTAATAAAATGCTTAAATTTCTACTTGGGATCAAATGAGATATACTGGAAAGCTTGTACTATAAATTCTGCTGATTTAAGCTATAGGAGGCAGCCAAGGGATAGAACTGGAAGATCTTGGCTCTGCTATTTTGTCAAATTTGGACAAATCTTTTAACATCATTGGGCCTCAGTTTCCTTGTTTGTAAAATGAGGGGGAGGTGGGTGAGATGACCCATAAGATCTTTTTCCAGCTCTAAATCTATGATCCTATCATCATAAGTGCAATCTCTGCAGCATAGATTGCTAGGCCCTGGTCAAATCACTTAACCTTGTTTGCCTCAGTTCCTTCATCTGTAAAATGAACTGGAGAAGGAAGTGACAAACTGTGTCAGTATCTTTGCCAAAAAAAATTCCAAATGGGGTCACAAACTGTCAGATATTACTGAAAAATGACTGAACATGATCCTAAATCTTTTTGCTGTTATTTATAATCTGTGTGCCATTAGGCAAATCACAACTTCTCTTAGGCTTTAATTTCTTCATCCATGAAAATGATTGGATTAAATTTAGATGATCTTTTATTTTGTGGATGTTGTTTAGTGAACCCAGGGTCACATACCTAGAAAATGTTTGAGGCTTGATTTGAACTCAGGAAGCTGAGCATTTCTGACATCGGGCCTGGCACTCTATCTACTGTCACCTACCTACCTACATCATCTTTCACAGAGTTTGCAATTCTCAGTCCTGTGATCTCTGATCATCTAGAAATTACTCTAAAAAAATTAAGCTAAGAATGAGGACAGGAGGAGGGAAAAAACTATCAGAGAAAATCTAGTTTGACTTTTTGAAGTTAGCCCTTTAAGTTTTAGACCCTCACTTTACCTCTTTATGATCAGTTCTGGGAAGGCATTCTTTATGAGATTGAGTTGAACTATTTAGTTATGATGTTAGATATAACTTTATTATGGAAGGGGATTGTAGAAAGTTTTATCTGGAATCACTTATCAGTATTACAGCTTAGATGTTGTTCACTCTGCAAAGTTCCCCAAAGGATGACTGGAATAGGTAGGGACAGGAAACAGGCAATGCTTCATTATTAATATGAAAAGACTCAAAAAAGGGGTCAAGGATGCTAGCTCCTTTGCAGAAAACAATATTAGAGTGTCTGACATAGATCAGTATGTCCCTGGGAATGTAATAATAGAGTAATCATCATCGTCATCATCATTAATATAGTGCCTACTATGTGCCAGGCATCATGTGAAGGGTTTTACAAAGATTATTTAAGTTAATCCTCACAACTCTGCAAGGAAGGTGCTATCCTCATTTTACAGTTGAGGAAACTGAGGCAAACAGAGGTTAAATGATTTCCCAGAATCACACAGCAAGTAAGTGTCTGAGGTCAGGTTTGGATTCAGGCCTGACTTCAGGCCCAGTACTCTATCTACTGTTCCATCTAGCTGTCTCCAAGCCCAGGTGCATATTGGATTTTCTACAAAGGTTTTCCTTAGCCTGAAATTCTTCCCTACCCACTCTCTTTCTCTGTATAGCTAAATTCTACCCATTTTTCCAGACCCAGCTCAAAGCCTATTATTTCTATTTTCCCTGTCTACCTTAGCTTAAGGGATCTCTCTTTACTTAGAAAGATTAATAAAACCATTAGCTCCTATAACACTGTTAATATGGGAGACAGCAGGGTACAGTGCAGGGATATTGGATTTGGAGTAGAATTTTGGTTCAAATCTTGACTCTGCTACTCACTACCCATTTGACCTTGGGTAAATCCATTAGCCTCTTGGGGCCTCAGTTTCCTTATCCATAAAATAAAAGGGTTGGATTAGATGGCCTTTATCAGCTCTTTTTCAGCTCTGACAAGATATATATAGATCAGGATGACTGGAGATAGTCCCCCAAAAAGGACCAATCATTTGGCAAAGGTTTCTACTCTTTTCTAATGACCATGCTAGGGACCATGAAGAATGCAAAGGATAAAACAGAGTCTCTTTCCTCATTCTTCCCTCCCATTTTGCTCCGTTCCCTGTCCAGAAGTATATATTCTAGTTATAGGAGATTAGATATTTTCCCATGATAAAATAATCCAAGTAAACATATAATAAGTGCCATATGAGTGGTATGAATCAGAGGTATAAAATGTAGCTCATGGGCCACTTTTGGCTCACAATACTCCCAAATGCAGCCTTACCCAGATTAAAATTCAGTTGAGAAATATTTAGCAAAATAAATAAAAATACAATAAAACATAGATAATGTTAATATGTGGTTTTCAAAGTCAATATGAGACTCACAGGGATCCTTATGTATGATTTAGTGGCCCCTGTTTCTATCTGAATTTTATACCACTAGTATAGATAATAGGATCCTAGATTCAGAGCTGAAAAAGAGCTGATAAAGGCCATGTGCATGTCATGGCATCACCTTGCTGATGCCATGGTCCTCTTCAAGAACAAAGGACAAAGAACAACGATCCTTTTTTCTCATACCAAGTCTCCAGAGATTCTGACTGTGGTTTCAGTCTATGGAAAGAGGGTAGACAACCCCTCTCTGATCCTCCAGGAATTTGTTCTACACCTGGATTGCCCTGTAATGTCTGCTCAGTTGCTCAAATGATCAGGTTGACTTTAGGTTCTAGTATGGGCTGTAACTCTTGGCTCTAGGCCTGCTCTGCAATGAATACAAATTCTTTATTTCTCTTCAGCTAGCTAGCATCTATGTAATTATTTAAGATTTACAAAATGCACTCTCTCTCTGTATATGTACATATATATGTACATATATTCAAATGTATATATGTATGTTTTATATATACACACCTATGTGTATCTCTCTATATGTATATATACATCTATAGGCATGTATATATGTATATAAAAGTGCAAAGCACTGTCTATCTATATGTCAATTTAAGCCATACAGGTACTTTGTGAGGTAGATGTTATTATTGTCCCTATTATAGAGTCGAGGAAATTGAGGTTTTGAGAGGCTAAGTAACTTGCCTAAGGCCACACAACTCATAAGCGTCCGATCTTCCTGACCTGAAGTCCAGTCATTATCTATTGGCCACCTAGTTGTCTTAATCTTTGTCCCACAGAGGTGGACTAGAAGTAGACTGACCTCTGGAAATACTGAGTTTAAATGATACCAATGTGCATTTGACGCTGTGATGACATCCATCTATTCCCAGTTGGTTGAAGTTAGTCCAGTAGGGCTGAGTGAAACCAGGGTCAGGCTGTTCTTTCATCTCAGGCAATCAACAGGCATTTACTAAGCACCTATTCCAGCACATACAGGGCTCTTAGAAGTTGCAAGAGACCCCACAGCAGTAGGTCAGAAGAAATTAGAGAGTATTCCTTTTCCTTCTTTGGAGGTCATACATAGCAATACCAAATGTTCTCTGTGAAAAAGCTTGCAAAACCCAGCTATTGTCTGTGGGAGTGACTCTTGTCCCAGGCCATGACAGGAAAAAACCATGGTTTCCCCCTTTTTTTTTATTAAAAACTTTTTTTCATGAAAGTGGTGAATTTTTAATGAAAAAAAAAATAACCATAACATTTTATGGAGATGATCTATTAAGGCATAAAAGGGTTGTGTATTGTAACTCAAAAACTTGTTGAAAACTAAAAATAAATAAAGATAAAAAAATAAAAGGGTTATGTGTAAAGGGCTACCTATGCTAATCAATTCATGGATCTTTGTAAGTTTTTATTTATTATAAACAGAATATATATATTTATTATAAACAGAATAAACAGAAAATAGAAAAAATAAAATAAATGGAAATTTAACGTTATTAATAGCATTTTCCATGAGTGATGATACATTAATGATACATTAGTAATTCAATTAACTTCCACATTCAGATAACTCAAATATAGCTTTTGTGGATGGACAATAATGTTGACTTACCTCAAAATTAAAAAAAAAACACAACAGATATTTTCTTTTTAGGTACCTTCTATACATTTTTTTAAGAGAAGATGGGAAGATACATTATTGAAACCTTGCTATATGCCTTCTTAAAGGTACATACATCATCTTTTGGTTTAAAATTGGAGTTTGGTACCTTTTAGGAATGGGACATTGGGACCAATATATCTTTTTTTAAATTTATTTACTTTTAGTTTACAACATTCAGTTCCATAAGTTTTTGAGTTCCAAATTTCTTCCCCTTCCCTCTTTTCCCCCCTCCCATGGCAGCATGCAATGCAATATAGCTTCTACATATACCTTCATATTAAACATTAATCAAGTTGTAAAGAAGAATTATAACCAATGGAATGAATGAGAAAGAAGAAATAAAAAAAAGAGAGAGCAGGTAGTTTGCTTCCATCTGCATTCAGACTCTGTAATTCTTTCTCTGGATGTTGATAGCCTTTTCCATCATGAGTCTTTTGGAATTGTCTTATAGCCTTGCATTGCTGAGAGGAGCCCAGTCTTTCAAAGTTAGTCATCACAGATACAATGTGTCTGTAACTATATATGGTGTTTTCCTGGTTCTTCTCCCTTCACTCAGCATCAGTTTATATAAGTCTCTGCAGGTTATTATGAAGTCCGTCTCCTCCTCATTTCTTATATATAGCACAATGGTATTCCATTACATTTGTATACCACAACTTGTTTAGCCATTCCCCAATTGATGGTCATCCCCTTGATTTCCAACTCTTTGCCACCACAAAAGAGCTGCTATTAATATTTTTTGTATATATGGGTCTTCTTCTGACTTGTATGATCTCTTCGGGATATAGTCCTAAAAGTGATATTGATGGGTCAAAGGGTATGCACATTTTTATAGCCCTTTGGGCATAGTTCCAAATTTCTCTCTGGAATGGTTGGATCAGATCACAACTCCACCAACAATGCATTAATGTTCCAATTTTCTCACATCTCCTCATAATTTTCCTGTTCTGTCATGTTAGCCAATCTGACAGGTGAGATATGGCATCTAAGAGTTGTTTTGATTTGCATCTCTCTTATCAATAGTGATTTGAGCATTTTTTTCATATGATTATATATAATATATATCTTTAATTTCTTCCTCTGAAAACTGCCTGTTCATATCCTTTGACCATTTATCAATTATGGGGCCAATATATCTTAAATTACTATAATAAATGTTTAGAAGGATGTGGATTCTTAGAGATTTTTTTTTAACCTCAAAGTTGATGAGGAATAAGAACTTCAAACTTGGGAGATGTAGGTCAACAAATTAATTTCCATTATGTTTGCAAAACCTGTACCAAGACAAAGTACTGCCCAATGGAGAGAAGCAGAAATGTTCAAGTGCCTATGGTTCATTCATTCATTCATACATTCAAGTGTAATGGGGACTAGAACCTAGAACATATATAGAGTGGATCAGTATCTCAGCTAATGCAAGTTCCCCTTGTGGAGAGGCTCAGGAACTTTCCTCCAGGAGAGTTGTGATGAAATAAAATAGAAACATCTTGGAGACACTGTAGAGAATGCATGTATATTCTGTTCCTGTCTGCTGACCATTTGATTAGAAGTCTTTCTGATCAGCTCAGTACCTGAAAGTAGGAGGATCTTCAAAAAGACCGGAATTCTCCCTCTGCATCATTATCTTCAGTCGAAATATCTTCAGCTGCTCTATCTTTAGGTTAACTCCTTTGCTGATGGCACCCAGGAAGAAATAGTACTGTAATGAGAGGGACCTTAGGCCCTTCCCATCAAGGCCACTATACGGTTCTTTAGATACAGGCCTGGGTATTTTGCCCAGCTAGACATTTGCTCTTTTCCATTTTAGGTAAAAAAAGATGGAGAGCATTGCTCTAGAGTTCCAACATCCAGCCAATTCAGCATAGGAATTCCCCAAGGAACAAGGAATAATCTTTGAGACTCTGCTCAGGGGTAAGAAATGATGGGACTAATGTTATTCTAGGAATTGAACTAATTTCAAGGCCATTGTATCCATAGACTGAGATGGAATAAGAGTGTGGCCTGGGGGTGTTGGGAGGAAAATATATACTTTTGTTTTTGTTGTGTCTTTGAAGTCAACATCCCTAAGAATAAGCTATTTACTGTTAAGTGGTTGAATGGAACTGGGGTCTAGTCCCTGGCACCTAACAGTGGGGGAGAACACAATCATGGAAGTGTGTATGCGGGGGAGGATCAAGTAAATGCCAGTAGAGGAGATACTCTAAAACCCTTAGAGTCCCTTGTGGAACCCTGAGAAGAGATTTAGTAGGTCTGACTCTGGGAGAGAGAATCAGATCATACTTGCCACCCATTCATTCATCAAATATTTATTGAACACTGTCAGAGACATGGAAAGGTATAAATGTAACATTTGACAAAACAGAATTTTCAAAGATGTGTGCCCTGTATGAGCCTGCAATTTGTGTAGTAGCTAAGTAGTATCTAAAAGGTGATAACTTAATATGTAGCTGAAAAACATGATGAAACAATATTGTCACTTGATTAGTCTTTTTATAAAAAAATTAACTATTTAAAAACATAATAGTATGAATTTACTATATTTCTATGCTAACTTTAAAGCAAAATGGAAACCTAAACTTTTCATTTGTTTTTTTTTGGGGGGGGAGGGTTTGGTGAGGGAATTGGGGTTAAATGACTTACTCACGGTCACACAGCTAGTAAACATCAGCCAGATTTGAACCCTGGTCTTGCTGACTTTAGGGTCAGTGCTCTAGCCACTGTGCCACCTAGCTGCCCCACTTTTTATGTGTTCTTGAAATAAGATTCAAAGACTTGGAGTAACTTAGACATTAACTAGTGTGCTTTATACAATCTCGATTATTATCTCATATTTTCTTAATTTATTATAACCCTGAGCTTACTCTATGGGCTCTAAATACAATTTTCCTGAATCATTTTTGTTTTTAAATGAAAATAAATGAGAATGCAAGAAAATAATACAAAAAAGACATAGCTTTTATACATCACTTTAAGGTTTACAAAGTGCTACATAAATATTTCATTTTATCCTTATAATAACTCTTGGAGGTAGGTGCAAAGTGTAATACCTATGAACCTCTCACCTCCACAAATGGGTGGGGTGGGGGTATCCTATCATATCTCTTTATTCAAGTCCTGCTTGATTTTTTATAATTTTTTTATATTCACTTTTGAATTTTTGGTGTATGGTTGTTATTTTCATTTACATTGTTGTGGTTAGTGTATATATTATTTCCTTTGCTCTGTTTATTTTCACTCAATCAATTCATGTAGCTCTTTCATGCTTCTCTGTATTTATCACATACATCTTTCCTTACAACATGGTAATATTTCATTATGTTCATGTATATATTTTGTTTAGCCATACTCCAATTGATGGACATCTACTTTTACACTAACATTTTAATGTGTGCTTTATAATTCAACCTAATGTCTTCCCCTCGCCATCCCACTCCACCCCCAAATTCCCCTTCCCTTTTCTTGCCCAGGCTAGAAGTGCAGAGGTGACTTTCCATCCAAATCCCTCCTACCCTTAGGAAGCCTGGTGCTTAAACACCTAGGCAGCCCCTTGTTCCCAGAGGCTCACTCTACCAATGTCAAATTTAATGCAGACACCTGATTGGCTTAGTCCATTGTAACCCAGAACTCCCAGTTCAAGAGATCCATCAACCTATCTTCTTTGTGCCAGGGATTACAAGTATTTGTTACCACACCCTTTGCTTTAAAAAATGCCGATATTCATCCACTGTCATTAGTGCATGGTGTTGCTTTTCTAGTAATGATGATACTTTACCCTTTGCTAACCACACTCTTTACCCTTAGTTGCCTAATAAATAAGTCCATGAATCTGAAGATATCTGGTCAGTGTCTTGGGGCCATGAAACAGATTGTTTTTTCACCCATGATTGAAAGAGCTTGTCCTAAGAAGGGAAAGAACCAAAAGTACTCTGACCAATTGAGCTTCAACTTTTAATAGGTTACAATGCATATAAAAAAAGGGGAAGGGGGCAATAGTTTATTTTCCAAGTGCATTTTTCTGAACCTTCAGTTCTATTTATAATGACATCTGTCACTTCTTGTTGACATTGTTCCTTGACTCCATTAAATAACTAGGAACCCTTTGGTTCAAAAATAGGTGATGATTAAAATCATCATTACTATTCATTAGTATCATAATCTATAATTAACACTGTCATTATTCATTAGTTTAAGGATTTGGAAGTTTAAAATATGAAATTGCATATCTTAGTAAAAGCATAATATTAATTATAATCAAACACATTCCAACTCCAACTCCTATCAGGGTATGGAGGTCAAACATTTCTCTACTTCCTTTTCATACTTCCAGCTAAAAACAACAATTTTAAAGTACCATTGAAGAATTTGTTTTTTTTAAGTAACCTTTGAATAAAGTAGGTGTGAGCAAACATGTCAGTATGTTCTTTCTGAATCATAAGTTTATAGATCTTGAAGGTAAGTTTCCTCCTCAAATCTGTCTGTCAATATTGGTACATGTCAAAGCCAAGGAAGGAAGGAAGAAAAAAAGAGAAAAAAAAGGATTGTAGGATGATATAAAACCAGGTCCTCACTCTCTCTGTAAAGAACTAGTCCATGATTTCCAGACTACAGACCACTGGGCAGAGTTTTATAGGAAGGAGGGAATGCTTTCCAGAAAAGTGAAAGAATGCAAATTACTGGGGTAATGCCCAGTTACTTTCTAGGGGTAATCCTACTCTGGATAAAAGTGACTCCAAACAGGAAGAGGGAAAGGGTTTGACAAAACAGGGATAAATGTTTTTTAAAGTGTTTGACAAATATAGTTTCTCTTTTGTCATCCTTTAATTACATCACAGGTAGAAGTGGGTAGCTGTTGATGGTGGAGGTGGCAGAAATATGTTGATTAGGGGAAGGAATATGAGGGAGGACATAACTAGGTCTTACTTGTGGTTCCTGTTTTTAGCAAATGTTAACATCTTTCCAGGTTTAGGTTCTTGAGCTTCTTGAGCTTTTATTTTCCACCATGATTTTATTTAAAATCATGAATTTAGAATGATAGCTCAAAAACCACTTTGTCCAATCCTGCCCCTTTATGTCCTCTCCTCCCCTCCACCCACCCCCAGTTTTTTGTCAGATAAGGAAAGAGAGATGGTTAAAAGTAAGATCATACAGGTTGTAAGCAAGTGAAAGAGAAACATTTTTCAAAAGGTTATATAATAAATAGTAAATTAAATTGCCCTTGCAATGTATTGTCTTTGTAAATATATTCATATATCAAAATATGAGCTCCATAAGGATGATAAAATTTTAGTTGGAGACATAATTACTAGTCATGATGTCATGAAAAGGCTGATTAGGACACAGATTCTAAAACTCCTTAACTTGCAATTTCCTTTAAAAAAATTGTGAACATATATTTTTTCTTGCATTACATTTATACATAATTAATTTTTATATCTTGCTGTCATATGAAAAAATGATGATGGCATTTGAGGGGAAATAAAAATCTTTTCAGTTGTCCATGAAATGAAGTGTGTATATGACATTAGTGTACAGGGGGTGGGAGAGAATGGAAGAGTTTGGAAATAGAAATATCATTTAGATTGGCTGACATTTCAGGGAATTTTTTAAAAAGAATTCTTCTAAATCAATTCCTGAGACAGATCAATTCCTCACTTCATTTATTCCCAGAAAATTTGATTTTCACAGGCATGTAGTCCTGTAGAGCTTATTATTTTAGGAGATATAGAAACCGAAGGTGGAAATAACATGCAATACTAAAACTTGGATTCTATTTTTACTGAATGAGTTAATATATCAATGTTCCTGAAAGTAGAAGCTTCAAATAGTAGAATAGTGAAAGTGCCAAAAGAATGCTAATTTAATAAAGAAGTTAAATGCATGCTTCTCTAAAGGTTAAGCGGTGACCCCTGCTTAGTAAAATATTTTTGTCTTTCACCTGCCCCACCCCCAAATGCCCATTTTGCTCAAGTTTGTTTCCCTTGGTCGAATTAACCTTTGCCAACTCTTTCCATAGCCTCTCTTTCCTTGGACTGTTGATGTTCTTTCTAAAGTGGAGGTCATGGCTAGAGACAACTGGGAGCTGTTCTTAGAGTCTGTCTTTCCTTTTTAGGTTATGAGGGTCTCTGTGTGTTTAGGATAAAATGATTGACAGCTCCACTCCGGCCCCAATTAGCACCCTATAATTTATTAGCTTCTCCTTTCAGATTATGCGTTAACTTCACAAATATTTCAACCACGGAAACAGCAGCTATCAAGTATCTCTTTCCTGATCCAACCCTCTGGGGGTGTAGTTAAATACGGGAAAGGGCAGTACAGTTGGTCCGAATGAGAATAATCATTTGTGTCCAGGCCTGTCTGGGGGGCATGCATGATTGTCATTTCTGTTTAAGGATTCATAATTGTAGAAACATACATGTGTTAATATATATGTACCTGTGTACAAATACCACACTGGATTAGGATTTAGTTTGAGGCAAAGACTGATAAATCAGGATATTCAGAAAAGGTTGGAAGGGTTCTGCATGTGGAGTCAGAAAGAAATGGGCTCAAATTCTTGCCCTGGGACTTACTAGCTGTGTTCCCAAGGATAAGCCTTGTTTTTTTCTATATTTTTTTCTATCTATGAAATGGGGATAACAATGCCTGTAGTACCTATCTCAGCATTGCTATGAAGCTAAAATTGAATAATGGATCCAAAATGCTTTGCAAACCTTAATTCTATATATTAATGTCAGTTATTATTTCAAGTAGGGTCATGGTTGTCTAATTGCACTGCTTAAGTAAATGCTAAAGTTTCCGGTTATACAAACTGCAATTGTAATCACTGGCATGTCAGCAGGAGATCTATGCCTTCACTGGGATTACAGAAATGTGAAGTAAATCTTGAAAATCTAGTAAAGGAAGGGAAAACAGAGCTAAGAAGGTAGAAGGGGTGTTTACTAAAACAGAAAGAATGCTTCCTTGTAAAATTTTGAGATAATTTAGAGGACAGGTGTGATGAAACTTTTTAGAGCTTTGGTTTAGTCTGATCAACCTTTCTTTCAAACTGTTTCCCCCCTCTCAATGTCTTTCAGGTTTTCTTCTTTAATCCAATCCTATTTTATTGTGCACTTAGCTACAATGTTACTTAATGCATTTTTAGATACCTTTTATATGACAGGTACGTCTATAGAATAAGATTTGTCCATTATTTATTTCTGCCTCCTTTAATCTTAATATTTGGAACCTCATTATGTGTATGCGCATATGCGAGGACATGCGCGCGCGCGCACACACACACACACACACACACACACACACACACACACACACACAC
>NW_027187391.1:33270979-33442408 GCF_028583685.1 Petaurus breviceps papuanus
ACACACACACACACACACACACACACACACACACACACACACACACAGAGGTGTGCTCCAAGCCTTACTTCACCCAAGTATAAAAGGGACCACAAACTTTACTACTCGCTCAGAAAGACTGGTAGGAGAAGCTGCCTGCCAGAGATCCCTAACTCCAAAACACCCACCCACCCACTCTACCTTCCCCCACTCCGGACCTGAACCAATCTTAAGCCCTTGCTAGGACTTGCCATGCATGGAAATAGAACTTCAAAGGGAAAATGAGAGGAGATGGTAACTCCTCCTAGACTAAAGGAAAAGATAGGACAGATAAAGTTCCCTGTAGATGGGCGACAAAAGTTCTCAGCCAGAGGGCAAGCGGCAAAGAGATTACTTGGTGGCGGAGAACTGTCTCTCCCCTTTTCATCGCCTCTTTCTCAGTCCAGTCAGTGGGTAAGAAAACACCGATGCCAGGAATTCTCAGTAGCCGGTATGGTAGTTGGAAAGAGTCCTGGATCTAGAGTTAGATGGCTTGGGTTTGAATCTGAACTCCAACAATTCACTAGGTGTGTGACAGTGGACATGTCACAACCTCTCTGAGACTTAGTTTTGTAATCAGTAAAGCAGAGATAAGAATCCTTATACTACCTGTCAAGTTGCTGAAGAGGGTGCCTTGAAAACTTTAAAGTCTTCTGGAAATGTGAGTTATTATTCGGAGAAGTTAATTTTCCTCTACAGAGGGTTAACTTTTGTGTGTATCTGGCCCCTCTTTGGCAATCTGGTGAAACCTGTGGAGCCCTTCTCAGAATAAAGTTTCTGAATGCATAAAATAAATACACAGGATTACAAGGAAATCAATTATACTGGAATCTATCATCTATCTATCTATCTATCTATCTATCTATCTATCTATCTATCTATCTATCTATCTATCTATCAAGAAGCAGCTATGTGGTAGAGCAGATAGACCATTACACCTGGAGTCAAGAAGTCTCAAGTTCAAATCTGACCTCAGACACTTACTGTGTGACCCTGGAAGAGCCACTTAGCCTCTGCTTGCACCAATTTTCTCAACTGTAAAATGGGGGTAATAATAGCGCATAACTCCCAGGGTTTTGTGAGGATCGAATATTTGTACTTATTACATGATTGCTAGTTATTATTATTATTATTACAAGACAAATGCATAGCCCCTCTGAAATTTATCTATGGACACCAGATTAAGAATCCCTGATCCTCAAGGACCCTGCAAGTTAAATGCAGCATCAGTAAAATTTTAATGCTTGCTTTTTAAATGCTTGTTGCATTTAAATCCCATTTTCCTTCATAAGATTCTCCAAGGATTGCACTGAATGTTTCCATTCCTATTGCTGCAGCTGATTCTATGCTTTCTTAATAGGAACAGTACTGAGGAGGGGTAGTCAGGACTCAGAATATTTTACTCTAATCCCTCTGACAAAATTCTCTTTAATGCTTATTCTAAATAACAAATCATTTGGGTGTTTTTTCATGTTTTATGTAAGTAAGAAAGGAGGGTAGTGAGGCATTTCTATCATGATTTAAAGCAGTAAGGTTGATTGAATTTACCTGTGCTCTAGGACCCTCCAAATTATGGTTGATTGTGCAAAAGACATGTGCCATGTTTTTCACAAGCAATTTAGTCATAAATGTTAGCACTAAGCAAAGGACAGTTTTACATGCCTAAAATCCTTGCTGCTGGGGAGGTAGAAGTTGTTGGATTGCTTGAGTTCAGGAGTTTTGAGCTAAAGTAGATTAGATATCTGCACAGGGCAAAAAAAGATAAATGCTCAGGAACAGAAGGTCACCAGGCTGTCTAAGGAGGGGGGCAAACTGGCCCAGATCAGAAGAACAGAGAAGATTAAAGTTTCCATGTCAATTGGTGTTGGGGTCAGGTTGTAAATGGCCACTGCATTACTAGACCAAGAGAGATAAAGAGACCCAATCTCTAATAAAAAAAAATAGCTCTGGAAGGAAATTTAGAGGTCATCCAGATCAATCCTTTCCTTTTATAGGTTGAGACTGAGGCCTAGGGTGTTTAATCACCTTATGATATCCTGGGTCACTTAGCTGGCACAGCCAGTCTTTAAAACCTTGAATCTTCTGGCACCAAGATCACTGTCCTTTATACTATATGATGTTACCTCCAGATTGTGTGTAGTTCAGAGTAAGGATCTGAGCAATTAGAACCCTAGACTACATGTTCTGACTATCTCAAAAGGGTTACAGAGTACTAAACAGGTGGGTTTCCAGGAAGAGGCACCCAGGAGACAAAGCTTTACCTTGTCCAGGATTGTACTGTCACCTTCTATATACAGCTACTCTATGGAAGCTGGTGGAGTCAAAGGTTGTTGTTATTCAAGCCTTTTCAGTCATATCTAACTCTTTGTGACTCTATTTAGGGTTTACTTGGCAAAATTACTGGAGTGGTTTGACATTTCCTTCTCCAGCTTGCTTTTACAGGTGAGTAACTGAGGCAAAAGATGTTAAGTGACTTGCCCAGGGTCACACAGCTAACAAGTATCTAAGGCCAGATTTGAATTCAGGAAGATATCTTACTCACTCCAGTCCCAGAGCTCTATCTGCTTTGCCACCAATCAGAGGATCTGGATTCAAATCCAATCTATGCTACTTTGGGCAAATCACTTCACATCTTATCTTGACACCTTCATCTGTAAAATGAGGGACTTGGACCTCTAAAGCACTAAATCTATGATCCTATGGCCTCCCTTTCTTAGGTATCAGTGTTGAATTATACCAGTTGAGAACCTCAAGTAGATCCAAAGTTCTTTTGATTTTTTTTCAGTCTTCAACATCAGACAAACCTTTATGAGACTTGGTAGTTAAAGGAGAGAGAACTTGATGAAAGCATGTTATTTTAAAAATCCCAATTAGTTACAGAGGAAAGGTTATAATTATTCTTCTTTAGAATTGTCTAAGAAGAGCATAGATAGAAACTATATGGGTAGTTTTGTGGTATTTCTGCTTGAAGCAGAATGGATAATTTCATCTCTTCTAGACCCGTAGTTCTGTTAGCACCTAGAGCATGGTATCTAGACTCTGTTACACATCCTCATTTTCCTTTCTTTACCTAATCTATGACAAAGTAAAGTCCCAAATTACCCAGTCAGAAACAAGAATCAATAAGCAGAATGATAGACATGAGATATACTTTGGGGTATAATACTGAAGGTGTTCAGATAAACCTTATCCACATTTTTTTCAAGTTCTCAGACTGATACATAGAGCCTTTCACCTGAGGATAGAATAAACAATACATTTGTTGTCAGCTATAACAACTTTCCTAAGCTAATGAACTAAGCCCATTGTGATAATTCCCACAGTTCTTGAGGTCTAGCTACAGGATTGACTACTTTGCTTCTCAAATTTCAATGCAAGTCAAAGTTTTAACTATCAGACAATCAATCTAAACACAATTCCAAATGCTTTCTTCCTGGAAGCTCAGTGAATCACACACCAAAGACATTTAGCAGTATGATATAGTGGTAAAGAGAAAACCATACTATTTCATAGTAACAATATTGCCAGATGTTAATTTGGATTTGGTTTTTGGACTTAAGTTTGTTAAGAAAAAAAATGAGCAAATACAGATTTCAAAACTCTTCTAAGAGGTGATAGTTCTAAGTTTGCCTAAAAACTGAGGATGATTTATAATTAGACTTGGATCCTTGTACTGATTCTGCCTCTTCTTGGATGAATGATTGTGGGCAAGTCACTTATCCTTTCTGAGCCTCAATTACTGCATTTGTAACATGAAGGAATGGATACTTTACTGATCCACTTCTCAGATCTACTGTAAAGTGGCAATGAGATAGCATTTGCAAAACTTCTGAATGAGTGTTGTTAATTAAAATGTACAGTACAAATGCAAATTATTATTATCAGCATAAAAATATTTTTCTATAAATTAAATCTTTTGCCACAAATAGTTTGGTCATTTTTATTCTACCAGAAACAATGATAGGGAGTGTATTTCTTTTATGAAGCAACACAATGAAGATATAATAAACAGATATCTTTAATGTATGTTTCATCCTCCTTACTACCCCAACTCCCGTTTTGTCACCTCACCCCCTGAAACATCTAAAGTGACAGATGAGAAAAACACAGCTACGACAAAGAAGTATTAAAAGAAACTGAGATACGTTGTCCACAGTGCACTCCCTGGACATTTCCCTTCCTTGTGGTGCTTCCCAGTTGTTCACCATGAATTTTATCAAGGTTTGGGATTTTTTGTTTTGTGTGTGTTTTTTCCCTTGGGGGAGGGGCAGAATTTGTGACACAAGGGGCAGAGAAGAGGAGAAAAGTTTCATGTTTCATCACAAAATGTTCCTTGTAAAAAAAAAAATAGATATATCCAATACAATTGTTGTGCCAATCGCTGTGAAGTACCACCTCGGTTGCTGTATTTCTGGAGTTTGAACAGTTGTCCCTACAACAGCTGCATTTTAGTAAGCCCAGGGCAGGTGGCCCCAGATAAGCCACTTGCCATTCATAGTCAGGATGAGCCCTCTTGCTCAGAGTTCATAGTCCAAAGGAAAGAGTCTGTGTGGTTTTTTTTTTTTTGTTGTTGTTGTTGTTGTCCTTGTTGGGGAATGGAGACAGAGGAGTGGGAAGTAGATTGGGGGAAGGAATGAAGGTGTGGCAGGGAGTGACAACTTTCTTTTTACTTCTTCAATGCAAAATACAAATCCATTTTAAAATCTGAGTATTTTGAAGTCTGTATGTTGTCCTCACACTACACAAGAGAATCCACATGAACAGAAAATAGCTTCACACCACAAAAGTCCACTTCTTGTGATTTCATATCACCACATTAAAAAAATGTTCACCCAGCTACCAAATCTGACCACAGATATTTCTAGTGAATCAGCCAAAAAGTTGTTAAATCAACTTGAGGGTCTTTGGACATGCTCTTTGGGAAGAAGGAATTTTGAAGACTTTTGAACAAAGTCTTTAAGGATATGTTTGCATCTGTTTTTTTCCTGATACAGCAAGTAGTTTGATGTCTTTGCCTTTCCCCCTGTTCTCATCCCTGAAGTGAGGGGCATGGATGCTGAGCCTGGTAGGCTGGTCTGAAGGGAAAGGAAAGGGAAAACTCAGGACCTTTTCGGTCATCAGATCAGATCAGCTCAGGAGGGATCCACCACAGAAGGAATAACGGCGAGCTGCAAACCAAGATCAGAAGCTGTTACAAACCAACTCGATTTCAGCTCTGAAAGTCACCAATTGTACTAGGCAGAGACCTACAAGGAAGGAGAAGGTGGAGGGCAGTCTAAAACCAGTATAGATCCTTGCTTTTGTCCTGAGGCTGCAAACCTGAGAACAGAGAGAAAACAAAACAAAAGAGAGAGAGAGAAGAGGGGAAGAAAGGCACAAGATATTTAAGGACAGAGAAAGACAAACACCACTGTTTTACTTGTGAGATTCAAAGAACTGAGCTAAAGGGTTGAATTAAAGTAAAAAGCAAAGCATAGAGAAATATCAACTCTAGACCTTGGTGGGGAGAGAGTGTGGAAAGTCAAAAACAATGACTGAGTTTAATGTGTTAATAATACAGTTATAAAATTTCATATAACTAATATATATTTGTCACTATTTCCTTAAAAGAGGTCTTTTGAGTATACTTTTCAAGTGAAACTCCTAAAGGGTAATTCTAACATTTAACTTTAAAGTGATGTTCCTTGGTATCTTTAAAATAGCCCTGTGAGTTGTTATTATATGGATGCCCCCATTACTTATTTTCTTTCTATTAAAATGGCTGAACAACTAATGACAAGTGACATGACATCCAAACCGTAGAGTGTTTTACACTGGGCATGCCATGCTTGATCTTTGTTTCTTTGTCTGGCAATGCTATGCCTAAAATTCTTTTGTGTGGAGTTGAAAATAATAGATCCCACTGCAACCCATCCCATCCCCCCAAGCTGCCACAAGTCATAGGGGGAGGGGAAGGTAAAACAACCCAAACACACATGGTATAGTGGGGAAAGCACTACACTTAGAGTCAGGAGTCCAATATTGGTTCTGCCATTTACTAAGTTTATCATCTTAGTTAGGCAAATCATTTAACCATAATCTCAGCTTTCTCATCTGCAAAATGAAGGTGTTCAACTAGATGACTTGTAAGTTCTCTTCCAGCTCTAATCTTACAGAATACTCTAATTAAAATAAGGATCATATCAAAGTAGGGTAGGGACCTATTTTTACTCTGGAATGGAAGTAACTCCTCTGGTAAGGAAAAGAAACTATTTTGAATCAGAAGATTCACATTCATTACGTAAGGGAACCTTAGAATGAGCCTTAACTGGGATCATTCAGGTCACTCTGAGGAAAAAAGGAACAGATGGGAAAAGAAGAGCCCCCCAGTACTTTACCTGAGTCCACATTGAGGCCCAGGCTCTGTCCCATGTCTCCTGCGGGGCTGGGAAAGGGCCCCCCTGGCGTGGTCCATGCTGAGCCAGCTGACTCGCTTTTGCCCAGTTCGCATGGTGGGCTGACCGGCGTGGGCACTGAGGCTGGCGTGAGGCGGTGCTGCCTGACCGAGGCTGGGGGCATCAGCAGTGAACTGTAGCGGGGGTCGAAGTGGGGGCCATAGACTTCATGCATGGAGGCAGGTCGAGGGAAGGCAGTGCCCTGGGCCCCGATTGGCCCGCCCAGAGAGTAAGGATGGTGAGGGTGGGGGTGCGGGTGGTGATGATGGTGATGATGATGATGGTGCGCATGGTGCCACGGTTCGGCCGCCCCTTGGTGAAGGTGGCTGTGCAGAGAGGCTGGGGAATAGGGGTCTGCTGCAGCAAAGGGGAGGTCACTGTGGGCTGCAGCCAGTGGACTGCTCAGTGAGGAAGCTGTGACTGCTGGCTGGTATGTGCTGTTCCAGAAAGAAGGAGGGAAAGTGCGCTGGTTCATCGGGAAGGAACCATCTATAGGAAAGATGTGGGATAGGACAAGAGGACAGAGAAAAGGAAGACAACTCATGAGACCACTTTCTCTATCATCATCATCATCATAGAAATCACAGTGAGCAAGTTGCTTCACCTGTCTGGGCCTCAGTTACTTATCTGGAAAATGACGGGTTTGGCCTAGATACTATCTCTAAAAGTTCCTTTAAGTTCTAAGCTGCTATGCTCCTCAATAACTTTTATTTTTTTGGAGAGGAGAAGACAGGGCATTTGGGGTTAAGTGACTTGCCCAAGGTCACATGGTTAGTAAGTGTTAAGTGTCCGAGTTCAAATTTGAACTCAGATCTTCCTGACTCCAGGGCCGGTGCTCTATTCACTGCACCACCTAGCCACCCCCTCAATAACTTTTTAAGGGGGAATGTTTTCCATTAGGCCAGAGACTTCTCTAAGAGCTATAAAAGGAATTGGGGACCATCTTGGTACCCCTGCCACCACTGAGCCACCCTCCTCCTAGCCTATGCCAAGTACTGAGGCACAACCACAGGTCTGTCTTGGACAGAGAAGGAAAAATTAGGAAAAAATCTTATCTATTTCTTTGGGGCCTCAGTTTCCTTATCTGTAAAATGGAGGTGAACTTGATGACTTTTAAGGTCCCTTCTGCTCCTAAATTCCGTTAGTGCAATGTCATTCCTCTGACAGCCACAATAAACTTTTCCCAAAAGGAACATTCCTCCTGTGTGCCATATGCATCCTATTGCATGGATTCTACCTGTGAAGACTTCCAGGAAAGAACTTTCATTCACTATTTTGCCTGGGTAGTAGGTGTCACAAATACAGGCAGCCAGTGTGAAGGCATGTTAGTGTTTGTGTGTGTTGGAGATGGGGGATGATGATCTGACTGGTTCCCTGGAAAGCTGGGTAGCAGTGGGCACTCTGAGGAAGTCATACCCAACTTTAAGAAACAAGCATTTCCCAGAAGGCTGCCCCAGTCCCAGAGGAAAGAGGCTCTCCATGGGTGTCTGCACTCTCTACTTCTGATGAGTCCCAGCGTGGCTGGCATAACTGCCCCCAGGCATCTTCACTATAAACGTTTTCCCATAAAGTGAATGGTCTGTCTTCACACGCATGATCTCTAGGTTAGCTAACCACACTCTTCCCCTCTCCTTTCCTTCTCTGCTCCCTCCTCACTTCCCCATTAGCTGCCTTAGCTCAGCAAGTGAACTCTAGGGTAAATCCGACTCAGACTGCCGAGAATCCTACCTAGGGATTTGGGACGCTTTGGTTCTTCTCTTTCCTTCAAAAAGCCGGTTTTCAAATAATGCTTTTGAAGAAGCCCCACAACACGGAAAGGAGGGCAGAGTTTTTGTTTGTTTGTTTTTTCAGGAAGGGAAAAGAAAGCAGTTTCTTCTCCTCCTTAGGAATTTGTAGGTGTCTGCATTTCCAAGCCCTCACTATTACCAGCTAATTCCCCAGACTCTCACTAAAACCCACTAGTAATATTAGCTCTCATCTCTGTTATGTATGAACATCATATCATTTGCTTATCCCTGCAGCCTTGTGAGGTGATGGATATTATTATCAAACTAATGTTATAGATAAGGAAACCAAATAGCAGAGAAATTTGCCCGTAGTCATAATAGTGCAGGAAGCACACGATGCCTTTCCTTGGGTGTTATATAAAAAACAGTGGTTGACTTTATGATTAGGCCAGGGGGAAATTAAAAGAATTTTGGGTACTTAGGATTGGAGCAATTGAATAGTGCTGTTTATTAGTGTTAGTATTATTTGGGTAGAGGCAGCTTTGGTGTAGTGTGTAATATA
Source organism: Petaurus breviceps papuanus (assembly GCF_028583685.1). Lineage (NCBI taxonomy): Eukaryota > Metazoa > Chordata > Mammalia > Diprotodontia > Petauridae > Petaurus > Petaurus breviceps. Next base: position 33,279,721 of record NW_027187391.1, read on the forward strand.
GATCTGTCAAGACCTGGTTTCAAGTACCATCTCTGATTCACCCTTGCTGTATGACTGCTATAACCTCTGAGTGAAGATGCCAACCTGCTTTGATAGAGGACATTTCTTCCTTAGGAAACTCCATCAAAGAAACCACAGGTCCAGTCAACTCTCCCTATTTTGGCAGAATGATGTGTGGAGAACACAATTCCCTCTCTTAAGAAGAAAAGAAGCCTGGTATAGTAGAAAAAGGTAAATTTCCATCCTTTCTTAAGTCTTTCCCTCCCCCTACCTTTTTTGTTCCTAAATTCATCATTCCAATATTTATTCACATGGGAAATTATTCACTTAGCAAGAAAGCTTCTCAGCCTTACTTTTCCCTCGACAAATTAGTGACAAATTAGCTTGCCAAATAAAAAAACCATTTAGCCTACCAGGGATTCTGGTGGGAGAGGGGGTGAGGTGAACCCCTAGCAGGAATTACTGATGGCAGAGGTGAGGAAAACTTGGGAACTTCAGATCTACACATCATTTGAGGTCACCACAAGCTGAGAAAAATGTCTCGTGACCATACCTAATGCTCTGGGACTTTTAGGAGAACGATTACAAAGTGGGATCTATTGACAAAAAGAGGTGTTCCCAAATGAACCCTGTTTGTATCTCTCTGATGTACCTGTTAAACTCAGCTTTGTAAAATAGGTCTCTCTTTTCCCATTGTGTAAGTCCATTGAGGTCAGTTACTGTGCCTTATTTGTCTTTGTAAGCTCCCCAAGAACATGAACTAGTTTTATTTTGTCTTTATATCTTCAGGGACCACCATAATGGTTGGCACAGAGTAGGCTCTTTAATAAATGGTTTTTCTTTTTTCATTATTTTCTAGCCAACCTCACTCTCAAGGCCTTGCATATAGTAGACACTCTTTAAATATTAAATGAATATATGCCTTCCTTTCTCCCATTTATTTTCCTCTTCTCCCTCCCACTTCCATCGCTATCCTGCTGTCAGGTAGAATTTTTGAGAATTTGTTATGCTTTAACCGTAGGGCCCACTCTTATGAGTGGAAAGAGGGACGAGGAGACACTTTCTCCTATCCCACCCTCCTCCCAACAAAGAAAGCCCCATTTGCTTACCCCTCCAGGACCCAGAACTTCTTGGAGTTTTGCTGCTGGCGCAACCGGGTGAGTAGCTACTGGGCTGGCTCAGGGCCCTGCTGAAATGCTCGTCCACCACGGAGCTGATATCTCCTTGGAAATATGTAAACAGGACGCAGCGCGAGTTGATGTACTCTGCCTCCGGGGGGCGCTCCTTCTCCGGGCTGCAGTCTTCCTCTTTGATACTCGCCGGAGTGTTGCTGGAGAAGGAGGAGCTCCCACTGCTGGTGCTGGCATTGCTGCTGCTCTCCGGGGCTTCTTGCATTTTCGAGTAAAAGGCTAGTTTCTGCCAGGTGGGATGTGGGTAGGGGTGGGAGTGGAATGAATGAGAGAAAAAGAAAAAGTCAATCCTAATCTCGAAGATTGTTGTGAGGTGGCAGGACCTTAATCCAGCCTGCATCTTCTTCACCCAACCTTGGGTCCCTAAAATGCGCCATTTAGGTGTCCTCATATTAAGTGTGTGTGTGTGTGTGTGTGTGTGTGTGTGTGTGTGCACACGCGCGCGTATTTGTTGCGCGTAGTAATGGATAGACAGGCAGTCCAGATTAGATCCTGCCAAGGATTACCTTTCCCAAATAGCTAACAGATAACTGCGAAGTCACCTTCCCAACATTGGTAGTCAGTGGCTAAGCGCAGAAGGGATTCCTACTGCCGTCATCCTCCCAAAGGCTTCTTCCTCCCTGTCCATCCTCCAAAGCGAAAAATATTTTGGAGAAAATCTGGGCTAGCCAAAGTTCGCAGATGGATGCACCCATAAATCTCCGTTCCTTGGAACCAATCATACTCAGACCCGGGAGACACAACAGGCTCAACCTAAACGGGGCCTGGACAAACCTGGATTCATTTTAGGGCTTGAGGAAACATAAAGAGAAGCTAACCCTCCCCAAGACTCAGGGCAGAGGGAACCAAAAACCTCAACGAAGTTATAGGATATTGGATATAGTCGGCAGCAGAAAGTTTGTCTATATTTTTATTTAGAAATGAGCAAACCATATTTGTGGGAAATGAAGAGCAAAGATCACGACCACGAGGAAGTAGATCATTTCAATAAATAGCTCGTGGTTACTTCGGTTGCTTGTCATCGTCTTATTAAAGACAGTCCCGGTTTTCTACGACTTGTAACGTCGGGGGAAAAGCCTGTGTTTTTCTGATCATTTTCAAACACTAAAAACCTTTCTACCTTCGCCAAGTCAAATCTGCAAAGGAGGAGAAAGATCTCTTCCTTCAAGATTAATGTGTGTTCCTCTATAACTGTCCAAATTGTTTGAGATTGTTCATTAGATAGTTGGATTTTTCCCCCTGTCAGCTCGCACTTGGTTTGTAAAATAATTGCATTTTATACATCTTTTGTCCTTTAATGAATCAATGAATAAAAAAAAAATCTACCAAGTGAAACAACAGATTCCTTGAGAAACTGGAAACCCAACAGCTATTCCTCAAGCTACTTTCTCTCTGGCTGGCTGGAAAAAAAAAAAAAAAAACTCTTTTCAAAGACCTTAGCAGAAATAAACACGTCATTTATAAATACCACCACTTCCTAAATGCCGTTTCTTCCCTTGGTTTAAAAGGGCTACTTTCTGAAACCAGTGTCCGACTGAAAGAGAACTTCGAAGATGGAGGGGGTAAAAATAATATAAGAATGAAATAAAGGGAAAGAAAACCCCAAGTTTCCAATTCACCAATTAATTTTCTATACTGGATTAATGCTTTCTGACCAAATAAATGAGCAGGAGATTTGAAATGGGGGTGGGATCGATATAAATGTTCTTCAGCGGGAAACTAAGCCTTCTTCCTCTTTTGTACTTGGAAAGATTTGAGAAGTCTCACTACGTGTTTACCGTTTTGTTTCCTGACTTGAAAATCCATGCTTAGGTTGCACGGACCAGAGCGGGGAAAAGAGGTGTGAGTAAAACGTATTTTCTAACAGGCACAGCCTTTCACGAAAAAAAGATCCCTTCCAGCTCCCTCCCCCACTACCCAAGGAGTTTACAAAATAGAAGTTAAATGGATCCCATAAAAAGAAAAGCAGTTTGTGAGGTGCAAGGATTGTTTCCATTTAGGTAAATGAGGCTCAGGCAAAGGCTATGTCGTAGTTCCTCTCTTCTGCGGGAAACGAAACAAAACATGGAAAACTGCACACACCCCCTCATTAATAAAAGTTATATTAGAAATGTCGTATTTTATGCCATGCTATTGGTAACGAATTGCCGCCGTGGAAACACTGCTTAGGGCTGCAGAGCCATAAACCACACAATTCGAGAATTGGAAGGGACCTCAGCAGCCGTGCAGTCCAACCTGAACACCGAAGACGCCCTGACTATAGCACAATAGAATTCGCAAAGTTGACGTCAACTGAATTTACTCTAAGGGAAACTAAAATTACGAGTGCATTTCTTTTGAATATAAAGGGAATGCAATTCTGTGACGGCGCGCTCGAGATTTAAGTTTTCTTTTTAAAAAATCATCTTATATTTCAGACTAAAACTTAATAGCCACCGAGGGCAAGATCTCCGCGAAAACAGGAAAAGGAGAAAATCAAAAAGACTTAGCATCGCCATCACGTGGCCGTGAACCCGGCTATGAAGAAACGAACAACCCAACATCCCCAAACGCAAGAGGGGATTAGCAACCCAATTGAAACCTTCCAGCAGAAGCAAAGGAACAAGTAAAAAGGCTTTGCTTAATATGATAGCAGAAGAGTTGTCCTACTTGGCAGCCCCTGCTTCTGGAAGGCGTTTGCTAATTGCTCAGACATCGGAGACCACGATTAAAGATGACCCAGGCTCACTGTTCGGGGGCAAGGAGTAGAGCGACTCCTTGGGAATTCTCAGAAGAGTCACCGAACCTAGGGTACAAATGGCGTCCGTGTCAGAAGGTCAGAAATCCCATTCATCGCCAGCCCAAACTCCGGGTCTCGCCTCCGGCTGTTTGCCCGTTGAGTGTGGACGATGCTTGTCCACGCGCGCCTACGCGGACATGGAATGCGGGAAGCAGAAACCGCGCTCAGGAGAGGGAACAGGAGCCTTCAAGTGCGGGTCACTTTGCTCTGACAGCTCCAGGAATGCCCCATCCTTGCCTTGAGTTGCTTCACAATATCACTGGTGCCCACCCCTCCCTTTGATCCAAGACGACGCATACCTACCTGATGATAGGGAGTATAAGCTGCTGCAAAGTAAGGCTGCGGAGGACCATAGACTTGGTACATAACATCCAGACAGCTCATGGCTAACCGCAGCGGGAAATTAATTTTTTCGATCATCAACTCCTGTCCAGACAAGCGAAGTGATGCTGCCTGGGGCGGTGCCTGGCGCTAGGAACCTTATTCATTGGCGGCGGGTGCGGGGGGTGGTGGCAGCACGTTCTTAACTCTTTGGCTCTCTCTCACCTGCAACAACAACTCCAGTAACTGAGCTTCGGGAGAGCGACTCCCGGGTTTCAGCCAGGGGGAATTTAAACCCCAAGCACCGCGCAGTGACGCCACTCTAGGGGTTCCGAAGTGGGAGGTAGAGGTTATGGAAGGTGGGCGGGCAGCTGGGGTCCAATAGGGAGGAACGTCTGGCTCGGGCGTAAGCTCGCTCTACAACTCCCTGGGGCTCCCCGGCGGCCCTCCAGAGGCTGCAGGGAGCACTGACTTCGCCACTTGGGGGCGGCCGGGCAAGGGTGCGTTGGTTCTGGGGGCACCAGGTGCGGGGAAGCAATGGGGGTTCGGAGTCCTCAGAAGGCAGAAGGGAGTTCCCAGGACGAAGGAAAAGGGCCGGGGGAGGAGGGATTGGACAAGAGAGAGGATTCCGAGAGAGCCGCTCGGCAAGAGGGAGACAGGAAGGAGAGGGGACGCTTGCTTCATGTTTGGATCGGGGAAAGCAACTGGGAAGCAAGGTGTGTTCTTCCTAGTTAGGTTCTGTGATGTACGCAGGGGAGGCCTCGACCTGGACCTTCTGGGAACTGGTCCTGGAGAAAGGCACTTGGCCGAGGGAGAGTCTGGAAGAGTCCCGGGTCTTTCAGATATAGTCTCGGGTCGTTCAGATAACGAAGAAAGCAAGTCTCTGCCGCAGAATTGCAGTGGATGGCAAATGTTTTTTCTATTTTTAAAAATATTCTCCCTTCACATTCCTTTTCGTCTGCTTTCCTTTCTTCCAGTCTCTCATCCTGAGCCCCTCAAAGCACAAATGACTAGATCCTTGCTCTTCCGGTCTGTGATGCTGAGCAGCTTTCTAGGAGTTTGGGAGAACTGTTTATCCAAGTTCTTCCCTTACCCATCTTTCAAGGTACACACTACCTAGTAAGGATTTTAGAGGTCCTCCATTTAGGGGGAATTTTATTTTATTTTTATCTTTTCAAGGACATTGACACGTTTGACTCAAAGAATGACTCCTGAGAAGTAGCTTCAGTGACAAATCAGAAATATCGAATTCAGTGAGTAAAAAGATGGTATTGGGTATAGGACAAAAAAAGAGGCTTTCAGTTGCACCCTCTTAAGAGTGGAAATGTGGGGGAGATAGGACAGCTGCAATTTCTTCTCTGTGTAACTTAAGCAAAAGAAGATACAGATGATATTTCCTGCCAACTGTGTAAGCAATTATAAAGCAACAAAGGTTTAAAAAAAAAAACCCTTATCTGCCTCTTTCCGATATGCCCAAGACTCTAGACTTTTGACATGAGACTCTTTCCTCCTATATCACCTTTTCTCCCCTTGCCCTTCCCCCCAAAGGATGGATCCGTTTCTAAGTCACTGAAAGCAGTTTCCTTTTATTTTGAAAAACTTCAAAAAAATCTTATTCATACTTGAACTATGGGCTACCTATCTAAGCCTGGGGCAAGGTAGAAGGATGAGAATTCGGACGGGGGTTGGTGATTAAGGAATCCAGTGCCAGAAAGTGTCCAGGTGGGCAAGAGTTGTGTTGGAGCAGGTGTCTGAGTTTAACAGCGCCAGACAGAATAGAAACATCTCCCCTAATTCTCCACGGTTTGAGGCCGTAGGACGAGAGAGGTGCAGAAGTGAGGCAATAGCTCGACTATGTTAACCACAAAATAAATGTGCTTCCATTACGTGGATATTTGTGGCCAAACTTGTAATTTTACAATCTGTGTAGATTAATGTGACAATTGCTTTATTTCTGTTTCCCTCGAAACGCCTTAGAGGTAGTTTCCTTAATGGATATTGGGAGAAACTTTAAAAGCAAAGCAATTCGTCGGTCAGCAGGCATTTATTAAGCTCTACTATCTACCAGGCACCACGCTCCCACAAGAAAACATGAACAATCCAGAAAAAAACAACCCCCAAACTTTTTACTCAGAAGTGTAGAAAGAGAGACAGCTGCTTTGGACTCTTTTCCTCTTTGGTACCCGCAGGCCGGGTCAGAGGGAAATTAATCTGGGCAAAAACATTGTTCTCTTCGCTTCCCTGGGAAATGAGAATCTCTGGGGGGGGGGGGGTGGGGGGGGAGGTCGGGGGGGGTGTAGGGGGGGGGGGAAAGGGGAAGCTACATTTGTTTATCTACATTTCTCTTCCAGGGAGCAAGACAGGTTGCTTCTGCGGGGAGTAACTTTTCAGTAGTGACATTCACATATTCCGCCCCACTTTCGTGGGACCACTTAGAGTAAATGATCCCCAATGTGTATTCATTAGGTTGTAAACTTTAGGGCAGGGACTGTCTTCTTTTTGTATCCCCAGTTCTTAGCACAGGGCCTGGCACATAGTAGGTAATTAATAAATGTTTATTGATTGATTAATTTGACTCCACTTCTAACGGAGGGAAGCTGCTCTGCTTTTACGAATAGATCTCCGAGCCTGAAGAATTTCTAATGTAGTCTAGACATTTATCTTGCCACTGGATCCAGATGGCTCCGGAGGAGATCTCCAGTGAGGCTGGTGACTTTGCACAGCTCTGCCTCACTTAAATCCAATTCACTTGCAAGTCCTGATATCACCTTCCTGATATCAATGTCCTTTTCGAGAATGAAGGACAGACAAGAAGACAATTACAGCGCTGACATGCTTAGGAACAGACCCAAATGGTTGGCAATTTGAGCATCGTTTTTGGAAGGATTTCCTTCCCAGCTGGCAGCTGCAGTATCCGTTGGCTTCGCCTGGCCTCCTCCAGAAGAAAGGAAAACTTTCGCGTCGTCTGTGCGCTGTATTAGAGAGGTAGCACATGGGCTTGGCACAGACGGGTATCTCTGGCGTCAGGAAGGGTTTTATCTTCTCTATTTTCAGAGGAGACAAGAAGAATGTCCTTACTCTAGCTGGCTACCTACTCCCTCCCCTAGATGGGATCTGCTTTTGAGGGCTTCTCTTGTGGTGTTTTGCATTCAATTCTATAGCATACTTTACAGAAAGGCAGCGTGAGGATGGAGCGCTGCGTTCGTTGGATTTGAATCCTATCTCAGGCATTTACCAGTTTGTGACCCTGGAGAGTCATTAAACATTTTTGAATCTTAGTTTTCCCATGTGTAAAATTAGGATAAAAATTCCTATCTTTGTTCTGAGTCAATAAATATAGGCGCATTGCAGATTTTAATGCTCAATATAAATGGGCTACTGTTGCAGGTGCCACTTCTCCCATTTAGCTAACTGGGTATTTTGAACCCGCTAAAGCCAACCCATCAAAATACGAGATTATAGTTCTTGTTAACATAATTGAGGTCCTGCTCTTGGGTAGTACTACATGTACTAGTGTGTTTCTTTCATTCTGATTCTTTTGCGGGCTTTGGTTGTTTGTTTCACCTTCTCAAATCTTTAATTCTCTGTCTAGAAGCAAACTTAGCTCTGGATTCTTCTTGCCACCCTCTCTACACCTTCTTTGTTTCTCCCAGGGTGCTCCTCTCTTCTCTCATAATGTCGTCTGTTTATTTAGACCTCTAGCTCTTTAGTCTAGGGCCACCTTTCTCTCCCCACCCACTCCTCTCTAGCAGATTTCCCCGTCCATTTCCCCAATGCACACATTATCCCTCCTTTGTCTTTCTGTCTTTTCAGAGGAGGGGGACAATGTGGACAGCTGAAGCCAAAATCTCAGCCTCCTATTCCAACAGTAGCAGCTCAATGTCTCTCAGGTTTGGGATCCTGTGAAACCACACAGAAGGAGGTAAGGGGCCCGGGGTTCTCTGGGGCTATTTTGAGTTGTTTCAAGCTGAAATACAGAAATGAAACCCCAGCCATTTTATTCCCAGGAGCTGCATGGAAATATTGGTCTCAAAGGACTTTAATCTTCACAGAGATAGGGAAAGAAGTATCTTTCCAAATACCATTTATAGCCTTTCTGAATCTACAGCAGGCCAGTAAGACACTTACAAAGTTACTATGAGGCTTAAAAGGGGGGCATCCCTAACCTCTCATTTTTGATTGGGAAAAGTGAACCAAAAAATGTGAGTCTCCTTGCCTAAGGCTGCTGTTCTTACTTCTCAATCCCCTTTATTCAAGAAAAGAAAAACGACTCCTTGCAAGGCCGGGACTTTGGAATGGATTCTAAAAACACAGGAAAATGGGACTAGGCATAGCACATCAATCCTATATAGAATTTAGGGAGGGGAAACAGGAGTTTTCCCCAAAGAAATAGATCTGAAAGAAGAGTAACCTGTAATAATGTTCCATCTCCCCATACCTGGTGAAATAAAAGATAAATAAGAGGATATGAATAAAATAACCAGGTTCTGATTCTTCTTAAGGATCAGAAAGGTGTTTGGTTATTGTATCCTTTCTGAACACTGGAGAAGAGTAGTCCTGCAAAATTTTTATTGTTATTGCCACTACTGAGAGACAGAGGCAAAGGAACACCCAAGAAAAAGTAGAACAACATTGAATTTCAAACCTTTTCTAGTTAAGCATATTCTTTTTGTCTTAAGTAAAACCATCAGGATAATCCCCATTACTACAAGTTGTATTGTCTTGTTTTAGCTCTTACCTGCCTGGCTACTCCTTCTTAGTCTCATCTTCCATGCCCCTTTCTCCACCCTCCATATGTAGATTTACCCAAGCTCTATCTTGAGCCCAATTCTCTCTATTCACTTTCTTGGAGATCTTGTTCATGTGTCTGTTGTTCCACTATTATCTTTAAGATGATTTGGGCTCCCAGACTGATATATTCAGCCCAAATCTCCTGAGTTTTGGTCCTTCAATACTGCCTACTGGACATTTCCAAATGGATGTTCCTTAAGAATCTCAATTTCAACATGTCTAGAACAGAATTCATTTATCTGAATGTGTATTCTCTTCTCTCCTTAATCACTTTTCTGTTGAGGGCACCACCATCCTTTTATTGATTCAGGTTTGGAACCTTATGGTTACTTTTGGCTTACTTCACCATTACATCTAACCAGTTGCCATGTTTTGATCATTCTATTTAACATCTTTCACATATGTCCTTTTATCTCCACTCAAACCACAACAACCAACATCACCTTCTGCTGAGACTATTTTGGTGGCTTACTGATCGATCTCCCTGACTCAGTTTGATCTTCCTACTTCAATACATCTTCTACTCAGCTGCCAAAATGATATTTCTAAAGAACGAGTCTAATTGTGCCACTCTTCTGCTCAAAAAGCTACAGTGGATCCCTATTGCCTCTAGAATAAAAGTTCTAAAACCCTCTGTTTAGCATTTAAAACCTTTTATAATTTGGCCAATTCAGTCAAAACCAATTAATAATCATATAACTCTTTTGAGAATCATTGTACTTTTCTCTCCTTTACAATTCTATATTCCAGCCAGACTTATCTACTTATCACACCCAACATCTTCTATCTCTGTGCCTTTGCACAGGTTGATCCACATGCCTAGAGAGTCACTTCTTTCTCATTGATGTCACAGAGAATATCTAATTTCCTTCAAAACTCAGTTCAAGGGCCATGTCCAATGGTCTTATTTCTCCTCCCATTTGCTAGTATCCTCCCTGATAGAAATTCTTATTCTCTCTCTTTCTCTCTCTCCATACATACACATACATATATGCACATGTGCATATACATTAATATTATATAGTATTTACATTTATTATATAATATATATTTAATATTTATAATATTTATATAATTACATACTTATAATATATGGTTTATATAATATATAAAATATTATATTATATTTATATGTATGTGTCATTTTACATTGGTAAAATGGGCTCCCTTAGGTCCAGTACTGTTTTATTTTCATTTGAATCTTCCATACCCAGCATGGGTAAATAGTAGTGGCCTCATAAATACTTATTGAATAAAAAGTAAAATGCACAAAAGGGTATAGTGCAAAGTGAGTGGGAAAGCAGATTAGAGCCAAATAGTGGAGGGAGAGATAATGTTTCAAAGGAAGGTTCTAGGGGAGGTCCACATTACCAGATTTTGCAAAAAGGTCAAAGCACATTATATCTTAGAAGAACCCATTGGGTTTGAGAAGTAGGATGTTATTAATGACCTGGGAAGCAGTAGAGTGTGAAGGGGGTAGGGAGAAATAAAAATGAATAGAACTGAGAAAAATGGGGCACTATTCAACTTTATAAAAAATTTGGCAGTGAAGAGGAGAGGGATAGAACTATAGCAGGGTCAAGATAAAGTTTTTGTTGTTGTTAGTTGGATGGTTGTTTTTAGGTAGAGAAAATCTGACCATCTTTGTATGCAAAGGTATACCAGTAGAGATGGAGAGATTGAAGACGAAAGCATATAAGGAAGATCTATGGGATGATGTCCTTGAATTTGCAGGATGGAATATCATTGGGACATAGGTCCCTGCACAGTATGAGGACCACCTTATCTTCTGATTGGAGGTGGGAAAGTGGACATGTAGAGAAGTCTGAAGGCATGCAGGAGAGGAGATAGGAGAGGTCAATTCAGAATCACACATTTTCAAAGCTGGAAGGAACCTCAGCAGCATTCTTTACCAACTCATACCCCCAAAAGAATTCTCACTCTGACATTGTCAATAAAGTGGTCTTCCAGTCACTACTTGACAAATTCCAATAAGTCGGCCAGTACTGTTTCTTGAAACATCCCATTACCTTTTTGGGTAATAATAACAATGGTTAGAATTTAGATAGCTCTTTAAACTTTTCAAAGTTCTTTACATATGTTATCTGGTTTGTTTTTGATCCAAATGACAAACCAGGGAGGTAGATGCTATTATCTTCATTTTACAGATGAGGAAACTGAGGCACAGAGCAGTTAAGTGATTTGCCCAGGGCCACACAGTCAGTATGTGTCTGAGATAAGTTTTCAAACCAAGTATTCCTGACTCCAACACTCTATCCTCTGGTCCACTAGCTAGATAGATAGTTCTACTTGCAAAGAAGATTTTTTCTAAATGTGTTTCTTTGCTACTTTTTTTTTGCCTTTTGGAGGGCAATTGGGGTTAAGTAACTTGCCCAAGGTTACACAACTAGTATTTTTGTGTGGGTGCTAAGTGTCTGAAGCCAGAACCGAACTCAGGTTCTCCCGACTCTGGGGCTGGCGCTTTACTCATTGTGCCACCTAGCCGCCCTTCTTCTTTGCTACTTTGACCAATTGCTCTGTGTTCTTCTGAGATCAAATAGAACAAGTCTAATCTTTCTTGCACATGAAGTCCTTCAGGTCATAGACAGCCTCAGGCTTCACATTAATCATTTAAGTAGATGGCAGAGACTGCTTTTTCTCTTTGTACTCCCAGAAACTAGCACAGTGCCTTACATATAGGCAAATCTTAAATTCTTATTGGTTTGAATTGGATTGGAGACAAAGTTATATTCTGAAAGAGGGAGGCCTGGGTGTAGCTGGGGGCTTGAAGAGAAAGGGAAGGGAAAGATTTGAAATAACTCTGGTGGGAGATGTTAAAAAAAACAATTATTGTGCACACAATAAGAGAGAAATAAAAGGATGCCCCAGACCAAGAGCTATCTTAGATCCTAGGTAAGAGCCATAAGGTCTAGCCTGAACTTCTTTTCCAACAAGGGTCCTTAACTTTTTTTTGTGATATGGACCCCTTTGGCAATACATCCTCTTCTCAGAAAAATGTTTTTAAATGCATAAAAAGAAATATGTAAGATTGCAAAAGAAAACATTGAAATGCAATTAAGAAAATATATGAAACTTTTGATAAAGTAACATATCTAACAGTGGGTACATTATGGTAATTTTGGAAAAGTGATGAGAATGATATTTTGAGATATCTGTGATAAACTGTAAAGTTGAGAAATGCTTTTCATACACGATCACATTTGGCTTCACAACAACCTAAAAGATAGGTGGTGTTATTATCCTTATTATTATTCCTATAAGGAAACTGAGAGAGATTAGGTAACTCAGACTGACATAGCTCTCTGAGGCCGAATTTGAACTCTGTTCTTCATAACTCTGAGTCTAATATTCTTTCTATGATACCAACTGTCTTTCTTCCTGCTGGGCATGAGAAAACCAGAGACAGAAGACCATTATCCTTCCTTGCTGCCGTTGTTGTTTGTCCTTCATTCTCCAAGAGGACCATGCCATAAGGAGGGTGATGCCATGACTGGCAAGTGAATTGGACGTAAATGAGGGAGGGCTGTGCACAGTCACCAGCCTCACTCTCTTTCTGGAGACATCTGAGCAAGTGGCAAGATACAGATCAGGATGGCTGGAAATGGTCCCCATCTTACTTTTATATACAACACCAATGACAGGAGCATCCCTTCTGCTTTCCATCCCCCACCCCCAAACCCTGCCTCTTACTTCCTTTCCTCACTTTTTCTCTTCCTATTTGTAACAAAGACATTTCTTAGTTGACACTTAGCTCCAGTACATTGAAAAAATACTGTTTGGAAACATCACTCTGAACTCTAGAAGTAAATAGGTATTACTATTGCTCATTCTCCATTGTGCTATCCAGGTTTCCCATTTTATACTGATCAGAGGAAGTCTAGGCTGACTTAGTAAGAAGCCTGGATTTATTTATAAATATATGTATATTCTAGAAAATGACTGGAAAAGATATTACTTTAAGACGCTTGAAAAAAAAAGTGAGTAGGGTCTGAAGCCTCCCTCTGATACTCTTTGTGTGACCCTGTGCAAGTCATTTTTAGATCTGTGAGCCTTCATTTCCACATCTGCACAATAGGAATAATAATATCTGATTTAATTGCCTTGTAGGGTTTTTATGAGGAAAATGCTTTGAAAATTTTAAAGTGCCTTATGTATGAGACAATATATATGTTATACATACTATATGTGTGTGTTCATGTGTATACATGTGTATGTATATATATGTATGTGTGTATATATAATCCATTTTATGTGTGTGTATCCAATCCATGCCTCAAAGCCCATTTACATAAGACTTCTCTGGTGGTGACTGAGTATTCAATGTTCCACAGTTGTATAAGGGGTGCAATCAGCAAGAGTCCATGAGAGAAGAGAGATCTCAGTTTTTTTTTTCTTTTCTTTTCGCTTTTTTTTTTGGAGGGGGAAGATAGGGCAATTGGGGTTAAATGACTCGCCCAAGGTCACATGGCTAGTTTTGTGTTAAGTGTGTGAGGCTGGATTTGAACTCAGGTCCTCCTGACTCCAGGGCTGGTGCTCTATTTAAAAAAACATTTTTTTTTAAAGAAATCGAGGTTAAGTAACTTGCTCAAGGTTACATGGCCAGTTATTTTGTGATTTTTTTTTTTTTTTTGCCTTTTGGAGGGCAACTGGGGTTAAGTGACTTGCTCAAGGTCACACGGCTAGTTTCTTTTTGGTGTTAAGTGTCTGAGGCCAGACTTGAGCTCAGGTCCTCCTGAGGCTGGTTCTCTATTCACTGTGCCACCTAGCCACCCCGAGATCTCAGTTTTAAGAGAGAAGCGATTAGATACTGCTTTGGTACTAGGCTTTCCCTAGTGGGTACTTGAGAAAGGCTTGTTGACTTGACTCTGGAGAAGAGAGTGTTTTTCATTTTCATTTTGCTAGAACCGTTCCTCCAGTTGTAGCTTTAACTCCTGAATCCGGCAGCACGATTTTGTTTTCCGGGGCACATGGTCTGGAGATCCCAGGCTAGCCATGAAAGGATGTGTGAAGCTCCCACTGTAGAAACAGGGATATTAGAAGTATGTGCAGATTTGGATGGTGGAAGGCAACTAAAGGACTTCAAACTTTTGACATAGATATTTGACAGCATCAGTGTTGATCCTCCCCCAAACTTCTGTTTACAAACTTTGTTTCAGCAGAATGCTAAAGGGATTAAAGGGTGACCGCAGTGATAACTGACAGAAGGTGAAGATCTCCATTTGCGTATGATGCCCTGTCACATTCTTCCAGGGATTTAGACAGTTCCTTAGAGACTCACTCACTTTGTTCTTGGCATACATGTAAAGATCCTCAGTCCTGCTTGGAGTCTGGCATTGCCTGCTCCATAGTCCCTGGGACTCAGTGACAACTACATTCTTCATTTAATTGTGAAAAAGAAGAAAAACATCTTTAAAAATAAGCATCCAAACTGAGTGAGGAGAGCAGAACCAGGAGAACCTTGTACACAATTACAGACACATCATATCTGTGACAACTAACTTTGATAGACTGGACTCTTCTCAGCAATGCAAGGTTAGAAGACAACTCCAAAAGACTCATGATGGAAAGGGCTATCCACATCCAGAGAAAGAACTACAGGGTCTGAATGCAGATTGAAGCAAACTACTTGCTCTCTCTTTTTTGTGTCTTGTTTTGTTTCATTCCTTCTTTCTCACTGTTCGCTCCATTGGTTATAATTCTTCTTTACAACTTGACTAATGTTTAATGTGAAGGTAGTTGTAGAACCTATATCTGATTGTATGCCACCATGGAGGGAAGGGGGGAGGAGAGAGAGGGAGAGAAAAGTTGGAACTCAAGGGATTGTGGAACTGAATGTTGTAAACTAAAAGTAAATATATATATATAAAGCATCCAAGGGTAAATCAAGGGACAACATCTGATAGAAGATAGACAGCTAGCTTTGGAGTCAAAAAGACATGGCTTGAAGTCCTGCTTCTGGCACATTGGCTACAGGACCTTTACATCACAGGGCCCCCTAATAGCTCTCAAGGAATACAAGTAGCAGCCTAATTGTTGACTTGCTTTGGTAGAGGGAGATTCTTCACTGAGTGAAGAAATAACAGAGCTGGCTTAAAAAGATGTGGGATGGCTATGGTGGTACACCAAGGAAGCTGAAGATAGTCTATTTCTTCCAGCTCAGAAATTCTAAGTTGCAGTAGGCTAAGTGGTCAGTTGTATAATGAATGAGCCTGAAGGAATTGGGAGTTGCTTACAGAGCGTCAAACTGGCTCATGTTGGAAATGGAACAGACCAAAGTTTCCTTGCTGATCAGAGTGGGAACTGTCCTCTAAGGACTCTGTACTTCCAGCATGAGTGAGACCCAATCTCAAAAATAAAAACAAACACATAAATGAACAAAAATACTTTGAAAAACTATATGATATGCAGTAGGAAAATGCTTCAGAAACGCTAACCCAGTAGACTTCAAGTTCAGAACGCTCGGTATCTCTGTTCTTTTCTTTTATCCATTAAACCAAGCATCACATTTTAAAGGGAAACTGATTTATTACAATATTTAAAATACAAATGAAAACTTTCATCATTTTTACATTTTGAATCAATTATTAATAATTTTTTCAGGGATAATTAGAGACAATAACTCATACATATAGCATTTTAAAGTTTTCAAAGTATTGTTCTCATAACATACCTTTAAAGCAGGTAATTCAAATACTATAATTGCAATTGTGAAAATATGGAAAAGAAGGCTGAGAGAGCTAAAATGACTTGCTCAGGATCACACAAATAGTATCAGACTCTGGTTAATGTTTCAGATGCTCGTCTCTTTTTTTTTTCCAAGTCCATTAAGGTAATACCTTTTCTAGACAGTTTTTTAAAGAGGAGAATTTGGTAATTATCCAGATCATTTAGGAAATGTTGATAAATATGCTGACAAAACATTGTCAAATTGAAGATAATATGACAAACTTGCTCATTCAATAAATGAATCTATCAGTCAGCATTTATTAAGTACTATGTTCCAGATACTGTGCTAAATTCTGGAAGTACAAAGAAAAAAGTAAAATATTTCCTGACCCCAAGAGACTGCATTTTATTGGGGGAGTTAATAAGTACACAGAGACTATGGAGTTTAATAGACAGAGTACTGAACTTGCTGTCATGAAGACCTCAATTTGGATGTTGCCTCAGAAACTTAATGTTTCTGAGACTCCATTTCCTCATCTATAAAGTGGGGAGAAAGGGTTGATATCAATGATCTCTAAGGTTGCTTCTGATTCTAATTCTGTGACGCTGTACATATATGACCCAGGTCAATCAAATTCCAGGTAATCCTCCAAGGGGAGGATCTGAGTAGTTTTTGGGGAAAGAGATGAGCAATGGTTTCCTGCAGGTGGCACTTGAACTGATTCTTTAAAAAACCAAATAAACCCCTCCCCCAAACAAACAAAATGTGAATTCCAGGAGGCAAAGATATTGCAGGAGAATGTTGAGGCATGGGGAAGAGCTGGTACAAAGATGCAGAGAAGAGAGGTAGTGTCATGTATAATAACCAGGCCAGTGAAGAGGTACAGAGGATAGAGCACCTGTCTTGGAGTCAGGAAGACCTGAGTTCAAATCCAGTCTTACTAGCTATGTGACATTGGCCAAGACTCTTAACTGTTTGCCTTAGTTTCCTCATATGTAAAATGAGCTAGACAAGGAAATGGCAAAACATTCCAGTACTTTGCCAAAAAAACAAACCAAAACAAAAAACTCAAATAGGATAATGAAGAGTCAGACATGACTGAAAAGTGACCAAAATAACAAACAAATAACAAAGTAGGTACACAACTACACCATCAGACCCTGCAATGGATTCTCACAAGATAGAATTAATTAAGATATGAAAACACTAATGTCCACAAAATTTTATTCCAGTTCCATTTCCTTATTCAAACATTTATTTCCTAACCTTATATATGTGACTTTATTATGCAGTGTACAATATACTATATATTATAAATGGGAAAATAATATTAAGTAATTCAGAATAAGTACAAAAATACTTTTAGCTCCTATTTGACCTTCTGGAGTTGGAAAAAGAACAAAATAAATTAAAACCTTATGCTTAGTTATTGAGTAGTTATATGGATGATTATCGAAAAATGTGGGCTACACTTTAACAAAGGGGGTTCTGAAAGTGTTAGTGTCATTTCAATACAATGTCCAGTAATAGAGCAAGTCCACAGGAGTGGAAGCCACCTTACTTTTCACTCACCTTCAGCCTTGCCTATGAAAGGGTGAACTCAGGTTGGAAATAGAACAAATCAAAGCTCTCTTACTGATCACAATGGGAGCTATTTTAGCTGGAAAAGGTACTAAGATTTTTGGGATACCATATATTAGGAAAGAACCACTAAATAGTTCGTGTTACTAAATTGCTATTCAATAATATGATGTAACAGCTATGTTTCTAAATCTTTTGTCTTGTTAAAAACTCAAGCAATATGAAGTGAAGAATAGAAGGAATTGTCCCTATAAATTTAACGAACAATCAACAGCACTCACATCTCTACTTTTGTCTCAATTTTTTAAGGTGTGTGTGTGTGTGTGTGTGTGTGTGTGTGTGTGTGTGTGTAAGTAGTACCAAAGAGTATTCTGTGGAGAGGCACTTTCAGGAACCCCTAGACTATTTAAGAACATTTCTGCAGAGATCAGTTACTCTAAAGGGAATGTAGGCAAGTACCTATTGGTCTGCAAAGTGTCTCTCTATTTTTTAAAGGCTAGGGGAAAGAAGCCAACTGTTTAATTCCACCTTTGTTCCACCCTAGTCCCATTCCACCATGACACCACAGAGAATGTCACTAATCCTTGGGTGTCCTGCTCTTTAGAAGTTACATTCCTTGGGAGAGTTACCCAGTGGTCTGGCATCATGGGAATTTGCCTAGCTTTCTGGGTGGAGATAGTCCTGCTCTGAAACGACATTATTCTCTTAGATCTCTCCAAAATTGACTCCCTTTGCTTGCAAAGAAAGCAATTTATGTCTTAAACATTTCAAACATGAGTGATATTTACAGCATCTTAGACACATAGTGCCTATGAAGGCCCTTCTGAGATCCATCAGGAAGAAACAAAGTGCAGCATAAATTTTGCTTGAAGTTATTATACATTACATGTAATCCAATTCTTATTGGGCAGGAGCCTATTCTCAAAGATTTGGCAGAATATGTTAAGCCACAGCTTCTTTATAACTCCAGGGAAATGCAATACAAAAGGGAACTGTTTCTTCCATGCATCTGGTGAGTTAAGCTGAGGTCCCTGGTATGCGGAGTTGGAAGTAAAACTGCCAGTTAAATCCACTTTCTGTGGGTCTGAGTTAACATACCATCCTTCCAATTTCTGTCCCATGGGAAAAAACTCAATCTTTCCCAGTATCCATAAAGGCTGAGAATGGAAGATAGTCCATTTATTTTTTCCAAGTTGCATCTTTAATTCATTTTTGTTATACGATATCTTTTTAGTGAACATTTAAATGGAAATGCATATTTACTGAGCACTTTCCCCTATTTAGTTATAACTCATTCTTTAAGGTAAGTGATCTTCATTTTATATATAAGGAAATTAGTGTTCCAGAGAGGTTGAGGGGTTACACGATAAATTAGTGGCAGAAAATGAGTAGGAAATCAGAGTTATGTTTCTAGGTCCTTAGACCACTTAGGTACTTTGTCTTTATGAGGTTCCTGTACATGTTTACTATAAATTCTGATTATTCTTTAAATGAGATTGACTTCACTCTCTTCTCTGGGTTGAAAAGTATGGAAATAATATTTTTCAGAAGTATAATAGCAATAATAATTCAAATGGAACAATGGAGGCAAATGGTGGGTCTGAATAGGCTACAACATATACCAATGAAGAGAAACCACATAAAAGATGTCATCAGAACCATTTGTGACCAGAATAGTAAGTAGATTGGGCATATGGCAAGAGTGAGGGGGTAACCTATGGATGTGATTTATTGATGTTATCAAAACTTCAAGAGATAAAGGCTCCCAATATGTTGGGGGCAAAGGGGAGAATCCCTGTAGATGATCTATAAGAAGTATGCATGGGTAGGCTGTGATCTGCTTTGTTGGAAGGAGTAGCCACAGTTATCAGAGTTATAATTTACATAATAATTCACATTTATATAGTGCTTTACATTTTCTGCCAAGCATTTTCCTTACAACCCTGTAGGGTAGGAAGTATAAGGTCTATTATCTTTGTTTTGAAGATGAAGTAGCTGAGGTTCAAATCATATAAGAGACTTGCCTAAAGTCACACAGTAATTGTCAGCAGAATGTGAGCTCAGGTTTTCTGATTGCAAATCCAAAGTCCAATTTACCAGACTCTCCCTCCTGGGTTTTGAGAATGTTTACAGATTGTGGTGGTGATAGTGATGATGATGATGATGATGATGAAGAAATAGCTAGTTCTTGAAGGTTTGCAAAGTGCTATACACATTTGATGCTCACAACAACCTTGGGAGGAAGATGCTATTATCATCCCTATTTTACAGATGAAGAAACTGAGGCAAAGACACATTAAGTGACTTGCTCAGGGTCACACATTTATTGAGTGCTTGATGTAGGATCTGAACTCATGTCTTCCTGACTCTAAGCTCTGCACTCTCTGCACTTTGGCACTTAGTTGGCTACATTATCTATGCCTACATACATAAGCTGAAAAAAAACCAAGAAATATCCAATGAGGGGTGACTAGGTGGTGCAGTGAATAGAGCACTGGCCCTGGAGTCAGGAGTACCTGAGGTCAAATCTGGCCTCAGACATTTAACACTTACTAGCCATGTGACCTTGGGCAATTCACTTGAACCCAATTGCCCTGCCTTCCCCCTCCAAAAAACAAAGGAAGAAAGAAAGAAAGAAAGAAAGAAAGAAAGAAAGAAAGAAAGAAAGAAAGAAAGAAAGAAAGAAAGAAAGAAAGAAAGAAAGGAAGGAAGGAAGAAAGAAAGAAAGAAAGAAAGAAAGGAAGGAAGGAAGGAAGGAAGGAAGGAAGGAAGGAAGAAAAAGAAAGAAAGAAAGAAAAAAGAAAGAGAGAGAGAAAAGAAAGAAGGAAGGGAGGGAGACCCAATGAGTTTAATAATAATTTATAGTATTTTCTTCACAAACTCCCTGAAATATATGAAGTTTAAGGAATATTATTCCTTTTTAAAGCTTTAGAATACTGAAGCCCAGAGAGACTGTGGCTTGCCCATGGTTACATGGCTAGTGAATTTTGGAACTGGGTCTCAAACCCTGTCCTGTCCTGACTCTCAGTACAGCATCTCTTTTTTCCCAATCAAAATGTTTTATATGACGTATTTTTGACATTATTGTTATTTCCCAAATACATGCTCACCAAAGAATTCTTCCACATTAAAATCAAAAGGATATTTAAGCAAAAGAGACTGATGCACTGACTATGTCTAACAGCTCATAACTCTTTTGAAGCCTATGGGTCACCACCTCTATCTGAGCCCTCTACAGTCTAGATGATTCAGTGCCTCAGTCTGAGTTCTGATGTCTTTTAAAGTTTTACCTTGATGTTATTGTGGTAGTTGTTTATATTGGTTTCTTAATCCTGCTTATTTTACTCTGCATCACTTCATGCAAGCCTCAAGTTTACTGGAATCCTTCATCTTTGCCTTTTCTTAGGATGCAATAACATTTCATAATTTTATAGGTAACCTAAGGCTTACATCCCATTTGCACAAGCCTCTCCTCATGGGTGGAGTTGTATTACTTCATGCTCTTCACCTGTATGAGGGGCAGGGTTGTCAAGAGCTTGAGAGAAGACATTGGATTCCAGCTTTGAGAGAGAAAAATGATTCCAGATATCCTTTGAGAAGTCCTTGAAGGAAGAGAAAGATTCTCGAAAAAGCAAAAATGCAGATAAGTCAGTACTTTCATCATATCCCAATTCTTAGCTTACCACATTAGAGACTTTAGGGAATTTCCTCCTGGATGAGAACTAGGACTATCTCTCTTGGTTGAGCTGAGATAGCTTGCTTTCAGTAGAAGAGTTCATTCAGTCTGTGTATTGTCTGGTAAATTTTCATCTGTCTACCTTCTCTGATGTTAGTTTGCTATCAGCTTGGATATATATACATATACACACATATGTATATATATGCACATATGTGTATATATATTTATTTGCTATTTGTTGTGTGTATTTTTTATGGGACTACCATTTGGCAGAGAGTCAAGCCTCAGATGTTTAGCTTGAGGCACTCCTCCATTAGGAGACTGATTAGAAACTTAGTTCAAACCTAAAAAACAAAATCCTCTCCTACATTAATAGTACTTAAAAGAGCAAATTGATACAATTCTAGCCCATTACCCCCTTTATCTGAGGACAGCAGGGTGATTAACGTCTGGTAGTGACCTCCTGATTGCCCTCCTGGGAAGAATCAAATTCTTCCAGAGAAAGATGGGTAGAAGACTTTAGAGATGGCTATTTATGCCTCCTTGCAAGCCAACTCTAGACAGACCCATGTGAACATGGATAATCTACATGGACAACATAAAGTACCTCCCTAGTCTCTTACATTTATACAAATCTTTGTTTAACCATTCTCCTTTGTATGGGTAGCCACTTTATTTCCTTTTTTTTGGGGGGGGTAGTACAAAGGACCTTTCTATCATTGACTTCCTAGGGATGTATGTCTAGTACACAGATAATTGGATCAAAGGCTTTGAACAATGAAATAATTTTTCTCATATAGTTCTGGAGTTTTAGACTGGATAGACCAATTCCTGAATATAGTGTTGTGAATAGTATATTGGCATGACTGTCTTCCTACAATCTATCCATTATTGACTATTTCCATTTTTTTTTTATCATCTTGGCCACATTGATAGATGTGATGTGAAAAGTCAGAATTATTTTATTTTTTATTAGTGATTCAGAACATTTCATGTGGTTATTGATAATTTTAATTTTTTTCTGAAAAATTTGACCTTTAGTAAATTTTCCATTATTATCGTATTGAAAGGTTTTAACAAGCTGGAGTATAGTGGGAGGCCTTCAGTTTCAAATTTCAAATACCTCTTGACTTCTTTCACTCATTCATAATCCCATTGTAATCTGGTTTCCTACCACATCAGTTAACTGAAATTGCTCTCTTCAAAGTTACCAAAGATCTTTTAATTGCCAAATCTGATTCTCTTTTCTTAGTCTTCATTTTTCTTGACCTCTTTTGTAGTTGACACTGCTTGCCACTATTCCTGGATACTTTTTCCTCATTGGGCTTATCATGGCACTATTATCTTTGGATTCTCCCCCTACCTGGCTAACCATTCCCTCCCAGTATCTTTTTCTGGTTCATGATCATGTTACTATGGGCATTTCCTAAGGCCCTCCTTACTTTTTGTAATATCACTTTCTCCCCCATTGACCCTCATAGTATTAATTATTATTGTTGTGCAGATGACTCAAATTTATACGTAAACTTTCCCTCTTTCATGTCTGAACAGTTTGGTTTCTTGAAAGGGGCACAAAAAGAATATTTGTGCAAGGAAAACTGAGAAGATCAAATTGAGGAAAAATAACCTCAGATAAAATGTTGAGGAAAGATATAGATTATTCCGAGGATCAGTTCAAGAACCGGGCTTCAGATGAATGCACTGAGAGCTCTGAAGGCAGAGTAATGATACAGGCAGCTAGGTGGGACAGTGGATAGAGGGTTGGACCTGGAGTCAGGAAGACTCATCTTTCTGAGTTCACATCCGGTCCCAGAAACTTAATATCTGTGTGAACCTTGGCAAGTCATTTAACCCTGTTTTCCTCGGTATCCTCACCTGTAAAATGAGCTGGAGAAGGATGGTAAACCACTCTAGTATCTTTGCCAAGAAACCCTCAAATGAGGTCATGAAGAGTCAGACATAACTGAACAACAATGATGCTTCTAGCTTTGAGAGAGAAGACATGATTGCAGATTTTCTTCAGGGAGAGGTCCCTGAAGGAAGGAAAGACTATGGGGAAAAAAAGAGGAATGACTGAAGTAATGATGGCAATAAAGCATTTTAGTCATTTGCATGTGACTTTTTTTTCAGTGTTTTGAAGACTATAGCTAAGCATTTGGAAATTTTTTAAAATGGTGACCTTGGGAGGATTATATGCATCATACATGACAGACAAGTGAAATTGTTGAATTTCATAAAATAAGTTAGAGATTTTGATGCTTATGAGATAGTACATATTTAAGGCCTTAGGAGTCAAAGAAGAAGCTTTAGGAAAAGATAAAGAGAAAAAAGAGACTAAGCTGAGTATAGAAGTAATAAGAAACTGGGCATAGAAGATATGGAAGGGGACAAGAGAAGCTACTTCTAGCTGAGACAGTTGGCTGATGACAGGTGGGTTCTTCAGCTGCTTTACTAGAAGCTTGTTGATAGGAAATGAAGCATTGCTTTGCTGATTAGGTGGAGAAAAGCTGGATCAGCTGAGGGACCTCTTTGGTTATTGTGCTGATTGGAGAAGAACTGAACATTGCTTCTGATTATACAGAGATTTAACCTTATTATTCTCAAACACCAACCACAGCTTGAGAGAGGGGAAGGACTTCTGTATAAATTGTTTCATTGATTGTATTGGTATCCCAGCACTTGCATGGTACCTATCAATTAGTAGATGTTTAATAAATGCTTGCTTGCTTACTTGATTCATATTGTATGAGGAGACCTGTATGGTGGTGGTGGTAGTAATGGTATTTTAAAGTATTTGAAAGTCTGTCACATAGGAGGGAGAACAGACTTTTCTGTCTGGCCCCAGAAAGAAGAACTAGGAACGATGGTTGAGATTTGTAAAGAAGCAAATTTAGCTTTGATGTCAAGAAAAATTTTCTAAAAATTAGCAGTATCTTAAGTTAGAAAGGACAGCCTTGGGAGGCTATTGCTTCCCCCTTGCTGGAGGTGTTTAACTAGAGACTAAATGATTTCTGGTTGAGTAGATTATACGGCAGATGCTTGTTTAGGTATAGGTTGTACTAGGAGGTCTCTGAGATCCCCTCCAACAGCAAGATCCCATGATTCTGTGCCATAAGGATATTTTTCATGGTGGTTCTTTCATGAAATTTAATTTCCTTTGAAAACTAGTCTTTATATATACAGTAAACGAGACCTATTCTTTATAAGATTGAGTTTACTTTCATAATAACCATCACATTTTAAAGAAAAGACCATATGCATGTGTACATATATGTGTATGTATACAAAAGTATTCACTCTATTCAAGTTCTACCCAGAAACCTCACTATGAGATGGAAATGACCCTGGAAACTTGAAGTTTTGCTAGGGGAGTACAAAGTGGAAAGTCTTACGAGGCTGAATATGGACATGGTGACAAACTATTTCTGAAGATAAATGCAGCTAAATTCAGTGAGGCTTATTGCTAGAAGACTGGCCACCAGGGAATGGATTTTTTTTTTAAAGATTACAATAAACCATAAACCCACCAAGCAAGGTTTTGAGTAGCTATCTGTTTCTTTGAAAGGCATTCCCATGCTGATAAAATCATATATTTCTGGAAGTATAGAAGGTAAATTAGAGACATGGTAGATGTCAATATAGATGCATACATATATGCTACAAAACTTCAATAGTGTAGATTGAAAAAAAAAAGCAGTGCTGTGGAATTAGTGGTTCTGGCTTCAAATGCTTGTTCTACTGCTAACTACTTGTGTAACGTTAGGCAAGTCACAGCTTCTTTGGGTCTCATGTATAAAGTGAGGGAATTAAACTAGTAGCTTCTTTTTTATTTTTGGAGGGCAATTGGGGTGAAGTGACTTGCCCAAAGTCACAGGGCTAGTTTTTGTGTTAAGTATCTGAGACAGGATTTGAACTCAGGTCCTCCTGACTCCAGGGCCAGTGCTCTACTCACTGCGCCATCCAGCCACCCCAAACTAGTAGCTTCTAAGGCCCCTTCACCCCAAAATGTATGGTCCTCCATCTTTCTGAAAATCTAGGGGGAAGGTCAGCCCAATATTTCATAAGGCATTCTCCAGATCCCTTGATATTGCCTGGTTACTCGGAAGCACACGGACTATACCTTGGCCAACTTTTGCCTTTGATCTATGACTGACCCCAGTTCTACATCTCTCCAATGATGTTCTTTATGCTGCTTCTCCTACACAATTCTTTGCAATGATATGTTGCAGTTTACTTGTGCCCATAATGAGCTTCTTGCTTTCCCTTTGGTTGGCCCTCACATTTTTTTTTCTATAACTGGTTCGCAGCTGTAGAGAATTGTAAGAAAAACATTCAAAAAGGTGGAAGGATCTTGGAATCATTAAAAGCACAAGATAATTTCACAAATGTAATCCAGCTCACCCTCTTCCTTCTATTCAATTCTGGGTCCAGTTCACTTTCCATCCAGAATGACCTTCCTCTTTCCTCTCATCATGGGCCTTGGGTAGTAATCTGCTTGTTTTTCTTATGCACTTAGCCAGTGGTACTACTTTATGTCTAGTTATCTGTTCCCAAGTCATATTATGCTTTTAGTCTGGAAGCTTCATAAAGACAGGAATCTTGTCTTATATGAATATCACATTTAGCCCAGTACCTAGCAAAGGCTGCCTTGCTAGGCATTAGGTGTATAAAAAACATTTGTTGAATTGAATGGGATTGAATGCTTCCATTGTCCCTTGAATCTGGCCACCAGAACCTTGGAGGAGAAAAGCCCTAACTAACAGCTGCACTTTTGGCACAGGAATCACATAACCCATCAGGCTTCTTCTGAGGCTGTGTTGGGAGAATAAAATCTCAAGCAGCAGTGCAGAAGTCCATTGTCTACCCACCCTCCTTCAGGCATGATGTAAGAGCTGTGTCTGTGTGTAGGCATCCCAAATTTGTTCTTGGCAGATAAGTTCCAGAAGGTCCAGCTGAGGCCATGGAGCTATAAAGGTCTTAGATCTCAGGAGTGCCTACAAGGATAGAAGTGCTACAGGATACCGATTTTTCAGTTTCCATAATGGGGCAACTGTTTACCATTTGTGGCATACTGGAATGGAAATAGTAGAAAACTTCAACCAGCTAAAGAAAAGGCACAACAGAAATGCAGCTTAAGAAATCTTTGGGAATCTGAAGCACTCTATGCTTTTGTGGTCTGAATAACTGACATAGTAGATAAAGACACAATCTCAGAGTCAGGAAGGCCTAAATTCCAAATCCTGCTTCTGATCCATGCAGACTGTGTCATCCTGGGCAAGTCATATAACATTTCAATGTCCCAGGCAAGAATGTAAGACGAGGAATTGTTGCATTGGTAGCTGGAGTTTCCTAAATGGGAGATATTATATCAGTGCAACCTCAGGTCTGTCAAAAAAGAAAAGAAAACAAAACAAAAAACAAACAAAAGAAAACAAAAAAACCCCAATGAATGACTCTAGGAAAAAGGGCTCTTTCAACATGGTATCTCTAGCCCTTGATTGTGTATGTGGGTGTGTTTCTTATGAAGAAAAGGATATGAAAAAAGCTAGAACAGGTTGGGGGATGTATGGTCTCCAATGAAACTAGTGCTCATTGTTATCATGAATGTGCCAGTATCTTTGATGAAAATTTTGTGAAGATCCAGTATGGGGGTCGAGCTGATTCTAGTGGGATAACAGGGTTAGACATGGTCCTTGAGCATTCCTCTCATCTATTCCTCTTCTGATGACTCAATGATCAAACACCCAAGAAGAATGCTGTCTATGCACTCAAGGAAGGAATTCCAAGCCATAGAGTGCCAGCACTTGGGAATTACCCTTTTGCCACAGGAACCTCCCTACCATTGCACTACAAGTTGGAGCCTACTCTTCCCATTGACCTTTACATATACCCCAGGCTTTTGTGGGGAAGATGCTTTGTATTTAGTATACCTTAGTAAATACCTTTGTTTTCTTTTTAAAATTAAATTAAAATTTTCCAACTAATAGACATTTCTTTTATCTTCTTGCCAACATTTATACTCATGGAGAAAAATTTTTGAAAAAGAAAATCTTTGTAACACATATGCATAGTCAAACAAAACAAATTCCCATATTGACCATGTCCAAAACTTTATGCCCTATTCTTCATATTTAGTCCATCACTCTTCTGTCAGGAGGTGGGCAACAATCTTCATTATCAATCCTCTAGAATCATGTTTGATCATTGAGTTCTTCAGAGCTCTTAAGTCTTTCAAAACTTACCATTTTTATAGCATTGTTACAGTATAATTTTTTTTCTTGGTTACCTCTTCTTCAGTTTATACAAGTCTTCTCTGGTTACTTTGAAACCACCCCCTTCATTTTTTCTCACTGCACAATTTTATTCCATTACATTTATATACCATAATGTGTTCAGTCATTCCCCAGTAGATGGCCACCCCTTCAGATTCCAGTTCTTTGCCACCACAAAAAGAGCCTCTATACATATTTTTGTATATATATGACCTTTTCCTCTTTTGTCTCTTTGGGGTATAAACCCAGTAGTGGCATATCTAGGTCAAAGGGTATGTAAAGTTCAATAACTTTGAGGTGTGGTTCCAAATTACTTTCCAAAATAGCTGGACCAATTCACAATTCCACCCATATTGCATTTTTGTATGTCTGTTCCTGTAATCCTTCCAACATTTGCCATTTTTCTTATTTGTCAGTTTTGCCAGTCTAACAGGCATGAGGTAGAACCTCAATGTTGCTTTAACTTGTATTTCTCTAATTATTAATGATTTGGAGACATTTTCAAATGGCTATAGATAGCTTAGATTTCTTCTTTTTAGAACTGCCTGTTTATATCCTTTGACTCATTGAGGAATGAGACAGAAAATTGTTGGAAAGATTTTTCCACTTAACTGTTTTCTTTCTGATCTTAGCTGTATTGAGTTTGTGCATAAACTTTTTAATTTTATTATACTCAAAATCATTCATTTCATCTTCTGTGATCCTTTCTATTCCCTGTTTGGCCTTCTACTCTTCACCTATCCATAATTTTGGAAGGTAACTTCTCTCTTGCTCCTCTAATTTCTATGTCTAAATCACCCACCCATTTGGAGCTTACATTAGTATATGGTGTAAGGAATGTGAATAACTTTTTCAAAGCTAATTTCAGTCTGGCTTGTTGAGTGTTAAAATACATCGGTGGAGGTTTGGGAATTTAGAAACCCAACCCCTCAGTGTTATCCTCAGAACCCTAAGAGTAAGTAGGAGTCACCCTCTAGGGCCCTTAAACTTCAAATTGAGAGTTAGTTGGAAGAGTAGCTGAGAGGGAGTGTTACTATAGGAATATGTAAACATTTGTATTATTAGGCTTGAGCTAGTGGGCTACCTATCATTGTAACTATTCCATCAGAGGGTGGTCAACCACCTGTCTGGGATGTTGTAGAATATTGCCTAATTGGTTTATATAGGTCACAACCTTGTGGTGGTAGTAGTTTCAGATGGGTATTAATAGGCATCCATTGAAGTGCTATGTCAATCAATCAATCAATTAAGCATTTATTTAAAAAAACCCGTAGGCACTGTGTTAAATGCTTTACAAATATCTCATTTAATCCTTACAACAACCCTGGGAGGTAGACGCTACCTGCAGTTATCTCTTCTATATCATGGGGAGGAGGGGTGTTCTGTGGCACTTCCATGATCTGGAAAATCCTTGCAAATGTTTTTGACCCTTCCTTCGTACCAGAGAAGAAATTGGAATTTTTTCTCTTGTTTTTTTAATGGGATGTTTACAGCACCTTGTTGTAAGATTTGGGTTATTTGGTCATAGGTTCTTTGTTATCTGCTGGCCTTCATGTGTCATCTGCAGCTTCTGCAAAACTCCTCTAAAATTCCCATCTAATTTCTTATGCCAACCTGAGATATATCAAAACTGACATGGTGAAAGTCTAGATGTGGAAGGGATAGCTGTATTATTATCTCCATTTTACAGTTGAAAAAACTGAGGCAGACAGTGATTAAGTGAGGTTAAGGATCACAAATCTAGTAAATGTCTGAGACTGGATTTGAACTCAGGTCTTCCTGACTTTAGCTCAGTGTTCTGTCCACGATGTTACCCAGCTGCCTCTAGGTGTCATGGCAAACTAACCTTGAGTGATTCTACCTGTGCCTGGACTCTGGAGCAAAATCTCAATTCAAATAAAAGTATGTAAAATACTCCAAGGAGAAACACACATACCATCTATTCTCCTGGCTAACTCTTTGTATGTATGAGAGTATCAGAAAGGCATATTAACACAAGTGGACAAAGAGAAGTCTTTGGAGAACTCAACACCACTGCTGTTGAGATGCTCTGTTAGCTGAAGTCTCACCACCCCCCCACTGCACTCTGCACACAACCAATCTGCTTTCTCAAAATGTGAGTGGTTAGTTTTCGAATACAAAGTGTGGGAGCCCTGTCTCTTTTTAAATATGTATCGCCCAAAAGCAGCTCCAGAGTGGGACAAAGGGTGGTGAAATCCTATGGGTTCATGAACACGTGCTGATGCCTCCCTGCTTTGCAATCCAATTTTCCTACCTGTAGCAATGGGACAACATATAAGAAGACCCTTTCTTGGGACAGAAGATTGTGCTGAACGACCTCTAAGTCCCTTCCATCCCCAAGGTCCATAGCATCCAGATTTTGCAAAGACATTATGCTACTCCACATTAATAGACTCAGTTTTTGACAGTAAGCAGTTCCATATCATTATATTCTGCCCTGCTAGATATGAGCTGTATGTGTATTGAAGAAGGGTTTCAAATAGATGAGGGGAAATATTATTGCCTGGATTGCCCAGAACTTGAAAAGTGGACAGCAGGTGGCTCTTTGATCTGTAGTCTTTGGCTTATCATACAGTGATTGCAGCAGCTGCCACTTTGACCAATTGACCACAAGAAATATTTATGAACTTGGGTGGGTCCTTTAGAGACTAGTAGAGTTGCCAACAATGAAGGGGAAATGGGAGAAAGTTCAAGGAGGGAAGATGACCTTAGCTGTTGAGTTAAATTTTTTTTGGCCTTTTGGAGGGCAATTGGGGTTAAGTAACTTGCCCAAAGGTTACACGGCTATTGAGTTAAATTTGACATTTAGTAGAAATGAGTTTAAAACCTTTCCTTTCTGCAATAAATAATATAAAATTCTTCATATTTTTCATTTGTGGCAAAATGCTTCATATAACAGTTGAACTAGATGTCTCTTCCAACCCTAAGATTCCTGGAAATGAGGCAATATAAGCATAATTAATATGATTTTATAGATGGGGTCACTGAAATTTCAAGAGGTTAAATAGCTGTTCACACAGCCAATAAGTGATAGAACTAGAATTCAAACTCAGGTTTCTGGAGACAAAGTCTAGCACTCTTTCCTTTACACCACATGCTTCCTCTAATGTTTCCTGTTACAAAACCAGGAGCCAGATACATCTTTATCTCTCATTATTTATTTTAACTGGACCTGTGCTTTAATCAATGTAGGGAATTTCTGGGAGAAAATTCCCTTCTGTTGGGAATATGCAGAGCAATAATTGTCCCTCAGAATATACTCATAGAGAGTAGGAAAGTAGGGGAGCTCTGACCAAGCACTTTCTATCTCTGCTGTGCCTGTTCCCTGAAGAAAAGTGACAAGGGACTGGGACAAGTGACTTCTATCTGCTCAAAATGACACCCCATACCTCTCCAATAAGAGAATTCTACTTTCTACTGTGGCCACCTGGTTTACAGCCTCAGGTGAGAAAAGGAGTGAAACTTACTGAGAAACTTTCCCTGACTGAGCCTTCATTGTGCTGTGTGTGTCCCCTGAAAAAAGGATGCCAGAGGCTGGTGGAGCAATTTCCATCTGAGTCACCACCTCCTACTGCCCTGAAGTGGAGAACCTCCAATGGAAGGAGGAAGAACCTTCTCTTTGACCTCAGATCTTCCATCTCCTGTAGTACCTGTCCCTTGAGGGCAGAAAAACAGGGAAGTCAGTGGGGAGTGGGATTCCAGCTCCTGTTATGAAGTTTTCTGTCTCATTTCCACCGTTGGAGGGGAGAGGAGTAATGAAACAAGGCTCCCATTTGACCAGCTGCCTTCCATCTCATGCTCCAATTGTCTTCAGTCCTATCTGACCTTCTCTGAGAAGATGGTGATGAACATTCTCACGCCTGGTCATACACTGCACATCTCAGTTATTCTAAACTCTTGTAGATCTTCATCCAAATCCCATTCTCCATTTCCCACCATCTGATTACTTATTCCCATCCCTCTCGTTCCTTCTGCCACAAAGTCTCAACCAAATGCCACCCATTGTTACCACTGTGCCCTCTGGAATTTCTGTGTCATAGGCAACAAACTTTTCTTTTTTTTTCAACGAAATAGAGGTTAAGTAACTTGCTGAAGGTTACACAGCCAGTTATTATTTTTGTGTGGGTGCCGAATATCTGAGGCTGGAACCGGTCCCAGGTCTCCTGACTCTGGGGCTGGCACTCTTACTCACTGCACCACCTGGCCATCCCTCAACAAACTTTTCTTTATCCTAAATCTTTTCCTTTTTCACTCCTTCCATCTTCTAGCTATTACTAAAGCTTGACTCATCTGTGATAACAACCTTTGTGGTTATCCTTTCTAGTACTGGCTGCATCTTCACTCATTCTTCTCAGTTCACTGATCAAGGCTGGGAAGTTGGAATACTTCTTGTTGCCACTTCTAGGTTCTTCCTCTACCTGATCTTTCAATCCACTTAATCTACATCTACCACCCAATCAAAATCCCAGTACCTATTTAGTAGAGCCTTCTAGATTACTCCTCTTCCTTCCTCACCAATGCCTGGATCACAATTTTTCTCTCCTATCCAATTCTGCCCTTATCCATAAAGTGCACCACTTCCATGTCCAGAATTCCCATATTCCCTTATCTGATCATAATTTATTGGCTTTCACCTTTCTGTCTGCATTTCTTTACCAAACTCCAGTCTTTATCCATACCATGACTGTTAGTTCCTTGACCCCTCAGTTCTCTCCTAGCCTATCACCCTTGCATTAGCCGTCTTCTCCTCTTTTCCCCATCTTGACTCCTTGGTGAACCAGTTCACTACACTGTCCTCTTCTCTTCATCATATTGCTGATAACTCCTGCCAAGCCTCAGTCTTGGATCACTTCTTCCATCTCCTATCCATGTGCTGTTGAACAAAAGTGGAAAAATCCATGCAATTGTTATGTTACAAAACCTCAACTTGGTCTTCAATGTTGATAGGCAATCCCTCATCAATTCACTATTCCACTCTCTATAATTGCTCTCCCAAACCTTTTCATCCTCCCTCAAACTTCCCATGGCTGCCCTTCCCCCACCCTCCCAGCTGAGAACCTTGTCTAATATTTTACAGAAAAAACTGAGGTCATTGTCCATGAGCTCTATCTTCTCCCCAATTCTTTATCTCCAAACACTCATATGCTTTCAGCCATTATCTCCTTCTTCATACCTATGTCACACGAAGAGGTGGCCTTACACCTTGCCAAGACTAGTCCCTCTTCCTAGACAAGAAACCTCATCTTGTCCCATCTCCTTCAAGAGATTACTTCTGTCATCCTCACTCTATCACTTATTTTCAATTTCTTCTGGTCTCCTGGCTCCTTCTATACTTCCTACAATCATTTCTATTCTCAAAAAATCCTTGTTTGGTCCTTCCAACCCCACTCTCATCTTTATCCTTCCACTGAAACTACTCTCTCTCCAAGTTACTGATGATCTCTTAGTTTCCAAACCCAATGGTCTTTTCTCAATCCTTATTCTCCTCCACCTTTCTGTAGCCTTTGACATTATTAGTTACAATCTCCATCTTGATATTCTCTTCTCTCTAGATTTTTGGGGCACCACTCCCTCTTGGTTCTTTTCCTACTTATCAGACCACTTCTTCTCAGTTTGCTTTTCTGGATCCTTATCCAAATCATATCATCTAACCATTCTAGGCCCTCTTTATCTTTTCTCTCTACACCACTTCACATGGTAACCTCATCAGCTCCCATGGATTTCATTACTATCTCTATCCTGATGATTCTCAGATCCTGCCCCAAAATATCTGCTGCCTTTCAGTCATCTTGATATCCAATAGATATCATAAACTCAACGTGACCAAAACAGAATTCATTATCTTTCCCCCTAAATCCTCCCTCCTTCTAACTATACTATTAGCACTATTATTAACTATTACTGTAGAGAGAAACACCATTCTCCCAGTTCTTCAGGTTCACAACCTAGGAGTCACCCTAGATTCCTCACTATCTCTCAGCTCCCATGTCCAAGCTGTTGCCAAGGCAGGTGATTTTACCTTTGCAACATCTTTTGAATACGTCCCCTCCTTTCTTCTGACACTCTCAGCATTCTAGTTCAGGCTCTCATCCCTTCATTCCTGGCATATTGCAATAGCATATTGGTGGGTCTGCCTGCATCAAACCTCTCCCCATTCCAATTCAGTCTCTACTTGGCCACCAAAGTGAATTTCCTAAAGCTCAGATCTGACCGTGTCACTCCTCAACCCAGTAAACAAAAGTGGTTTCCTCTTACCTCCAAGATCAAATAAAAAATCTTCTGTTTGGCATTCAAAGCCCTTCATAACCAGTCTCTCCCAATCCACCTTTCTACACCTCCCTCCCTCCTAGGTCCTCTTCAGTTCAATGACAGTGGCCTCTTTACTTTTCCATGAACAAGACACCCCATCTCTTGGTTCTGAGCTTTTTCTCTGGTTGTCCACCATGCCTGGAATGCTTTTCTTCCTCATCTCCACTTCCTGGCTTCCTTGAAATCCCAGCTAAAATCCCATCTTTTACAGGTAGTATTTCTCAACGCCTCTCAATTCTAGTGCTTTCCCTCTTTTAATTATTTCCTATCTGTCCTGTATATAGTTTATTTGTACATATCCATTTGCTCGTTAGCTGACCTATTAGATTGTGAGATCCTTGTGAGGACTGTCTTGTTCCTTTTTGTGTCCCTGTTGCTTAATATAGTTCCTAGAATATACTAAGTGCTTAATAAATTTTAATGGATTGACTAAGAATAGGTTGGGGTCTATTGGGGATAAGTTAAGGGACTTATCCAGGGACACACAATCAATATGTGTAAGAAAGAGACTGACCCAGGCTTTCACTGAAAGGCTAGATCTCTGTTTCCTTTACCATGCTAACTTTCTTCACACCTTAAATACAGCTAATAGAATAAGTAAATTTGAAGTTAGGACCCTTGATACTTTAAGGTGATGCTCAAGTTTTTCTTTTGTATCTTTAAACATATGGTCAGAAACATACCATTAAAAAAACATCAATAAATAGTGACAAATAATACAGAGAAATAAGATTAATTCCATAATGTTGCTTGCGGAAGTCAAAGGTGTATAACAAGATGATCAAACATAATTTTCATAGAGATTGTCTATGACTCCTACAGCAATAGAGGAGCCCTAACTGTGGGTGGTTCAAGTGACTTTTTGCCTCTGATTAATAAGACTACTCATTAGGAGTGAATTAATTTACCAGCAGAGCTATAAATACATAAGTCCTTAAAAAACCCAGAAAAAAAGGGGCAAAAGGGAGTACTGATTTCCCTCCTTTACTATATTAGGAAGAGAGGCAGGGCAGTAGTCTTTTATAAATTTGAATTGTTATTATCATCACCTTTCCAGAAGATGCCAGAATTCCATCTTCTCCAGAATGTCAATCACCACATCTTAAAGAGTAAATAGTTGCTTTGCCAATCCAGTGTGTACTTCTTGTCTTATTGCTCCCTTTAAAAAAAAAAAACCTGAATCCATTATTTTCTCAAGGGTATGGAGCTTCCCATGAAGAACAGATCAGCATCTTCTTTGCATTTTATATTATTCAAGAGTTTTCTGGGGCATTGAAATGTCAAATGACTTGCCCAAGGTCACACAGACAGTATGTGTCAGATTTGCTTGGCCAAACAGTTCTTACTAACAATAACCCTCTGAGGTTAGTAGGCCACATATATTATTAGCTCTATTTTACATGTAGGGACATGGAGCCTAGCCAGCAATTACATAGTTGGTAAGTAACTGAATTTGGATTTGAACTCACATCTTTTACCTACAAATCTAATATTCTCTCATCACTTGCTGATGGAGGTGGGGGGGGGGAACAAACAAAATAAACCACTGTACACCAGCTGCTGGAAAAGGAGAAAAGTGTTCAGTGGGGAAAATGAACATATACTTTCAGTCATGAAATCTAGGGAATTTATAGTGCACAATTATTTATTTCAAGAAGGCAGAGCTCTTTGTTTAACTATTATAAAGTAGCAGCCAATGACTGCTAGCCTGGGTCACCAAGTGCTGTTCACACCAATGGATTATCATGGCAACAATTCACCAAAACATTCCCGGAGCATAAACCCTTGATTCAAAAAGTTCAGCTCCTCTACAACTGCTGCAAGATTATGTTACCACTTGTAGTAACTACTCATTTATGTTCTTACAGTCTCATAACAAGGGCTTTCAAAACGTTGTTACTTGACACATTCCATTTCTATATAAACAAGATCGTCTTTGAGTGAGATGCCTTTCCAAGCTAGGTTAAATTTGAGACATAAGTGCACTTCAGAGTTTAAATGGAGTGGAATACAACTGTGAGCAGAAGAAAGAGGCACCTTACACTGATATGCATTTTTGATGTAACCTGTAATATAGAAGAGACATTGGGACCTTTACTCATTCACTGTCCCCACAGCTTGACCTTGTAGTTATTTACAGCTAATTCCTCAGTTTGATTCTGTAACTTAACAAAAGCATCTTACTTGTGAATTAGGTGGCCAAAGAATGGAGATACAAGTGGTGGAAAAACCTCCTTTCTTTTTCATTCTCTTTCTTTTAAATTATTTTAGATTGAAGGGTAAGTCTTAATTCATCATAGCAAATATAGTGGGGTTCTCTTTTTTTTTTTGGAAGGGGGAAGGCAAGGCAGTTGGGGTTAAGTGACTCCCCCAAGGTCACACAGCTAGTAAGTGCATCAAGTATCTGAGATAGCATTGGAACTCAGGTCCTCCTGTCTCCAGGGTCGGTACTCTATTCACTATGCCACCTAGCTGCCCCAGTTCTCTTCTTTTGAAGGTTGGATTTCAAGACTAAGAAACAAGTGTCCTCTACATAGATATGGGAATACCTAGAGCATCCATCATAGGATCATAGATTTAAATCTGAAAGTGACCTTAAAAGCCATCTAGTTTAATCCTCTTATTTTATATGTAAGGAAACTAAGGCCCATAAAGGTTAAATGACTTACTCATAGTCACAGGTAGACACACAAATGTCAGAGGTGGAATTTGAATTTAGGTGTTCCTGACTCCAAGCCTGGCCTGGCAAGATATTCGCTATGCCAAGCCACAAGGGCTGAGAAATCTTGGCCTTCACTTTCTCTTCTTTGGGGGGGGGTTAAATCTTTTTTTTGGAGGGGGAAAGGTAGGGCAATTGGGGTTAAGTGACTTGCCCAAGGTCACACAGCTATTTTTTTGTGTGTTAAGTGTCTGAGGCTAGATTTGAACTTAGGGCCTCCTGACTCTAGGGCCAGCACTCTACTCACTGTGCCACCTAGACTCCCCAGTCTTTAAGTTTTTAGAGAAATTATTGTGAGTACCACTTTTTGTGGTATCTCTCCAAGCTTTTCCACTCCTCTTAAGTTTCCAACCTTACCCTGTTTGCGCCTTAATTAGTATAACTTTGCTTTTATTTTGTTGAAAACATTGTCATTCAATTCAATTCAATAAACATTTATTAAGTGCCCACTATGTGCCAGACACTGTGTTAAGTGTTGGGGATACAAATAAGAAAAAGAAAGGCAGTCCCTAAAATCAAGATCCTTAAAAATGAAGGAATTTGGAATCTAATAGGAGACAACATGGAAAGGTGTGGGGAAACGAAGTGGGTACCAGGAAGGGACTATCTTGAAACCAATCAGAGCTTCATATGGAGTGAGTTACACAATACAGGTCCCATATTTTATAAAGGAAAGCTTTGGGTGCAGTTGAGTGCTCCGTCCTCCAGCACTTCAATCAAAGAGGGGGAGGAAACCATGGCAGGTGGAAAGGCATTGAATATTTAAGTTAGCAGCCTGCTGATGAGATCTAAAGTGATGAGTCTGTCCTGGGAGGGGTATGTTCTGTGAAGCTGAAACCAAACAGAGCTACAGATGGAAGGTGGAATCTGTCACAACTTCTTCCTCCATTCCTTGGCATATCTCTCTAACCCCATTCATTGTCTTCTTCATTTCCCATTTTCAGAGGGGTATTTTGAGTTTCTAAGGCTAACTTCTCAACCTGAGCTCTGACGCTAGACTCTTTGAACTTTGCGGGACTTTTCTCTGTCATCTGTTTTCTTTCTCCCTTTCATTTTTAATATCTTCCTCTCTGTTCTCTCTCTTTTGCCCCCCAAAATCCAAAAGTTGTTTTTAAAAGTCTTACAAACCTCCCCTTTATCCAGTTGCTGCTTCAAGCAATATTACCATATTTCTTGAACTGCCAAATTTTAGTAGAATAGTCTATACTTGCTGCCTCCGATTCTTCATCTGTTAACCTCTTGTAATTTGACTTCTAATGCTTTCATTCTATGAAAATTGATCTTTCCAAGGTTACCAATAACTAATCCCACAATCCAATAGCTTTTCCTCATTCCTTAACCTCTCTGGATTATACCATACTCATGATCACACCTCTTTATTTGGATTTTGACATTGCCAATATAATTTGAGGTTGGGGTTCATAGAATCCTAGTATTCACTTTTTTAAGTGTAGGGGAATCTAGTGGTTAAGGACTATAATGGTAGTGTTACATTAATCATTGCCAATATGATACTTGAATAATATATTTAATTCCAAATTGTGGGGGTGATGAGAATTATAGGTTATTGATCTTTTGCTTCCTCAGTGGGGTCACTGGCAGAGCAAATTTTAATATGCCCTTTGGGGCTAAATGACTATTTTTCTCCATTTTCACCTTTCTTTTCTCCTTTACTTTTATCTTGAAATAAAAATTTTATTTTGCGGGTGGGGAGAAAATAATATGTCCTGAGATCAAGGTAGCAAGAGAGTCAATTTTTCAACATTCTTCTGATAAAGCTAATATTTTCCCTAGTAGCAGAATTTTTCATTTTTAATAATTCTTTTGTTTTTATTCCTATATCTATGGTATCTCTGACAGTTATTTTTCAAAGTTAAATATTTTATTAGAAATTTAAAATCAAATATTAATTCAAACAACTAAATTAATATAGTAACTACTTACATTTAAGTTAATTAATTTCAAACACAATGTATCCTAACTCTTTTTCAACCTTTCCTGCTACTCAATCCCCATTAGAATTCTTTGTCCATTCTCATTCACTTTTTTCTCATATGACTGTAGTTTGTGTTATTTTATTTTTAAGTCAGAGAAAGGCATAATTGGAAAGGGTATCAAAGAACACTTAATTTGTAATAATTATTATTCTTTTGTCTTCACCTCTGAGCACCGTGACATTTTTTTTAAAGAATGGCAATGCCTTCTAGAATTTATGTGTTATAAATTGGCAAGACTTGCTTTGGTGGGAACTCTGTCCAAGCTACAGTTTCTAATTCTAGCCTCTTGATTATGGGTGTGGAGGTGATAAATAAAAACAGAAATAAAAGTTGTCCTGGTCAGTAATGTGCTAACAACCACAATGATAGCTAACATTCATATACCAATTTATGACTTACAAAGTATTTTCCCTCCAACAGCCCTTCAGGCTGTGCAGCACAAATATTATCCTCTCCATTTTGCAGATGAGGAAACTGAGACTCAGAGAAGTTATATCACTTGCTTACAAGTATACACAGTTGGCAAGTGGTGAGCCTGGAACTCAACTGCAGGAATTAGAAGAGTTTAGTTTTAATTAATCAAGGACATTGCTTTGATTTAAAAAATTGGTCAGTGGTGGTGGATAAAAAAATTACAAAATGTTTCCATGTGCTATTTATTTGTATGATTATGGGGAACAGAAGAAAAAGAGAACAAGAGATGTATTTAGGAATCAAATTAACATGGGATACTGGATAGAGCACTAGATTTGGATTTAGTAACTCTTGGGTTTGAATCTTGCCCTAGACAACTAATAGATATGTGATCCTGGGCAAGTCAATTAATCCTTCTCTCTCTCTGTCTCTCTCTCTGTCTGTCTCTCTGTCTCTGTCTCTGTCTCTCTGTCTCTCTGTATCTCTCTCTCTTTGTCTCTCTCTGTCTCTCTCTGTGTATCTGTCTCTTTCTCTCTCACTTTGTTCATGTATAAAGTGGGGATAATAATAGCACCTACCTCATAGGATTATTGTGAGGATTAAATCATATATATTTCAAGTGTTTTCCACATCTTAAAAATCATATAAATGTTAGCCAGCATTATCGTCATCCTCATCATTACATAAGATGGAGCCTAAGGCAGGAAACCTAAAAACATGATCTTTATTCAGTACTGGCTATAGATGTTAGGCCAACCATTCTCTGTATGCACTAGTAGATGTAATCTAAGGTTCTCATTAATTTTAAAGATCTAATATCTGGTCACACCACTCTTACATATAGAGATGTTCTTTCAAAAGTGCCAATGAATTGAATAATTCACTTGGGCCTGGTGAAAGAAATAAATAAAAAGTGAAATAAATAAATGAAACATCATTATATGCCCAATAAAAAGGGTTGATTTGTTAGTTTTTATTAATGACTGATTTGTCATTTAAATCCCACAGAACCAGAAAGAGTCCTCATATGGAAAGCAATTCCTCATCTGTAGAATGAGTGGGTTGTACTGGATAACCTTGGTGATCCTTTCTAGTTGTTTTCTTTTTGGAGGGCAGTTGGGGTTAAGTGACTTGCCCAAGGTCACACGACTAAATTTTGTGTTGTGTCTGAGGCCAGATTTGAACTCAGGTACTCCTGACTCCAGGGCCAGTGCTCTATTCACTGCACCACTTAGCCGCCCCTATCCTTTCTAGTTTTAATAATTAATATGTCTGTAAACTTATGGAATGCTCAATATAGAGCAACTGAGAAGTGTGAATGACCCAAGAGATCTTATTCCAAGTTCTCTCAAGCAATCACATGTAGAAGTTAGTTCAGAAAGGATGAAGGTTGGGGTGGCTAGGTGGCACAGTGAATAGAGCATTGGCCCTGTAGTCAGGAGGACCTGAGTTCAAATCCGACCTCAGACATTAAACATTTACTAGTCATGTGACCTTGGGCAAGTCACTTAACCGCAATTGCCCCTTCAAAAAGCAAAAACAAAAACAAAAACAAGGATGAAATAACTCAGAACTAACAGAAAAATCACTAAGAGAAAAATAACACAGGTTTTGTTTGAGATCAAGTCTTCACCTGGTCTATTTTGTCCCCTTCCACCCATCTCTTCCCCAATTTTATTATAGTACTCTTTTTTTTCCTTTGGGAGACCAATACAGTACTGGTGGAATGTGTGAGCCACAGGTGTGCACAATCTTGGAAGACAGGAGATTAG
The DNA here is from genome assembly GCF_028583685.1 of Petaurus breviceps papuanus. Lineage (NCBI taxonomy): Eukaryota > Metazoa > Chordata > Mammalia > Diprotodontia > Petauridae > Petaurus > Petaurus breviceps. Next base: position 33,320,254 of record NW_027187391.1, read on the forward strand.
AGTTGAGCTTTCCAACTAGTAAGAGGGTTGAAAAAGATATGGCATCATTGAAAGATACATGTGTGCACTATACTTGCAGGAAAGTAGGGTCACAGATGAAGATGTATAGACTAATCCTTGATTTTCCCCTCCACTCTTTTATCTTCTAGCCCATTTGGCATGTTTCTGCAATAACAAGGAATAATGAATAATAATTAAATTCATTTCAATTCAGTAAAATGTATTAAACATCTACTATCTTCCAGGTGTTGTGATGGGTGCTGTGGATACAAAGCAGTTAATCGACCAATCAAGGAAAAGATATTTTTATGTCTATTGTGTGTTAGGCATTATTCTAGGTTCTGGTAATAAAAAGATAAAAGTAAAACAGCTCCTACTTTCAAGAATTTTATGTTCTCTTGGAGAAAAAAACTATGTATGTAGATAAGTAAATAAATGCAAAATATATATTCAAAGTAATTTTGATAGGAAGTCTAATAATTAAGGGTGAGTAGCCCTAGAAAGATTTGAAGGAAGCTAGGGATTCCAAGAGGCAATAGTGAAGAGGGAGAGCATTCCAGGCATGGGAAACTGCCTGAGTAAAGACATGGAGGGAGAGATATTCAGTGTCAACTATGGAGAATATATAAAGTAGGCCAGTTTGGCTGGAGTGTAGCATACGTGAAAGGGGAGTAATGTGAGATCAGTGTGGAAAGATCAGTCTGTCATAGTCAGAGTATTGAGAGCTAGAGGGAACTTCAGAAATCATATCTAGTCCTTGTGTTCTTAACCTTTTCAGCATCATGGATCCCTGTGTCAATCTACTGAAAACTTTGAACCTGTTAGCATAGTGTGGTTGAAAAAATTCATAATAGAAGGATATATTAAATTATAGTTAGAGGCTACCAAAAATAAAGATGCATTATTTTCTCATTCAAATTCATGGTCTCTTGGAAATCTGTTCACTAACCCTAACCTGGACCTCAGGTTAAAAATCCCTGATCTTTCATTTTGCATTTGTATAAATTCTCAGAGAAATGAAATAGTGGTGCTCTCAAGGTCACAATACAAGTGAGAATACTTGGAATTTGAACCTAGGCTCATTGGCCACTGTGCCACATTGTGCTTAGACCCTTCTTTGAATGGTACCTCATTTCCTGGAGCCAAGAAGGAAGGGGAGAGTGTAGCCTCCCATACCTTCCTCTTGAGTCACCCTCTTCTCTCTCATTGCCTCACAAGGTCTCTCTTTTACCTGAATGTCTTTCACCAGAGAAGGGATTGAAGAAATAGGTTTGTACCTAACATACATACAGGAATCTGGAGAGAGTGTCTAGAGACTTGATAGGCACCAAAGACTAATGGTAATGTGCTCTCTCCCACTTTTAATATATTCCCTCATGACAGAATGGAGTTTTTCTTCCAGGGATGGGTAATGATTTCTTTGCCTGCCAGTGAAGAGAGAGAGAGAGAGAGAGAGAGAGAGAGAGAGAGAGAGAGAGAGAGAGAGAGAGAGAGAGAGAGAGAGAGAGAGAGAGAGAGATGGCTTGTCCCACTTATGGACAGAACACTGTCTTCTAATAGGCTCTAGAAAGTGATAGATGGGGTAGCAGATGCTTCCTCTAGCCTCAGGCTCTTTCTCTCAGTCTGAGATCCCTGAGAGAAACTCACTAAAGATTGTTCAACTCCTCAGCAGAAGACTCCCAGAGTAGACGGGGCATCTTGGCCTCAGTAAATGTGCTGACTCTAAGAGGTTGGGGTCCTTAAGAGGAAAGAGTTCCTTTTCCTTCCCTGTCTCTCCTGTCATGACTGCCCCCTTACCTATAGTACTAGCATTAAGACTGACCATGATCTCTAAAACTGGGGCCAAGTACACTAAAATTTGGTCTCTTGGGAACAGGATCCTATATCATTAGTCATCCATCTGTCTGTGAGTCACTGAGATGCCCCAGGTCCAAGGGGGAGTTTCTTTCACTCTCTCCACTCTCCACTTTCACCAGGCACATTGGGCAAAGCTCCTCCAACTTGTGCCTGACGAGTGACCCAGACACCTGTCTGTCTGCAACATTATCCATAGGTCAGTACTGCCTTGCCCCCAGGAGGCCTGACTCAAACCCTTTGCACTTTGTTCAGCTTGGCTCTCCAACAACCCTTGTCCTCTTCTGGCATTCAAAAGTAGAGACGACTCTGCTAATGATCAATTTTCATAGCCTTAATGCAAGAGCAATGCCCAGATCCACTGAATACTTTCTTTTAGGGTCAATTTGCACATGGAGGCAGGGGAGAAATGCAGATGGATTTTTCTTCCCAATACGTCTAGAGTTAATCAGGTCCAGGACTCCAAGCCCACCCTAGGCTTCCTTTCCCAAACAGCTGAACTGTTTCTGGTGTGTTTCAATCCTTAAACTGAGTGAGCAAGGGAGAGAGTCTGCGACTGATTGAAGCATCTGCTGCCCATCCATCACCTCCCCCAGCCAGTTGAAGCAGGACATTTCGGTCTGTGGCCTCATATGGCCATCTCTCTCCCCAACTGCTGACTGTAGCAGATGAAGAAATCACTACTACCCAGTGGTCAGTGTAAGAAAAACACTGGGTTGTCATGAGGGAATAGATTAACATATGTGAGGACTCATTACAGTTAGTACTTCATTAGTCTAAATACCTTCTAAATCTAGTGATGTGCTGTTTGCTTATGGGCCTGGGTGAAAAAACTTATTTGATTCAATTCGATACAACAGAAAATTATTAAGTGTGAGACACTCTGCTGGGTGACACAAAGACAAAAATGAATTTTTAAAAAATCCTGCCCTCAAAGAGTTTATATACTATGTACATTGATAAATAACTACAAAGTATTTTCAAAAGACATAGAACACTACCAGCTAGAGTTACTGGGGAAGGAAGTAACTAACACCTGAGCTAAGTCTGGAAGGAAACTAAGCATTCTAAGAGACATAAATGGTGGGGGAATGTGTTCCAGGTTTAGTGAACAACATGTGCCAAAATATGGAGGCAAGTGATGGAATCCTTGCTCAGGGAATTGTAGGAAACAATAGGATATTTTGGCTGAAATATAGAGTATATGAAGGGTAGTAATGTGGTGCAATGAATAGAATGCTAGGCCTGGCGTAAGGAGAACCTGAGTTCAAATCCAGCCTCAGACACTTACTAGCTGTGTGACCTGGGCAAGTCACTTAACCCTGTTTGCCTCAGTTTCCTCATCTGTAAAATAATATGGAAAAGGAAATGGCAAACCCTTCCAGTGTCTTTGCCAAGAAAACCTGAAGTGAGGTCACCGAGAATCGGACAGTACTGAAAAAGTTTTATAGTGACTAGACTGCTGGGATTGGAGTCAGGAAGAATAATTTTCCTGAGTTCAAATCTGGCCTCAGACACTAAGTGTGTAACCCTGGACAAGTTAATTAATCCTGTTTGTCTCGGTTCTTCATCTGTAAAATGATCTGGAGAAGGAAATGGCAAACCACTCCAGTATCTATCTTTGCCAAGAAAACCCTAAGTCAGATTGCAAAGAGTAGGACACAACTAATTGATTAAACAACAATGTGAAGTCATTCTAAAAAGATAGATGGAAGCTAGATTGTGTCTTTCAACACCTTTAGGATCATAGATTTGGATTTAGAACTGGAAAGGAACAACAATTTACTGAGTGTCTGTTATGCACCAGGCACTTTACAAATATCTCATTTAAGGCTTCCTAGTCCAACCTTCCTTCACATTGACTTATTAGCAGACGTCAGGGGTGCAATTTTGGTGTTGTCATTCCATATTAGCAAGCTTTAAGCGATGCTTAAAGGTGCTAAGTGTGAAAAAGTATAGTTTTAATATTAATGTAAATTCATCATGAATGAATCACAGTCTATGAATTATTTAGATGATGGATTAACCATCTATTCAACAAGCATTTTTAAGTGATTACTATATACTAAACACATTGTATGTATATATATGTGTGTAGAATCACATATTTAAAGCTAGTTATATGTCCATAGACATTATGTCACTCACTGGCTTCACAATTCCTTAGAGAATGTGTTTTTTAAGTGTTTTGTCCAGTGTCACAGTGAGGATTTGAACCTACGTCTTCTAGCTACAAAATGAGTTCTTCCCACTCTGTACCAAGATAACTTTTTTTTTTTTAACAAGGACATCTTTTCTTTTTGCTCCCTTATGTGAGTGGCATTCATTCTTGGAACCTCAGTGCTTTTCTCTTGGCCCCCCCCCCCCAATTCTGCTGTGTTTGAATTCAGGCCTTCTGTCATCTCTTGCCTGGATTATCACAATAGACTCCTAAGTGGCCTCTCACCCTTCACTCCTTCCTGTCTCAAACCTATCCTTTGCACAGCTTTCAAAATGTTATTGCTAAAACACAAATTCAATTGTGTCACCCCTTAACCCTCCCTCCCCAACAAAATCATCAATGCCTCATGATTGCCTCTAGGGAAAAAAATCCTCAGTCTGGCACTGAAAACTCTTCACAATCTGAGTCACATCACTTTTCTAGTCTTCTTTCCTACCATTCCCCTTTGCATAATCTCTGACCTATTCAAGCTAACTCACTACAAACTACTCTAGTTGAACCACTAGCTTTTCCTCATCCATGGGATTCCATCTCTTACCTTTGTCCCTTTGCACAAGTGATTTCTCAGGATGGGCATAGACTTTCTTCTCACCTTAGTTCAGATGCCATCTCTTCCAGGAGACCTTGCTGATCCTCCCAGTTAGTAACATCTCCCTCTTGAAATTATTTTTTCATATTATTGAATATAACATGACATATCATGTCACATTATAGGATCTGTGTGATAATAATCCTAATAGCTAGGATTTATATAATGCTGCAAGGTTTACAAAGTGAGTATCGAATGTGTTAATATATGCAAAGCACTTTGAACACCTTAAAATGTTGCATAAATGTTTGCTATTGTTATGGTTATTATTATGGTTATTCATATCAATTGAATTAAAATTTAATAATAATTTGTATTATTCATCTTGAGCTTATTATTACTACTGTTAGTGGGAGGCATCATGTCATAGGGTAGATAAGGTTGTTCTGGGGTTGTGACTACCTAGGTTTAAGTTCTGCCTTTGACATGTGTTAGTCATCACGTGTCCTCTTTGCTCCCCAGGCAGCTCTGTAAGCCTTTAAGTTATGGAACATTCCCACAGTGTGATTCCTCACTAGGAAGCTACTTATACTAATTAAATCCCAGGTTTGGATAAAACCAAAATTAACCCTATCGATAAAACCACTTTTCACTGATAGCAAAAAAGGAGAGGGGAGCAGAGTGGAAATTTCGAGAGACAGATACTCTGGCGGGGCAAGTGAGAAATCAACTGAAATAAGGGTGGTTGGAATAAAGTGGAAACATGGAAAAGATGAAGAAAGGATGGTCATTATGAGATTTCACAAGATCTGGTGAAAAAAGAGGAAGAAAAGAAAGGAATGAAACATGCATGGCTCTGGAAAATGTGAAGTTTGAGGTGGTCATATTTCTTCCACCACCTTCGTTTTACCTTTCCACTATCACCCACCAAGAATCATTTGATTCTGCCTCCTTCTCTGGGTATCTTAAATGTGACCCCACTTTCTCACATGCCCAAGACCCAAGCATTTCTCTCGATACTGCCCTGTCCTTCCCAGCCATTCTCTTGCCAATCTCTCCTCTAATCTCCTGCCTTCCAGCATCCTGCACACTCCACAGTCCACACATTCCTGGAGGTCAGGACACAGCTCCCAGGGCTCTTTCATCACTCAAAGAGCAGACTATTGCTACAAAGCAGAGGACACAGGGCCAGGCAGCCCAATTAAAATTCATTCACACTATTCTCTGATTGGCTAAAGCCTGGCTGCTGGTGGGGACTAAGATCAACCCATTTAGTGAATTGTCATTCAAAAATAGATTGGACTTCAACACTTAGACTTGATTGATATACCTATTAGGGGGAGGGAAGGGGTAAGAGAAAGAGCGCTGGACTTTGCATTTTGTTTTCTTTGTATTCTCAGTGTCTAGTACAGTGCCTTAGCAGAGTGGACTTTCTGATTGTTTATCTTGTCACTTATGCTCTGATTCACCGTGTTTGCCTGTGTGCACACACGTAGCATATTGAACGTATTAGCCCTTCCAGCTCTCAGTCTTCTGATCCTTTGCCCCCAGCATATGTTGGACTGCAGGAGAATTATTGTTATTTGTCCTTCTTTCTCAAAGAGGACCCTGACATCAGGAGCATGATGCTATGACTTCATCACTCAGCAGGTGTAGAACTTTTCTCCATGTTCGGAAAGATTTTTATTTTTTATACACTTCAATACTTCAGTAACATCAAGGCTATCCTTGAATTTTTATTTATTGAATTTTTATTCAATGTATAGAAGAATGTATAAAATGTATAAACAAACTGAATGAATGTAATTAAATTGAATGTGTTTTGCTGTGTTTCTTTAAATAGGTACCTGTAACACTTGTTTCATATAGTTACTGCAAGGATCAAATATGCAAAAATTCTCTGGCTTCAAAGCTCTTCATAAACTGCCCTTGTGCCTTCACCTTCAATCTTCTTCCACCTAATACTCTCCCATCTACTCCATGTATGATTCAGTGACATTGGCCTTCTTGCTGTTCCTCAAAGAAGATGCTCCATTTTCTGACTCTTGGCATTTTCATTTACTATATGCTATGCCATCAGCACTCTCCCTCTTTATCTCAGCCTTCTGCCTTCCCTGGCTTCCTTCAGGTCCCAGCTAAAATCCCACATTCTCTGTGAAGTCTTTCTCAATCTCTCTTAATTCTAAGGTCTTGCCTCTATTGATTATTTCCAATTTATTTTTATGTGACTTGTTATTACAGAGTCGTTTCCATGTTTGTCTCCCCCATTAGACTGAGATCAGAAGCTTTTATGTTTCTTTATATCCCCAGCACTTAATATAGTGCCTGGCACATAGCAGGTATTTAATACATGTTTATTGGTTGAATGACTTTATAGCACAGCAAAATGTTAGTTATCATTACTATTCATCCCTGTCCTTGTGGCCTTACAGGGATTTTGTAGGCATCTGTCCCTGAGCTTGGGTAAAGTCATACATAGCATCCTGCTCAGGTTTGCAGGTGACACAAAACTTGGAGGTATGACAGTGTCAGGATTCAAAAAAAAATCATGTTAATTGGAAAGACTTACATGAACTGATGCAGAGTAAAGTGAACAGAACCAAGAGAACATTGTGCACGCTAACAGCAGCATTGTGCAAGGACCAACTTTGACAGTTAGTTCTTTTCAGCAATACAATGATCTAAGACAATTTCAAAATTTCATGATGGAAAATGTTATCCACATGCAGAGAAAGAGTTATGGAGTCTGAATGCAGATCAGAGCATACTATTTTCACTTTTTTTGTTTTTGTTTTTTCTTTCTTGTGGTTTTTCCCTTTTTGTTTTGATTCTTCTTTCACAGCATGATTAATGTGGAAGTATTTTTAATATGATCATACATTGTAACCTATATCAGATTGCATGTTGTCTTGGAGAGGATGGAGGGAAGGGAGAGGAAAAAAATTTAGAACTCAAAATCTTATCAAAGTGAATACTGAAAACCAAAAATTAATTAATTAATTTTAAAAGGATCAGGGTAAAGCCAGTCTGGAATATTTGGTTGAATTATGGTATGGTGGGATGAACATGGGCTCTAGAATCAGAGGATCTGGGTTTAGATCTTATCTTTGATGCTTGCTACCCAGGTGACCTTTATTTCAGTCTCTGATAGTCATGGGGTCCTTATCCTCATTTAGACTAATCCCTCTCCCTCTCCCCTTGATCCCATTCTGGCCAATATTCTCCCATGGATCAGCAGCTCAATCATTTCTACTCTTTCTCTTTGGTCTCTCCTTGTCTACTGATTCCTTTCTAGTTGTCTAAGAATTAATAGAAACCTTGAAAGTCATTTAAAAACATCCTCTACAATATTCACAGCAAGTGACCATCCCATCCATCATGATTGAAGATCTTCAAGCAATGGAGAGCTCACTACTTCAGAAGGTAGTCAATTTCATTTTTCCAACAGCTTCAGGTTACTGGAAAGTTATTCCTTATGTCAAAAGAAGTTCTGCTTTTCTGTAACTTTTACCTGTGGGTCCAAGTTCTGTCCTCTGGAGATAAGAAGAATAAAGCCAAACCCCATTACACACACACACACACACACACACATACACACACACACACAATCTTCAAATATTTTAAGACAATTATTGTATTTTTCCACAAATCTATTCTTCTATAGACAAAGTATTCACAAATCTTATATATAGCATCATTATGGATTCTTTTCTCACTACCATCTCACTAACAAAATAATATGATTTGATCAAGGAGTCAAAATATTTTTAACATGGTAATATGATAACAGCTAAATTGTGCAGTGGATAGAATACTAGGCCAAGAGTCAGGAAGACTCATCTTCCTGAGTTCACATCTGGCCTGTATGACCCTGAGCAAGTTGCTTAACCCTGTTTGACTCGGTTTCCTCGTTGTAATGATAATGTGAATTTAAAGATAATCCCATGAGCCTGTGGTGGAAGGAGCTTGCTGAATGGGTGGAGCAGAGCCCAAAGGAAGCTGGGAGTCAAAGCAGCTAGAGCTGGAGGGTGGAGAGGATGCAGGCAAGGAGGCAGCTAGGTATGGTGTGCCTCCCTGCTGTGTTATGCTGTAATAACTTCTTTGTTGCTATGATGGATTCGGTTTTTCTGGTGTTGGGATTTGGCTTTCTGGTATTTGAATAAATGTTTTAGTCTGTTATATTTTGTTATTCAGAACTATGACAGCATATTCACAGTCACTGCCAATGCTGTGAATATTGAGTTGATGCTATACTCATCTATAAAATGATCCGAAGAAGGAAATCACTTCAGTATCTCTGCCAAGAAAACTCCAAATAGGTCACAAAGAGTCAGACACAACTGAAATGATGAATAGCACCAATAATACTAATCAACAGTTACATAGCACATTGAGCTTTATGAAGCACTATGCTTACAATGTTTCTGTGAGGCAGTTAGAATACTAAGGCTGGAACCAAAAGAAAATATACCAACAATAATACTCATCATTTATAGGGTGCTTGAAGGTTTGCAAAGTGCTTTACAAATATTGCCTCATTTTATCTTCATAATAACCCTGGAAAGTAAGGTGTTATTATCACCATTTTACAGATGAGGAAACTAAGGCAGACAAGGATTAAATAACTTGTCCAGGGTTACACTGCTAGTAAATGTCTAAGGAAGGATTTGAACTTAGGTCCTTCTGACTCTAGATCTAGTGCTCTAGCCACAATGCCACCTAATTGTCTAGTTAAAAAGGGCATAGGACAATAATTGGAGATTGGCATCCTAGTGAACTTGGCCAAATCTCTTAATTTTTCTGAGATTCAATTTTATCTTCTGAAAAATGAGAAGGCTAGATTAGATGGTTTCAAGAGTCCCTTCTAGCTTTCATATTTTATGGTACTCTTCAATGTGATAGATCACCAAATATGGCCCTGATCCCCAAACCTCTTAGGTCACATCTTCCATTGGCTAGAACAGTGGTCTCTAAACTTTTTTGATCACTCACTTCATCAGTAAAATATTTTCAATCATGTATCAAAGAGATCTGCACATTTGTTTATAAATCACAGCAACATTACATTGTTACATATGTTATATTGTTATGTATTAATTATATATTGTTACAATATATTATATAATCAATGTATGTACTATATACATTATAAAACAATTTAATTTTTAAAATAAGATAAAAATGAAATAAATAATATTTTAGAATATTTTTATTTTATTATTAACGTTACAAAAAACCTATTTGCTTTTAATAACAATATGACTGAATTTGCTTCATTATTTTTGCAAAATCCCTGACTATGTCTTGGAGGAACAGGATAAATTTATAAATAATAATTGTTTCTTAGTAATTAAACATTCAGTTTATTTATTCTCTAAAGCTAACCAAACAGGTGAATTTCTTTTTTAAAATACTTCTAAAAATAAAGTATATGTCAAGCTATTAATCAAATAATAGGTCATAACAGCCGGTGACTATAATAGCTTTACAGCAGGAGTCATATTTCCCTTCTCTATAGCTATTTGCTAGCTATTTGTCTTAGGTAGTATTTGTTTTGCTTGGATGTTGGCAAGTATGTGGCCCAGTGGCTAGAGTGCTGGGCCTAGAGCCTGGAATATCTGAGTTCTAATCTTGCAACAACCTGCATGAACCTGGGCAAGTCACTTAACCTGTTTCAGTTTCCTCCTCTGTAAAATGGAGATATTAATAACAAAAATGAGATGATATTTGTAAAATGCTTTGCAAACCTTAAAGTGCTATATAATTACTAGTTGTTGTTGTTGTTAAATTGCTATCATTAGCCTTATAAATTGATTGAATTGCATAGGATAAAGCTTATGTGTAGCTCTTAGTCAAGGAGACCTAGAATGGGAATATATTAACTGAGTTAAAGCCTGTTCTTGGAGTGAATCCTGTGGAAAACAGTATTCAGAAGGAAGGCTAAGCCTTGGGATTTGACAAACCATTTATTCCTGAGTGTACTGTTATAGTTAGTGACCTAGATGTATTCTAGGCAGTGAGGATCTGGAGAGTTACATCTGTGTATCTTTACTGTTCATATTATGCAAAAGCACCTTAAAAATTATTTGCCTCAATGATCTAATGTCTCTAGATTGTGAGCTTGTATCTGGGCCCGCTGTTAACAATGAAAAAATAATATGTAAAAGTGATTTCAACTCAGCAGCAAGTTTTCCAAATCATTCCATTATTCTTTCTTTATATGGTTTTGCTTAATGGATGCTAATGTACTTTAAGTGTTTATTTGCATTAGGATATTTTAGTTTTCTTTTTGTGTGAGGGAAAGGAGCAGAAAGAAGACCAGTTTGGTTGGACTATAAAATGTAGGAAGGGAACTAATGTGTGATAAGAGAAAAAAGATGGTTTGGGGACAGGTTGTGATGAGCTTTACGTATCAAATGGAGTGATTTATATTCACTCTCACCCCTGCTCTTGCTGTCAAGACTTTGGCAATGTGGTGAGGCCTAGGCACCCCTTCTAAAATGCATACAATTACAAATGAAATCAGTTAGATTGAAGTAAAATACCTTTTCCTCCATACATTTTCATGGAACCCTGGAATACTATTTAAGGATGTTTTGGGAGTCTACAGGCCCCAGGCTAAGAACCCCACCCTAGAGGAAATAGGGAGCCAGTAGAGTTAATTGAATAAGGGGTGATATAGTCAGTCTTACACTTTGGGAAAAATCACTTTGGCAGATAATATGGAGGAAAGATAGGAGTGGGGAGAGAATTATAGAAGGGAAGACAATTGGGAATCCATTGCTATAGTCCAGGAAAGAGTCAATGATGGCTTAAACTAGGGTAGTAGCTACATGGGTGGCCATGTGGGACACATGTAGAGGGTATTAAGGAGGTAGAAATGACAAGACTCAGCCACTATTTTGGTACAAAATATTTTGGGACAAATAAAAGTGAGGATCCAAGGATGACAAGGGATAGACAACCTGAAACAAAAATGGGGAAGTTAAGAAGGACTGTCTAGGAGATAATGTAGTAAGAGCTTCAAGGCAGATTTCTACCCCCATGCCTATTCATCCTGTTCGATTCACTCTGTTCTTCTCAAAATGAAGAGAAAGGACAGGACCACAATCCTGTAGAACATAAGGAAACCCACTCTATAGAAGAAGGGAGGGGCAATGGGTCGGTAGGCAAAGAAGTGGTCATGGAGTCTTTCCAATGCACTTGTGCCACTGGGTGCCTGAGTTAAGATTAAATTATAATTGCTCTGAAGGACAGGCATGGCGCCAGAAGCTGGGAAGTTTGGATTATTGTACAATGGTGGGAGAGAATCTATGAGGACACTGTTGGGCTAAAATGGGTAAAAGGTAAGTGTGGTTGTTTTGGAGATAAACACCAGGATTGACTCGGTGTTTGTGCATGTGTGTGTGTGTGTGTGTGTGTGTGTGTGTGTATAACATCCCCTTAAGACATACCCTGGAATGTTCCAAAAATAAGGAAACATTTGAGCATATTGTTGTTAAGTTTTTTGGTTTGGTTTTCTTTTTGGGTGGTTCATTTTTTTGGTAATGTATGATGAGCATATGAAGGGAAAGAAAAGCACAGCACACTGACTGCCCTCCTCCAGACCAAAGTGAAGAGACAGTGTTGCACAGTGGGTTGAGGACTAACTGCTGTTTGGAAGTCTAGAGTTCAAAGGCTGGCCTCAGACACTCACTCATTGTATACCCCTGAGTAAGTTTCTAAACTTCTCTGGGCTTCAGTTTCCTCATCCAGAAAATGGGAACAACAATAATATCTTCAGTGACTTTTCACAGGATTGTAAGGGTTGAATGAGATAATACATTTGTAAAAGATCATCTTAAGACATTGACATTACCGGGCATTCTCAACACACCCTCCTTTTGGACTGATTTCTTAAGAGTTTTCACAGTGTCATGTGGTATATTATATAATTCACAGTGTTTCTTCATGTTTCAACATTTTTCAGATGGAGGCAAAATGTGTTCTTTCACTGATTTTTGTAGTGATCTCTCTTCCATTCCCCCCACCAATACTGCAATTCTAATAGTCTTCTAAGAAGTTCTGAAGTCTTTCTCCCAGGTGAGTTTCCTTCAATGACAGTAAAGCATGACCCTTCTATGACCCTCCCATCTTTTCTGATCCTTGGGACCATCAAACTTGGGTATATCCTACAAAATCCCCATATCTCTCAATCTTCCTACTCAAGAGATCCTCAAAGCCCAAGTCCCATCTAAGTATCCAGGCAGACATGAGTAAAATAATCTCTACAAATTTTATTCTAATATGGGGGATGTGCAGAGAGGCCTCAATTTACCTCAAAATTTTCTTTTTTTTTAAATTTTTTTGGTCTTTATTAATTTGTTTGTTTGCTTTTAGTTTACAAGATTCAGTTCCACAATTCCTTGAGTTTCAAGTTTTCTCCCCCTCCCTCCCCTCCCCTCTCCCATGGTGGCATACAATCAAGTATAGGATCTGTAAATACTTTCACATTAGACATTAGTCAGGTTATAAAGAAGGATTGTAACGGATGGAATGAACAATGGGAAAGAGGAAACAAGACCAAACAAGAAAAAGAAAGAGAGCAGGTATCTTGCGTCAATCTGGATTCAAACTCAGCTCTTTCTCTGAATGTAGACATCTCTCTCTCTCCATCATGAATCTTTTGGAGTTGACTTATAATCCTGCATTTCTGAGAAGAGTCCAGTCTATCAAAATTGGTAATTGCACATACGTTGTGTCTATAATTGTGTACAAATTTCTCCTGGTTCTGCTCTTCTCACTCAACATCAGTTCATATAAGCCTCTCCAGGTAAATATGAAGTCCATCTGCTCCTCATTTCTTATAGCACAATAGTATTCCATTACATTCATATACCACAAATTGTTCAGCCATTGCCCAATTGATGGGCATCCCCTTAATTTCCAATTCTTTGCCACTACAAAAAGAACTGCTATAAATATTTTTGTACATATAGGTTTTCCTATCACTTCTGTGATCTCTTTGGGATACAACCTTACCTCAAGATTTTCATAAAAAGGGGTGAGGTTCACAAAGCTTGGGGTGGAGTGACAGACACAAGAATAACTCATACATACATGCAAGAGCATTAGTGCAGCTTTAAAGCATATACATACACACACCTATGTCTGTCTGTTTGTCTGTCTATCTTTCTGGCTCTCTCCCCACACATGTATGTAAACATGTATAAAAGGAAAGGACTCTTTTTGATACACAAAGTGTATTTATAACCTTGGAAATAATAGACATGGCAAGTACTGCTATTAAAAGAGATTTCATAAATCTGTGGGAAGAGAGAGACAGTGTGGGAATAAATGCTTAGTAGAGAAATGAAAAGCAGTAGGGGGAGAGAGGGAGAAGAACGAACATGGTGTTACCCTCTGACAGGCAGAAATTTCACTATTTGTCATATGCTGAGGATGTCAAGGAATTTTAAGGCTGCACTCTTTGCATTTTTCGAGGTTATTAATGAAATAGCATAGCAAGGTGAATTACATTAAATTATTTTTTTCTAACCATTCCAGAAATCTCCGTCCAAGTTGGCACGGAGCTGGAAAGTCGTGAACTTTTGACCGGAGCTCGGATTGCTGGGAGACACATCCTCCTCGTTAGTTTCGGGTGACAGCTCACTGTACCAGAGAGATTCACTTGTAGAGAAAGAGAGAAGAGGGGGAGGAAGATTTGCCACAGCATTTTCACAGGGCAAGAAATTCCACCCAGCTCAAATGTGTGTTTGGCCTATTGCCTGAGGCCTTGTTGAACACATGACTGTCACTCTTCTGCCTATTTCTGGCCTGGATTTGGGTCCTGGTGGTTAAGCAAACCCCAGTAGTGCCTAAATTAGGCAGTCAAGTTGTGACAACACATGCTCATCTCCAACAAAGGAGAGACATCTATTTAAAAGAAAGAGAAAGAAGCTAGACCTATTCAAGGGTCAATGTCAGTCACATATAACTGACTAGTTTCTGTTTCTATTATTCAGATAACAGCTGAGGTGCCCTTTGAGATCAACCCACCTAAATAGACCACTTCCTGCCCAACAGCCATCTTGGAATGGCTGACATTGTTGGCACAACCCAAACTTGTACTTTCTATCGTGAGCAATGCAGCCCAACTGGAGAAGATGATAGGAAGGATTACGGATATCATGAATTAGAGAGGTATTCAAATGGAAGAAGTGAAAAGTGGTAGCTATATATGGCCCAACCTCTTGACTTAATGTGCTCCTGTCTTTCAGGAGATGTTAGGGACTGGAGATATTTTTCATCATTATGCGAGAACTGTACTTGAAGGCTATGAGGATCATACCTTAGGCTCATAGATTTAGATCAGGAAATGGTTTTACAATCCAACTAACTCATCTCTCTGTAGATTATTCCCCATTGACCTGAAAAGTAGTCATCTCAAGATATGAAATTTTCTAAAAATGAGGCTTCATGCAACGATAATAATGATCCATTCTTCAGTTGTGTCCAACTCTTTGTGACCTCATTTGGGGTTTTCTTGGCAGAAATCCCAGAATAGTTCACCATCTCCTTCTCCAGCTCATTTTGCAGATGAGGAAACTGAGGAAAATAGGGTCAAGTGAATTGCTCAGGGTCACACAGCCAGTGTCTGAGATCAGATTTGAACTCAGGTCTTCTTGACTCCATTCTTGGCACTCTATTCACTACACCACCTACTGCCCAATACTGATAATGACTAGTGTATATATAGTTTAAGGTCTGCACACCATTTTACAGATATTTTCTCATTTTATCCTCACAACAATCCTGGGAAATAGGTGCTATTATTTTCCCTATTTTATTGATGAGGAAAGTGAGTCAAACAGAGATTAAGTTGGTCCAGGGTCCAGTTCAATAGTCTGAGGTTTGATTTGAACTCAGGTCTCCCTAATTTCATATCTAGTGTTCTTTCCACTGGATAAAATGTTTTTTTTTTCATGGAAAAAGCTGGCACCTTGTTCGAGTTGGAATCATTGAGTATGGGGTTTTAGTGGACTACCAGTACAACATAAGTTAACAATGTAAGTTGTTGGGATTTTTACTTTTCCATTTCCTTAAGATATCATAATATATATCCTTTCTTTTTCATAGCCAAATTCTTAGAAAGCACCTCATGTGCTTGTTGCCTCACTTTCCTCACTTCCTGATCACTTCTCAGCTTTTTGCAATCTGGCTTCCAGATTGAACATACAAATGAAATTGTTCTGTCCAGTCACCAGTGATGTCTTCACTGCTAAATCTGAATAGCTTTTTTTCAGTCCTTTTTTTACTTGCCTTCAGAAGCTTCTGAAACACTCATCTTATCCTTTTTTTCAAGCTCAATTTTATTTCCAGGTCCAAATTCTCTCCTTCTCCTACCTCTGCCCAAAGCACTGAGAAAAGAAGAAAAATAAAACTCAGTATAAGTATGTATAGACATGCAAATCAAATTTCCATAGTTGGCCATGTTCCAAGAAAAAAATACAAGAAATAAAGAAAATTTACTTCACCCCGCACTCTTAGTCCATCAATTCTTTTTTCTGGAGGTAGATAGCATGTTTCATCATGAGTCCTTTGAAATTGTGGTTGGTCATTTGTGAGGATCAGAATGACTGAGTTCATCATAGTTGATTAACTTTACAATATTGCTGTTACAATATAAAGTGTTCTCCTGGTTCTGTTCACTTCACTTTATATTAATTCATGTGAGTCTTCCTAGGTTTTTCTGAAACCATCACCTTCATCATGTCTTTTAGCACAATAGTATTCCATCACATTCCTATACCATAACCATTCAGTCATTCCCCAATTGATGATATCCTCTCAATTTCTAATTCTTTGCTACCACAAAAAAGAGCTACTACATGAGCCATTCTCCTCTTTCTTTGAGTTCTTTGGGGAATAGTGGTCAGGGGATATAGAAAATGGTGAGGTTAAGTCACAGCTTTACCAACAATGCATTAGTGTACCAGTCACTCCAGCATTTGTTATTTTCCTTTTCTTTTGTCATCTTAAGTCAATCTGTTGGATGTGATGTGGCACCTCAGAGAGGTCTTAATTTGCATTTCTCAAATTATTGGTGATTTAGAGCATTTTCATATGGCTATTGATAACTTTTATTTCTTTTTCAGAAAACTGCTTATTTATGTACTTTCACCATTTGTCAATTAGGGAATGGCTTTTATTCTTGAAATTTCAACTCAGTTCCCTATATATTTTACAAGTTAGTATTTTATCAGAGAAACTTGCTGCAAAGATTTCCCCCTGGTTTCCTACTTGTCTTTTCATTTTAGCTGCATTGGTTTGTGCAAAAACTTAAAAACAATTTTATGTTATTGAAATTATCTTGTGAACCTCTTTATCTCTTGTTTGGTCATGAATGTCCTCCCTTATTCATAGATCCAACAGGTAATTTCTTCCATGCTCCATTAATTTGCTCATGATATTACTTTTAATGTCAAAATAATGTACCAATTTTGAGCTTATCTTGGTATGCAATGTGAGGTTCTGGTCTATGCCTAGTTTCTACCAGACTAATTTCTGACTTTCCCCATTGTTTATCAAACAGCGAATTCTTGCCCCAATAACTGGGCTCAAACACTAGGTAACTGTGCCTAATTGCTTCTGCATATTGTGCACCTAATCTGTTCCATTGATCAATTTTTCCATTTGTTACTCAGTGTCAAATTGTTTTGATGATTACAGATTTTTAGTATTGTTTGAGATCTGGTGCTGTAAGTACCCTTTCCATTAAAAAAAATTGATTCCCTTGATATTCTTGGCCTTTCATTTCTCCAGAAGAAATTTGTTATGATTTTTTTTTCTATTTCTACATAGTAATCTTTTGGTAATTTGCTCATGTGGCACTGAATAACTAAACTTAGATAATATTGTCATTTTAATTATATTTACTCAATTTAACCATAAGCAATTAATATTTTTCCAATTATTTAGATCTGAATTTGTGTGAAGAGTATGTTATAATAGTGTTTATATTGTTCCTATGTGTCTCTTGAAAGTTAGACTCCCAAATAATTTATACTGTCTCTTTTTATTTTAAATGAAATTTCTCTTTCTATCTCTTCATAACAGGTTTTATTGGTGATGCAGAAATGCTGATGATTTGTGTGGGTTTGTTTTATATCTTGCAAATTTTGCTGAAGTTGTTAATTGTTTTTGATTATTTTTAGTTAACTCTCCAGGGTTCTCTAAGTAAACCATAATATCATCTGTGAAGAGTGATAGTTTTGTTTCCTCATTGTCTATGCATATTTCTTCAATATCTTTTTTCTTTTCTCTATATTGCTATAGCTAGCATTTCTAGTACCATATAGAAAGGTAATGGTGATAATGGACATCATTGCTTCATCCTTGGTCTTATTGGAAAGGCTTGTAGCTTATCACCATTACAAGTAATGCTTGCATTTGGTTTTAGTTAGATACTACTTCTCATTTTAAGAAAATATTGATTCCTATGCTTTCTAGTTTTTTTTTTTTAAATAGGAATGGGCATTGCATTTTGTCAAAAACTTTTTCTGCATTTATGTATCATCTTAAGGAAAGCTCTGTTTACTTCTGTGGTTAAGTGTGTATGTGTATGTGTATGTACATGTGTGTGTGTGTTGAAATAGGAATGGAAGTTGTATTTTATTAAAACCTTTTTCCTTACCTATTGAAATAATTATATAATTTTTGTTGCTTTGTTGCTAATATATTCAGTTATGCTTATATTTTTCTCAATTGTTGAACCAGTCCTGCTGCATTCCTGATATAAATCCACCCTAGTCATAGTGTATGATCTTTGTGATATTTTGCTATAATCTCCTTACTAGCATTTTATTTAAATTTTTTCCTCAATATTCATTAGGGAAATCAGACCACAGTTTTTGCTCTTCCTCATTTAAGTATCAGAACTACATTTGTGTCATAAAAAGTTGGTAGGATTCTTTTTTACTTGTTTTCCCAAACGGTTTGTGTAGTATTGGAATTAATTTTTCTTTAAAGGTTTGGTAGAATTTACTTGTAAATCCATCTGGGAGTTTTTTTTTTCCTTAGGGAACTCATTTATGGTTTATTTAATTTATTTTTCTAAGACAGGATTATTTAAATAGTCTATTTCTTATTCTGTTAACCTGGGTAATTTATATTTTTGTAAATATTCATTTATTTCATTAAGATTGTCAGTTTCACAGGCATATTGCTCCATTGAGTCCACACCATATGCAGGCTACTATATAGACAAGTAGAAATGCATTTTGTTTATTTGACAGTAGAGAACATGGGTAGTGGAATACATGTTTTCCAAAATCACCCTAAGAAGATAATGATGGGCTATTACTAGAGATCCTGGAAATAGAGCATGGAAAATTTTCAGATGAGCTATTGATATATTCCACATTCCACATCTTAGAGATCATTTCAACAACTATAGAATTGTGTTTTTTAGAAGAAATTCAAATCCATACACTCATGGCTCTCCAAACTTCAAAGAGAAGAGAATATGTCCTCATTTTAGGACAGATTATAATCTTTGGAATTGTCCAAGATGAATATTCACGCACAGATGCAAATATATGGCAAAAATTTTAACTCAATATGAGGTCACAACTTCAAGTTTGTTGAGGGCAATGACAATGTCTTCTAGCTTTTTTTTTGTTTCCCCCACAGTTCCTTGAACATGAAGTGCTAAATTAGTGCTTTTTGTTCATGATGAGGCTCTATTAGAAGCCCAAGTTATTTAGGGAGATCATACTGAGGTTTAATCTTTTTATCACCAATAGAATGTCCTGACCACTAAAAAGAAGAGACATTTACGGAGAATAAGCCCATTTCATCAACAAACATTTATTAAATACCTATGAAGTACATTGTAGTGTTTCAGATTCTATGGCCATAACTGCATAACTGTAGCCTCTGAATACTACAAAGGAGAGAAATTTACAGATAATAAGTTTATTCCTCCCGCAAATGTTTATTAAGTACCTACTATGTGCAATGCATTGTACAAAGTTCTAAGGCCACAGACATAAAGCAGAATCAGAAGACAATTTGAATAAGGAACTGGAACTCCAGAATGAAGCTAAAGTATTAATGACAATTTATATGGAGGTAGTAATCTAAACCATGCAAATAGATGAAATTACTCAGAATAAGTGAAAGCACTCAGAATGAGAAGAAAAGAAGGGAGGAGAAGAAAGATGTCTGAGGATGTGGACTTAAGGATATTTTCATTTAGAGGGCTGGTAAAGAAACCCCAAAAATGAATAGTCATTCAGGTATTAGAACCAGGAAAGTGTGGTATCAAAAAAGCAGCAAGTCATTTCTCATTTTCAAGGTAAAGAAACTACAGAAATTATAGAGAATAATTGTTTTTAGATTACTTCAATAGTCCCTAACTCTTCCCACTTAAGTAATCCTCCACTGTCAGATGGATCCACATAAATAAAAAAGATTTCATTATGCTTTATCATGATCAAGAGCCTATACTGGATTGCCATTACTTTTAACGTGAAGTAACAAACCCTCTGCCTGGTTTGAGTGGCCCCATAATTGAGTCCCATAGGTGCAATATCAAATGGATCTTTGATCTCATTGATTTAACTGCTCCCTGTAAAGATGCAGGTTGCAATCCATTCATACCTGCCCAATCTATATGCTTCCCCTGCCATTATTCTATAAATTCATTGCAGGGAGTCCATAAAACACGCAAGAGCTTTCTCTTCTGTCTCTTGACATCACAAAGACATTGCTGAACACTCTGGCTGCCCACTTGTTATTCCACTTTCTTACCACATGACTAGCTCATCCCTCTTCCTTTCATACATTTCCCTGATAACAACTGTTATTCCTATTCTTCAAAGTTCCTTATTGGCTAAATGTTGCAACCTCTTCACATCCACCACATGCCTTTCCATTTTCTTCTCTGTGATATTTACTTTAAATTCTAGGATGACAATTATATGTCATATCTCATTGCCACACAGCAACATCAGTAGAATGTTGACATTAAAAAGATGATCCTTAGTTTCTGTTTTGTATTTTTGGAGGGGGAAAGGCAAAGCACTTGGGATTAAGTGACTTGCCCAGGTCACACAGCTAGTAAGTGTTAAGTGTCTGGGGCCAAATTTGACCTCAGGTCCTCCTGAGTCCAGGGCCAGTGCTCTATTCAGTGCTCCACCTAGCTGCCTCTGTTCCTTGGTTTCTGAAGAAAGCATGGGGACATTAAAAGTGCTTAGCAATTTCTCAAAGACAATCTAAGCTTCTCTCTTTTTTTCTGTACTATTTCAGATCTGATTCATTGTTCAAATGCATTGTTTGGATGGATGAATGAAAAAGTACTTATTTCCTGAGCTCTGCTGTTCAGAAAACTAATTGTAGATAGGATGATGGGCCTAGAGTCCAGAAAACCTGTGTTCAAATTTGGTCTTAGATACTTGCTAGCTGTGTGACCCTGGGCAAGTCACTTAACCTCTGTTTGTCTCAATTTCCTTAACTGTAAAATGTGATAACAATGGGGCAGCTAGGTGGTGCAGTGAATAGAAAACTGGCCCTGGAGTCAGGAGGACCTGTGTGCAAATCTGGCCTCAGACACTTGACACACTTACTAGCCGTGTGGCTTTGGGCAAATCACTTAACCCCAATTGTTCTCCAAAAAGCAAAAAAAAATGTGTTAACAAAAACATCTTCCTCATAGGGTTGTGAGGATCAAATGAGGTAATATTTGTAAAGCTTAGCATGTTGCCTGGTACATAGTAGGCATGATAAAAATGCTCATTCTCTTCCTTTCCCCACTTTATTTCCATTCCAACTTTTCCTACAAGCACATCTGTGGCATTAAAGTGCAAATGTGGTGGCTTCACTGTCTTGATGGAGAAAATGGTTTGTTACAATAATTTCTGAAGAATTTTTCCATTTATATTCACGTTCTTGTTCTTCTTTCTCTTTAAATACCTTGAAAAACCTTCATTTTAAAATACCCACTAAAAGCATATTACTTAGATGGATTACATGCATAATTACATACATCTTTCTCTAGTTTTGCTCTCCATTGTTTCTTCTTTATGAAATAATCCTGCTTATGATCATCCATCATCCTGCTCTGTAGGATCCTACTAACAAGTTCATTTTCTAAATAAGTGTTGTCATTGGCTATCTACACTTGAATAGTAAATCAAATATTCACCGAGTAAGGAATTTTCTGGATTCTTTTGGTCTGGTTCTAGGCAGTGGTTTGTATTATTTCAACTTCTGGATAAAATTAAATATGATTTTTTGTCACCCATTTCCAATTTTTCATTAACATTGACTTGTTTAAAAAGTTCTGGACCAAGTTTTGTCAGCTGCACATCAAATCATTTTCTGATTATTACTCTTCTAGATTTTTACTAATTGTATTCATTGCTCAGACAAGTCAGTGGCTGGATTGTATACAGACTGATTCAGCAATGACTTCTATATCAAGAATTAGTCTTCTGTCTGTTAAAAATTTGTACATTTCATTTTTATGATATACAGTGCTTGCCATATCCTACAACCACCAACTCTTTTCTCAGAGAAAGTGTCCAGCATTAGAGGAAGTGGGGAAAAGAGTGAAGGGGCATTACAAGCTAAGTATTAAACTTTGTGTTAAATTTCCTGACTAGGAAAAGATCTTTATAGCATCTTTTCATGGTCAAGTAGTTTAACCAGAGAATTTAGACTGTTCAAATGAATCTAAAAATCAGTTAAGAATGGGGGGGGGGAATCAGTGAATTAACCAGTTGTTTAGTTTATATGATGACAGCTAACAGCTGATTTGACTGACCTTCACCCCTATAACCACATATTTAGGAATTAAGGGAAAGAGTCCCAGCTCAGTTCAGAAACAACTTACCTAGCTACAGTTTATTGACGTTAAAATCACAGATACAATAAAGATACATTTGATACTCTGTGACATAATCTCCTACATTCCTTGCCTGACTAAGGCATACCACAGCACCCATCAGGAGCTGACTAGCCACAGAGAGACTGATCCCCTCCTTAAGATTGTGGTTTACATGGTTTCATATGCAGTAGTAACACCAAGAGTCTTACAAATGCACAGTTGTAGGATTATCAACCCACAAGCCCTTTTGAATGTCCCACTAAAATCTAGTAGATCTTTGTTAAACATATGTTCTGTGCTGAACGCTGAGATAAAATGAAAAACATCACCCATTCCACTTGAGGAATATGACATATACAAATGTGTGTGTATATATACATATTTGTATGTGTATGTATATGTGCATATATATGTATGTATGCATATTATATATAATATGATGAGGAGGAAAGAGAGATGACTAGTAATTAAGGGTATCAGGAAAGGCTTCCTTAGGAGGCAGCATATGAACTGAACCTTGAAGGAAGCCAGGGATTCCAAGAGACGGGGGGGGGGGGGGGGGAGGAGAGAGAGGACTGCAGGTATGGGGCACAGCCTGTGCAAAGGTATAGAAATGGGAGATAGATGGCCAAGTTTGAGAAGTACAAAGTAGGCAGTTTGATTGGAATGCAGAGTTTATTGAGGGGACTAATGTACAAAAATAGAAAGATGACTTTAAGCCTGACTGTGAAGGACTGAGAAGTACACATTTCATTCTACAGGCAACTGGTAACCAACAAAGTTTCTTGACCAGGGGAGTGATATGGCTACAGTCCTTTAGGAAGATTATTTTTGTAAATGAATTGGAATTTGAATGGCCCATTGTAGCAGCAAGCACCCTGGTGTCCCTAGGGTGGCTGCTCACATAGGTTCTTGGATCTGCTTTGATAAAGGAAAGCAACTCAAAATGGGTTAACAAGCTTACTTTAATCAGTCAAATATGTATCATTTACCTAGTTCAGAGGGAAAAGGTCAGCACCCCGAACTTCAGAATACACAGACAGAATTATCAAGTCAGAGAAACAGATCAAGTAGATAGATTTCCTAACTGTCCAACCATTACATCCATACCAAATCAACATCTGGGTTTCAACATCTGGGTTTTTCAAAGCCGGGGGGCTCTGGACAATGGCTTTCCAGAATCCATATCAAATCACAGAACACTTCTCAAAGTGAGCCCCAAAACAAAGATACACATCAGGGCTTATATAGCCTTCTCCTGGCTCAGAGAATGTAACAACCTTATTGACCCACTGGCCAATTAAAAAGTATCTACTGAAAAACAAGCCTCCCACCCCAGGCTCCAGGTGCACTTTAGCCTAGGGGCAGGGAAGATCTTTAAAATTTACCTTCCCATTACACCCATCATTAATAATCTAGAGAAAAATTATCTTATGGCTTATAACAGTTCCTTTGATGCATAGAGGGTACACCTATACATTTTTCAGTTGCACTGTATGTTTCCTCCTTTATGTCCCACATTTTACTTTGGTGAAGGGGTCAAGTATGACTAACTAGGTGGTCATACTTAACTGACTAGATTGATAGAGTGAATAGAGTGCTGGATTTGGCATCAAAACAGACTTCAGCTTAAATTCTACCTCAAACACTTAAGTAGATCTGTGACTCTCAGCAAGTCACTTAACCTTAATGGGCTACAATTTCCTAATCTGTGAAATAAGGGTGTTGGACCAGATGGCTTCTAAGTTCCTTTCCAGCTCTGATCTTTTATTCTATGGACTGATTTTGGTTTCACAGAACAAACTGAACTGACTAGTTGTTATGTGGGAAAAAAATGGTACACTAATTCATTGTTGGTGGAATTATGAACTGATATAACTATTTTGGAGGTCAATCTGGGATTATGCCCAAAGAGTTATTAAACTGTATGATCCAACAATACCACAACTAGGTCTATTTTCTTTCTTTTTTTTTAAAGCAATTGGAATTAAGTAACTTGCTCAAGGTTACACAGTCAGTTATTTCTGGGTATGGTGCTAAGTATCTGAGCCCGGATTTGATCCAGGTCATCCTGACACTGGAGCCGGTGCTCTTACTCTCTGTGCTACCTGGCCACCCTTGCTAGGTCTATTTTCAAAGATGATTAAGGAAAAGAACCTATATGTTCTAAAATATTTATAGTAGCAATCTTTGTGATGGCAAAGAACTGGAAATTTTAGAGATGCCCATCAATTGGGGAATAACTGAAGAAGTTGTGGTATATGATTGTGATTATATCATCTGTATTATAAGAAATGATGAGTTTGATGATCTTAGGAAAACACGGATAGACTTGAATGAAATAATGAAGAGTGAAATGAGTAAAGCAAGAGAATGCTGTATATAGTATCAGCAATGTTTGTTTTAAGAACAACACTGAGTGGTCATTTTGACTATTATAAATATTGATATTTATATAAATATAAATATTCAAATTAACTACAAAGGCCATAGGAAGGAAGGTGCTAATTGCATTCAGAGAAATAACTGATAAACAGAAGTCTGTATAGAATGATTTTACATATATATGCACATACATATACATATTTACATCTAATAGTAGCTATCTCTAGGGTAGGGAAGAAGAAAGAAGTAAAAAAAAAAATTTACATGATTATTATATATTTTAAAGGAATACCAAGTTGTACATAATAGATTTATAGTTTCATGTGAAATAACATCTTTTATTATACTATGTTATGGAAATGCTCATTTTATTCCATTAATTAAAAATAAATTTAAAAAATTTAAAAAGGGATCACAGTTATCCTGATGTTCATCTGAACATTTAATTAGAGTATTTTGAATTTTGTGGCCCACCACCAGGATCAACACCTCCAAATCTCATTTTCTTTACATAAATTGGATTGGTTTATGTAAAAGTGTTTACTGATAGACTTTAAAGGGAAAACAGAGACTAGTCTCTGACTTGGACTGTCTGTATAGTTCTTGAGAATTGTTTTTTGGGCCACTAGACAAGCAAAAAAAAAAAAAAGAAAAGTCAGTGGAGAAAAAAACCTTCTCCCCTAAGTAAAACAATGAAGGGACAGCTGCTCATGGGGAAATCAGATGAACAAAGAAACGAGTGTATGAAACAGTGGTATTTGCACAGATACTGCACTGATTTCAGAGTATCAGACTGCTGGTGGTGACAGAGCCATCTGTCTGATGCCTGTCTTTTTGCATTTCCCTTTCTGTCATTAGTTTTCTAAAAACACCCTGAGTGTCATTCCCTTCTTAGTGATCATACTCGGAAACAAGGTTTGTGACAGGTATGGGGGAATGGCACTGTTTGGTAGAGGCTCCCCGATGGGCTAATGGAAGATAGGAAATTATGGCAGATTATGATTGGGCAGGGTAGATGAAAACAGCTAGCCTGCTTTGAAACTAGTAGTAGT
Source organism: Petaurus breviceps papuanus (assembly GCF_028583685.1). Lineage (NCBI taxonomy): Eukaryota > Metazoa > Chordata > Mammalia > Diprotodontia > Petauridae > Petaurus > Petaurus breviceps. Next base: position 33,346,167 of record NW_027187391.1, read on the forward strand.
AAAACAAATATTTAGAATGCCAGTGTTGCATTAGGTCTTGGAATTTGGTGCAGACTGTGTAACACTTGATCTTTACAGATCATAGATAATAATAAAAATATTTGAAGAGAGTTGCCTGTGTAAGTGGGAAAGAGATTATTGTTGAATCAATTGGGCTACCTCTCAAGGTCAGTGAAGTATAAGGTCCACCCACTTTCTTCTATGCAAGGCCATTTCCTCTTTATTTCCCAGCACATACATTCCCTCTTCCCCACTAACTCTTCTGAGGCAGCTCTTCTGTCTCATTAAAAAAATATGCAGAAAATAGTGCCCCACAAAACTATTTCCAAATGTTTTTAGTTTGGGCTTTGGCTGCAATGACTCTTTTCTGGTGACTACTTGAGCTTGGTTTTATGGCACTGGGTTTTGGGAGGTCAGATTTCAAGGCTACATTTGAAATAATCTCCTTGAAATCTCATTTCTAAAAAAAGGACTAAGTTATTATTGTGAATATTACTAAATGTTCAAGACTGTGTGTAAATGAAAGTTTAAGAACCTACATAATACTGTGAGTCACATAATGCCCCTACCCAAACAATTTGCTGTTTTCTAAAAGTGGAATGGAATGAAAGAAATGAGTTATTTTGAGCATTATGGTTTTAGGCACCAACATCTCTCAGAGTGATGGAGAATATAAATATGTACTCTGCATGTTGTTCTCTCTCTCTATGTATGTATGTATACACACATATAAATAGTTAATTGACTTGGATGCATATTTGTCATTCTAGAAGTTAAGTGTAAGCCATGTGAGGGCAAAGAAAACATCCTTTGTGTTACATCAACACCAGTACAGTAAGGACATTCATGTACACAGTGGACTGTCTGTAAGCATTTACTGATAATGGTATGAGAATAGAGGAATTCTGCCTCCAAGTCTCAAGAGATGTGCAATACAGTAGGGCCCTGGATACAGAGAAATCTGATTGATATTGCAATTAATTAGAATTCTCAATATATTTTAGTGAACTTCCTAATGGTATTAAACTGAAATTTATTATTTCTTCTCTCAGATTAGAGCAGCAAATACTCTTATAGAATTTAGAATTACAAGGGATCTTAGAAACCATTTAGTTCAATTCCCTTGTTTGACAGATGAGGAAACTGATACAGAGAGAAACAAATGGACTTGCTGATGACCATTCTATTAGTGACAAAGCAGGGGTGTACCAGAGCTGGTTCTCACTGGCTCGCGAGCAGATTGCTGAATTTTCAGTGAGACAATTTACACCTCAGAAGTCATGGACTTTTTTTTCTAAACAAGAAAGTATTAATAATACAGATTAAACCTAAAAGTCTATGTGCATACTTTTTTGGGGGGTGGGAGAGTTTTGTTGTTAAATATTTATAAACAAACCCCTGTATTGCTCTGGAAGCATTGCTTGAGCTCAGCAAAAATATAGTAGGTGGCTCAGGGAATGAAGTCATCACCAGACTGGAGTCTTGTGACTTTATGTTAGAATAGGAATAAGATTAACATTAGTAACTGGTATTTCTATATTTGCAAAGCATTTTGCATCCATTTCTTATTTGAGCTTCATAACACCCATAGATGAAACCCAAATATCCTGACTCCTAGTCCATATCACATTAGGCCTTTTTCAGCTAATCTATTTACTTGTTATGAGAAATAGCATCAGAATGTAACATTGTGATGGTGTATTTTTTTTTTCATTTTCCTTTTTGCTTTTTGGAGGGGGAAAGGCAGGGCAATTGAGGTTAAGTGACTTGCCCAAGGTCACATGGCTAGTAAGTGTTAAATGTCTGAGACTGGATTTGAACTAAGGTTCTCCTGACTCCAGGGCTGGTGCTCTATTCACTGCCCCACCTAGCCGCCCCCAATGGTGTGTTTCTTTTAAAGGAGGTAATGACTTTATTTTTATTTTTCCCCACTCAATGGCATTTTTTTCCCACTTACATGTAAAGATAATTTTTAACATTCACTTTTATAAGATTTTGAATTCCAAATTTTTCTCCCTCCCTCAGATGGCAAACAATCTTATACAGGCTATACATATACAATCTTATACAGGCTATATACATGATTGTACATGGATACAATCATATTAAATATATGTCCACATTAATCATGTTATGAAAGAAGAATCAGAAAAAAAGGAAAAAACCATGAAAAAGAAAAAAAAATACTATGCTTCGATCTGCATTCAGACTCCATAGTTCTTTCTCTGGATGCCAATAGCTTTTTCCATCATGAGTCTTTTGAAATTGCCTTAGATCATTGTGTCACTAAGAAGAGCTAAGTCTATCAAAGTTAATCATGTGATGATATTTTGTGATGGTTGAGTAATACATTCTAGGTTAGGAAATGTAAAATGAATTATTTTTGTATCAAGGAAAGAATGCTAGACTCCAGGTAAGATCTGGGGACTACTGTTGATTTGGTCAATACCTAGATATATGCAGCACAGACAGGATTGAAGTTTACTCTCCCAACCCACATTCCAACTGATAGATCCCCAGAACCCAGGTCCTGCTTTCTTCAGAGTTCTAAGAGTGTTTGTTTAATGTTTTCTCACAAGTCAGCATCCAGCATGTTTTCTCCTCAATATCATTAGCATGTCCCTGATATGAATCACCAGTTAATATTGCCTCAACATTAATCTGAACAGTCATCTCTTCAATATAATTTCTAACCAGTAAATATAAATTCATTTCTACCAAGGGATATTTACTGAGGAGTTACAGAAAGACCTGTAATTCAAACACCTTTGAAACTGACAGTACCTTCCTCTACCACCTGTCAAGGATTACTGGATTACCAGAGAAAATAGACTTAAAGTGGCTGCTATTAAATATCTCCCCTTGTGTCCCATCAAGTTTGCATCCAGCTGAGGTGTGGCTAATGGAGGAGTTGTTCCATTGGTGGTAGAAAAAGGTGTCTGGCTATTAGGTGATCCTAATGTTGGGTTGGGTCAAGAGAATGTCATTCTTTAGGGCTAGTTGCACCAAGCTTGCTTACAAGCAGACACTTTTCCTGGACTTTAGTTGCAAGATTTCTGATGGTTCTTTCAAACTTTTGGTTATGACCTGGTATTTTTATCTCTGATTAACTGACAAAGAGAAAGAAGAAACATATGAGAAACAGTATGTATGTGCTTACAGTATACATGACAGTCTATATATGCTCAGGCACAGACCTGGGTAGAGAGATAAGGCAGCTTGGTAGCAGCACCTGCCATCTCTCTCCAAATCTGGAGGCTTACAGTAGTTTCCTTAATTGCCACCAGGGAAGAGAGATTTGATCTGGTTTTGTCTTTTGTATGCACACTCAGTTCTGGTTCAGTTATTTAAAAAGCTTTTTTTATTATCATAGAAACCAACAGGACACCGTTACAGAGTACTTGTGCATACTCAGAATCAGAGACAGGACCCCTCTGTTATACTACATCATGCATTTCCTAAAGCAAACTCAGACAGTCTCCAAGTGGAAATTCATCTAGCGAAAACAAAAACAAAAAACTGCACATGCCCCCAAAATAGGATCCCACAGATCAATCTTTCCCTGCTATATGTTGACCTTGACCAAGTCACTTCCCTTCTCTTGGCCTCAGTTTCCTTAGTTGCATAATAAGGATATTGGACTAGATCATCTCTAGGTCTTTTCCAGTTTTGATTCTATAGCACAGGGAGAATAATCCACTTGCCCAGGCTACATTAAATAAATTATATTAATGTGATATTGTACTGAATGTCATTTTGCTGACTTCAAGTTGCCAAAGTGTCTTCCAGCTCACTATGAACCACCTGGTCCCTAGCCAAGGAACAAGCCCAGTAATCGGCCTGCTGTGGATCATTTCCCATGTGAACCATCTCGAAACAGAGAAAGACATAGAACGACTACAGAACATTCTAACAGGCCCATGGCAATATACATATAATGCAACTGCTGTGTGTAGAAACCCCTTTTCTTTTTCTGCTGGAAAAAAAGAAGACAGTCTCATAAGTGGGATGTTACCTTAGCCTGATGTAGTGGGTCTAGGGCAAATTCTTTTAAACAACTTTTTAATTTATCTTGTAAAGAGCCGAACAGCATCACACCATTGGAATGAACCCTTCTATGAAAGGTCAAATCACTCAAGGGTTCCTAAGAGGGTGAAATCTAGAGAAGGCTTTGAAAAACCGATAGGTAATGAGCAAACTGATGAGACCAGAGGAGGAACTGAGTGTTTAAAGGAAGCAAAATGTGTGTGATTCTTCCCTTTTCCAGTCTGAAATGACATTTCTAAATATGAATAATCCAAAGAGTGAAAAAAGTAGACGATGAACATTGAACCAACATAGGTTTTCTTTTTTTTAAAATGTAAGTGTTGCTAGAAGAAAGTTTCTCTTGACTCCACTTATTCAAAAAACCTTTGGAGAAGACCTAAGTTATACGGAAGCTGTTGTGTTTTATGGGCTGATAAAAACAGACATAAGCCTGCTTTGTACACATAGAACTGATAGTCTGGGAGAAGGCCCTTTATATAAAAAGAGAGTGAATCACCAGTGGAGCCTGAAACATGACTTTAGAGATTACTAGTTGACTAGCAATCCTGAACCTGTTGAAGTCTGTTTCCCCCACCCCCAAATCTTGGGTACACATAAGACTATATACCCTTTCCTCCATCACAAACTCTTAGATGGTCACTTCCTTCAAAAGTCTGCATAATTTCTATCCTAATAAACTATTCTTCCCTTTAGTGAAGAGTAGACTCTGATTGGTTTCTTTTGAAATGAGCATGTTTAGTTGGAAAAAATACTGCTATTAGGTCTATGCCCTAAAAAGATCAAAGAAAGAAAAAAAGGGCCCATACAATAAAGTATTTATAACAGCTCTTTTTGAGGTGGCAAAGTATTAGAAACTGAGGAGATGTCCATTAATTGGGGAATATTTGAACAAGTTATGGCATAGTAAAGTGATGGAATACTATTGTGCTATAAAAAATAATAAAGGGGATGGTTTCAGAAAAACCTGGGAAGGCTGTTACAGAGTGACGTGAGTAGAGCCAGGAGAACAATTAATACAATAACAACAACATTGCATAGCTAAACAATTTTGAAAAACTTAGTAACTCTGATCAAGACAATCACCAATTGCAATTCCAAAGGATTCATGATGACACATGCTGTTCACCTCTAGAGAATGAGAGACAGCAGATAGTCTTGGAGTACAGATTGAAGCATCTTCCCCTTCACTTTCTCTTTCCCTTTCTCCTTCTCTTTCCTTTTTCTCTACCTTTCCCTTTCCTTTTCCCTTTCCCCTTTCTGAACAATGCAGGAAGTTGTTTTGTTCAAGGATATATATTTTTAATGGGTTTTGTTTTTCTTGCTTTTTCAATGGATGAGGGAGGGGAAGTGGGAGGGAGAGATTTCAGAACTGAAACTAAAATAATTTTTTAAAAATCTCATAAAATATCTGAGTTCTAGTCCTGAATCTGCCACTGTTTTATCAACCTCTCTCAATTTCCCTAATTATTAAGGGACTAGATTAAATAAGGGGTGGGGAACATGTGGCCTCTGTGAGGCAATGTGGCCCTTTAGGTCCTTGGGTATGACCTTTTGACAGAATCTAAGTTTTACAGAACAAATTATTTTATTAAGGGGATTTGTTCTGTGAAATTTGGAGTCAGTCAAAGGGCCGTACTCAAGGACTGAGAGAACCACATGTGGCCTCCAGGCCACAGGTTCCCCACCCTTAGATTAGATGATATCTATGGTCCCTTCCAGATCCAAAGTCTTAAGTCTATGTTCCTATGGGGAGCCAAAATATTTATGTGGGGATTTTCCTCATGCGTTTTCTCAATTTGTATTGTCATTTCTTTTTGGCTTCTTCCTTTTCTTTATATAAATATTGATCTAGCCCACATATTGAAAATAAATAGAAATCATTTCAAGTGCCCAATGGCTTTTGTATCTGAGGTTATTTGTTGGTAGAGATAATGCTTGCATTTTTGTAATTAGCCACACGAGGGAGCTAAAATTTAAAGAGGTTAAGCCTATTTTCCAAAATGAAACTGTATCCACTCTTCTACAACCAGGCTGAGTAGCATGGTACATTTGATAAAGATCTGGCTCTGGAGTCAGTGGATGTGGGTTCAAACTTTACCAGTAATGATTACTACATGTAGTACACTGGGCAAGTCAATTAACATCCTTGGGTCTCAGCTTCTCCATGTGTAAAATGAGGTCCCTCCTAAGTTCTAGATCTGTGATACCATGATGCTGAGGAACACAAAGGCAATGACCAACACAGTTCTAGAGACAAATTTGAAAAGGATCCTTAAAAAAATCCCATTAAATGAACTAAGAAAGACTGTAATGTACAAGTGCACAGCTATGAAAATTCCAGTGAGCTGAACTCTGATTCTCTGGTGGGTGAATGGGGGCTGTGGTAACATAAATTCTCAGAAGGATGGCTTCTGAAAATTTTGTTGAAGGTGGGAGACTGGATTTTCCTTATGATATTGTATTTTGTCACTCTTTAGAGTAGGAAAATATAACCTCAATAAATAAGTAGCATAATTGTATAATAACTGTAAACCTTACTACAATTGTGACTTGTACCTTTAAAAATGTTCTTCTAAGTTTTTAATCACATAAAAATATCAGTGATACCATATTTCCAAAGAAGTTACAGAAGAGCTTATTCTAGAGAATTAGCCTATGATTGGTGTTTTTCTGTGGTTGTTGAGAAGAGAACAATTGAGAGATCTAGGCAGAGCCAGAAGAAAGAGAATCTTAAATATTCCTCTATCAATGGTTGGACAAGGTTCGGATTATTGGATGGGTTAAGGTATTTTCAGCTATGAAATCACTCTATCAAATTGGTTTTAATGTGTTTAATCTCTGTAAGTTTAAAAATGTCTTTGGATAGAGAGGCTTAAAGCTTGGGAGGCTTATTTCTGGCCATGTATACTTAATAAAAACAGGGAATGTGAACAAAGGATTGTTTTTGAAATATTCCTTAGTCACGTTTCCACTTGCCCTCATTTGTGCCTTGCCTAACTTCCTACATTTCATTTACATGGGAGACTAAAGTAATTTGGAAAGTTCAAAATATCTGTAGTGTCTTCAAATCTCTTGGGGAGTTGTTTGTTTGTTTGTTTGTTTTGCAAGAGCCCTGGAACAATTTTTGAGAGCATAGGTTCTCTATGAGGGGTTGAATGTAAGTTATGAAGAATTTCTAACACTAAGTCAAATAGCTGTCTGGAACAAATATTGGGATTCAGGTTCAGAGTTTCTATGACTGCAGACTCTGTTTAGGTAACTAACTTTTCGACATTACAAGACAACTTGGCCACACTTTCTGTCTGGACAGAAAAGATGTTAACAGCCAAGTCTCTGGGAACTTAGAGAACTTCCTCTCCTCAGCAAGAAAAAAAATTGAGGATTCTTTTCTAGTACGACATTGAGACTTTCCCATGCCACAGAAAGCTTCTTATTGGGAAAATCTCATCATCCTACAGCAGCTTTGGTATACTACCTCATCTATACCCTCTACCCCTCTGATTGGAGGGTAGGATCATGAACTCCAAAAACTCTGTTTAAGTAGAGAATTCAGCTCAGAAATGAATCTCATTTCTCAGCTGACTGCACTACTTTGGGACTTATCTGACTTCTCCAAAATTAGGCCCCCAGATTAGACACTTTTACTTCTTTCTGTCCCCCTCCTTTCAGTTTCCCTTTTGTGTGTCCTTTTTCCCATTAGATTGTAAGCTCCTTGAAGGCAAGAACTGCCTTTTTTTTCTTTTTGTATTAGTATCCCCAAAACTTAGCACTATTCCTGGTTCATAGTAGACAGTTAATAAATGTTATTGATTATTAATGGTCTTGTGAAGGACCTGACCCCCCCATTAGATCTAATTTCCTCACCCACTCAATACTTAACAAATGTTATGGAAAATAGGAAAGTAGTAAATAATACATGCATAAATTTTTGTTATACCTGTAATTTCATTGGCTTAGGGGCTTCTGGTAAAGAAACACTTTACTAATGCTACAGATAATTGTCAAGGAACTTATTTATTTTGATCCCTAAAAAACCTTAGGTATAGGAAGTCTTGCTCCATAGCTTAGGTCAAAATAATATATTCTGGAACTGAGTTGTCTAGTTTTGAAGTCTTGTTTATCTGGTTAATGTACCCATATGCCATTCCTACTTAATTATAAGCTTTTTCAGGGTAGGGATCACCTTTGTTATCCCTTCAGTGACTAGCACAGTGTCTAATAAAGTAAGTGCTTAATAAATAGTTATTAGATGCTCGAACACCTCCCTTTTCACTTTCTTTTGTGCAGACATAGCCTCTCTGCTCTCTTCATGTGGAAAGAAAAGCCATTTGAATTTATTCTTAGATGTAGAACCACCCCTCATGGATATAGCTTATATTTCAGAATGAAAGTTGGCTTGTGTGCAAGGGAGGTAAAAACAATCTTGACTGTGTTTTTCTAAGCTTTTATTGAGTGCTGACAGTGCATCAGAAGCTCTGTGAAAGAGTTATGATCTCTTCCTGGTGGGCCAGCCATTTAATCAGTCTTAAAAAGTAATGAAGACATCATAGGGGAAAGAATGGACAGCTAACACCAAAGAAGAGCGAGCCTGTCGTTTACCACAAGCTCTAGTTTCACTCTGTTTGTCTTTGCCCTTCACCTTTAACCACTGCCACACGAGGCAGTCAATGAATGTCCAAGAAGGCTTTGAGGAAAGATATAGACTTATTTTCCTGAGTTCAAATCTGGCTTCAGACACTTACCAGTCATGTGACTCTGGGCAAGGCACTGTTTGCCTCAGTTTTCTCATCTGTAAAAGAGAGCTGGAGAAGGGAAATGGCAAAACACTCTAGTATCTCCAGCAAGAAAACCCCAATGGGGCCGCAAAGAGTCTGACATGACTGAAACGACTAACCAACAGCAACAACATTGATATTTATTTGTCCAGTAAATATAATCAAAAGGAAGTGAGGTCAAAGGCAAATATCTATCGTACCATGTCACTAATAAGAAGCCTAAACTTTTTAGTGTTATCCACTTTATTATTGGCTATGGAAAATTAAGCAATAAGCTTTAATTATTTATTCCTAAAATATTATGAAAGTAATCTTGATAAAAGGAACCTTATATAATGGCAGGAGCTATAGATTTGGATTTAGAAGATAATCTGACTATAAATTCCAGGTCTACAATTCTTAGATGTTCAACTTTGGGTTCTGAGCCCTAGTTTTCTCTAAAGAGAAGGCACAATGGTGTAATTGATAGAGAGTTGATGTCCCAGTCAGGGATGCCTAGATTCAAGTTTCAATTCTGTCACATACTGACTGTATGACCCTGAGCAAGTCACTTAATCATGTTGTTCCCCAGGCAACCCCAAGACTGTAAGTTGCATAAGCAGGCGCAGATATTCCTTGGTAAAGGAAATTCTTCACCAGGATCTTCCTAAACCAAAGAAATCACAGGCCTGGTAAAAACAACAACAGCACACTCCTGGGATAGTAATATTTATACTACCTATCTCAGATAGAAGTTGTTTTGTGGAAATTACTTTGTAAACTATAACAGTTCCTATGAATATATCATTTTTAATAAATTTGCTTTATCCTGAATTGCCTATATGAAAATCACCATTACAGAAAGCCGTAATTTTTCAGATATTCTCATATCAGTCCCTGGCAACAGACCAAATACTGGATACTTATTGAAATGTCCATCTTGTGCCTAGTAGTACAATCATTAGAGTATAAACTCCTTGAGGGCAGGAACTGTCTTTTTGCCTCTTTTTGTTTCCCTAGCACTTAGCACAGTGCCTGTCACACAGTAGGTGCTTAATAAAGATCGATTAATTAATAGATTGATAGTAGTGTTGAGACTGGCCAAAGGATAAAAAGTCCTGAGTTCCAGTCCTAACAGTGAATAAATATCTATGACACATTGGGTGAGTCACTCATGTTTTCTTTGCCTCAGTTTTCACATCTATGAAATGAGGAAAAACATAGCTGTATCAGCTCTTTCACACCTTTTGAGGGTCAGATGAAACAGTTGGTATGAAAGTATGTTGAAAACGCTGCCACGGCAACTGAGTGAGTTATTGCATTAATTAATTTCCGATCATTGTATGGTTAAAGTTGCTAACTTGTCCACTCCTAAAAGTTTGCCTTCATTCCACCCCCTCAAAATATTAGATTGCTTTAACTAATCCTGATTAAGGAATGTCTAGAGTGGTGCTGAATTTTTAGAGCATAAACATTTGGAGGCGGGGGGAATAGTTACTGCTGAATTTATTCTCTGTTCAGTAAAAACTACTACCATGATTCTATTTCATCATCCTTAGCTCATTTCTAAGACAATTTATGGCATCAGTGATCCAGGACTGAAGCCTGACAGTGTATTATCATAAACAGGGAAAAGGGGACAAGGGATTCAAGAGAAGAGGACAGTGTAGAGTTGAGCTGCTTCACAAAAAGGACAAGATAGGGAAGGGAGGAGGGTATAATCATTATAGGGGTGATGACCTAGGAAAGAACTAAGGGGTTAAAGGACTGCAGGTCATAGTGAAGAGGAAAAACATGGTTTGAGGCTGCAAGGCAGAGACAGTGTTAGAATGACAACAAACATGATCAGCTAAGACTATGCCAGAGTTTGTGAACTTGCAAGTTGTTCATTTATAGGTGGTGGCAAGATCAAGGGTGTGGCTAAGGTAGAATGGAGGATTATGTCCTGTGGAATGAGTAAACTGAGAAAATGTGAGGTAAGGGTATTTGAAGGAGTATCTTTATCTGTGCTGAGGTCAACTAGTATGAGGGCAGGAGTTGGGGAAGAGAATACTGCAAGCTAGTCATTGAGCTCATTTAAGAAAGAAGAGGAATGTCTTGGAGGTTGGTAGACCATAATTACCAGGTATAGATGGAGTGAACTTCAAAGGAGGAGATGGTACTGAGTAATATTGGTAGAGGATGAGCTTAGAAGTGGCAGTGGGGAGCTAGAAGTATCCCAACTCTCCCTCACTCCCCCTCCCCACTCCAGTGAGGGGAGTGTGGGTAAGTGAAAGTACAACCAATACTGGAGAGGGTTGCCAGAGAAGCTGTCATCAGGAGGGATCACAAATCAGTGAGATCGAAAAGATGAAAGGAGTGAGAAAGGAAAAGAATGAAGATAAAATCAAATTTGTTGCCTATGGAATAAGCATTTCAGAGAGCATAGTAGAAAATGTAGGTAGCTTTAGAGTGGGACACTGGGGTTGAGGGTATTGCGTTGAAAATTAATAGGAATAAAGAAGCGGAAAGTTGAGGGTTTGAATGATGACCACCAGAATGAGTTCAGAATCACTGAGGTGGAGAGGATAGGATTGGGTAGGAATTTGTTAATCATCAAGAGTTCATGTAGATGAACAGTACTAGGGATTTGGCCTTGGAGTGGAGGCCTTTCAGGGTACTAGGCAGCTCAAGCTAGGAGACCAGTATTTAGAGCTGATGGAATCCATTCCTCTCCTATCCCTGCAGGTAGGTCAACCTAGTGAGCTAGGCTGAGGGAACAGGAAGGAATGGCATGGCATCTCTCTAACTCCCACAAGCAGGAAAAAGCCAGCCTAGGAGGGCAGAATGTAATACAATTGAGTCTCTCCAGTAGCCTACAGGCAGAAAGAGGTCATTTCAGGAGATTCAATTTCAGTGCAATGAAATCTTTCCAATCCCCTGCTGTCAAGAAAAGGTTAACCCAGGAGATTGAAATCAGTGGAATAGCATATCTCTGGTCCCTTATTGATAGGGAGAGATCAGTTTAGGAAATCCACACTTGGTGGAATAGCATTTCTCTGACCCCCCTGCAGATAGGAAAAGGCCTACTTAGGAGACCCATAATTGACATAATGGTGTCTCTCCAATCCCCTACTAGCCAGAAGATGCCAGCCCAGGAGACCAACACATGATGGGATACTAAAGATGTTTACTAAAGGTTATTTCAAGCAATAAACTTCTATTATCAAACAAATAATATGAGAATTTCAGAAATTATAGTAGGATCAGCAGAGACAATTCTGGGAAGGATGTAGTAGGAGTCTTTCTCAGTGCCCCTCAAATCTCTCCTTCTGGGTAAGCATCCTATTCTGTCTGTCTACATCATTCTACAGCAATTGGATGGCTTGAGGGACACTCCCTGAATGATAGTTAAGCATGGCAAAAGATCTTGGATTCTGTACATCAGGAGCTATAGAAAAGCAAACTAAAATAATGATAACAGAAATTAATCTCTGCGTTGCAATGGCTATACTTCAAGGAAAGGCAGAAAAACACACCACATAAATACTGGGAATCTCATTTGTCAACTTACTTTCTCTCAGAAGATAGACAGGTGAAAAAGATGAACAATGAACAAGTTCCCCTGTGTTTTTTCCCTGCAATTTCCTATTTTTATTTCCTCTCCAGGGTATAGAGACTAGAATCTTGTCCCAAACTGTAATCAGAGATTCTATAACCAAGGGACATAGGACAAGATGGGAGAGATGATTCTAGAGCCTATTTTTAAAGGCTACATGGAAGATACTGTCATCTAGGTCAGCCACCTAGTCCAGTGCTAGGAATCTTTTATTAGCTAGAAGTAGATTATTCTTAGTGAGTTGGGATGCCATGTTTACCCCATATATCAGCTGGTCTTGAGGTCCACAAACTGGTTAGTAGTTAGCAGCAAATTATAAATACAGGACTAGGAGTCTTTAAGACTAAGGAAGTTGAATGGCAGTGTCTGAAGGCTGAGACAGGCCTAGGAATCTGAGCAAGCCTGAGCAACAGAATCAGGAAAGGGAGCTGGAGTTAAGGCACCAAAAAAGAAAAGGGTTAGGACAAGTGTGAGGTAAGACCCTGGAGAACAAGACTTAGTAAGGAGGGCCAAAGTCCCAGTCAGGAATCAAGATGAAGTCAAAATGCAAGGGAAAGCAAGCAGGAGAACAAAAACAAGTCACCAGTAACAAAGAAGAACCTTGATAGGCTATCTTGAGGGTTGTAGGAGTAAATGAACATATGGGAATCTTCCAAAACATTGTGCACAGGGCTTCCATCTGGATATTTCTAAAATACAAGGCTGACTTTGTCACTCTCATATTGAAGAAGCTTCAGTGGCTCCTGGTTGTCTTCAGGATAAAATGCAAACTCCTTTTGGACATTTAAAACCCTCCACTATCTAGCTTGGCTGTCTTCTTAGGAAATTGCACATTACTTCTCATCCCTCCCTACAACAAACTCTACCCTTCTGTCAAAACTGCAGAACCAAGAGAACACTGTATACAGTAATAGCAATATTGTTTTAAGAACAACTTCGAGTGAATAAATCTTTTTGACTATTATAAATACCCAGATTAACTACAAAGGACCAGAGAAAGAATTGATAAATAGTATATGCAGAATGATTTTTCATATATGTATATATGTGCATGTTATATGTATATGTATGTATACATGCATACATACATATAATGGTAGCCATCTCTAGGGCAGGGGGTGGGGACATATCTTGCTCATTTTATTCTTCTCTACTTAGAATCATTGGATTTGTTTTCCTATTAGTTATTTTATTATGTTCTTAAGCTATACTATGCACATATTCCTTTCCTTCCCCAGACCTCTTAATCTTTACCCAATCTTTATTCAAATGTCTCCTAAAATTTGGCATTATTCATGAAATCATCCCCAATAATTATGGCATGGTGTGGCATGGCATATTTCCCTTTATCCTATCCTAACTATGTTAACTTCTAAGACTCTCCTTTGATATATTATGTTTTTTCCTTTGTGCTTTATCCCTTTATTTAAAAGCTTGGCACCCGTAGGGACTATGTCGTGTGTAAACATTGTATCTCTTTTAGCTTATGGGTGAGCAAAATTGGGAAGGGATATAATCATTTATATAATACCTAGGATGTGCCAAGCACTATAATAAGCTCTCTCTCTCTCTCTCTCTCTCTCTCTCTCTCTCTCTCTCTCTCTGTCTCTCTCTGTCTCTCTCTGTCTCTCTGTCTCTGTCTCTCTCTCTTTTTCTCTCTCATTTGATCCTCATAACAACCCAGAGTTAGATGCTATTACCATTTTTCAGTTGAGGAAACTGAGGCAGACAGAGTTTAAGTGATTTGCCAAACATCACATAGGTAGTAAGTGTGTCTAACAGCCAGATTTGAGCTCAGATCTTACTAAATCTAAGCCTGGCACTCTACATTGTGCCATGAGTCAACATCAAATGATCAAAGCAATAGGTTAGTACATATAGTGAGTTCATTCACAAATATTTATTAATGAAAAGAGGCATAAGAATAAATGCAAAACCTTAGTGTTAGGTTCAAAAAATCATCTTCCTAAGAAAGATTGGGAGGCATGGCTAGACTGTAATTTGAAAAAGGTCTGTCAGTGTTTGTGGACTGCAAACTCAGTTTGACTCAGCAGGGTATTATGACAGCCAAGAAAGCTAATGAGATCTGAGGCTGTATTAATAGAGGATTAGTATTCTGGAACATAGAAGTGACAGTCCTGCTGTACTCGGCCCTGGTTAGATCATGTGGCGAGTGTTGTCTTTAGTTTTGTGTACCATATTTTTGGAAAGATTCTGACTATCTGGAGGGTCACAAAGAGTTGGGCATGACTGAAATGACTGAATAAACAGTGAAAAGAAAATTGAGACATTTGACGTGTAGCATAAAAGAGGCCTGTTGGTAACTGAGCTATAGCAGTCTATGTGTGAAGCACTTGATTTTCTGTATAGAATATTTTGAAAACTTACAAAAGATAGAGCAGAAATTAAAAATAATGGTTTCTATATACATAAACACATATTTACAAATGATATACATGCATATATATTATATCTATATATGTTTGTGCAGTTCATTTATTTCATAGAGGTTAAAGTTAATTTTAAAACAAAACAAAATTCCAGGTTAGTGGCAAATATTTTTATATACTAGAAAGCTGTAAAATTAAGTTAAATTTCTGGCCAATCAATCAATCAATCAGCATTTATTAGGCACCTATACTGTGCTATATTTCAGGAAAGATGAGCAGAGTGCTAACTGTGAAAATAGTGAGTGTTTAATCAATGAATTAATTTAAAGGGTATTGTTTTAAAGTCATGTTATGACTTTTCTTGTTCAAGAGTCCTTAATCTGGGGTCCACAGATGAGCTTGGATGGGAAAAACACTACATCTTTATCTTTGCTAACCTCTAACTGAAATTTAGCATTTCCTCCCATTATGAATTTTTAGAAAATTATTCTGAGAATTCCATAGGCTTTACCAAGTTGCCAAAGGAGCCAATGACACAGAAGAGGGTAAGAATACCCATCATAAATAATGTGACAAACATTTGAAGTGCCATCCTTTGCTAGGCTTAGTCCTGTCCATTTCAGACAAACCATTTTCACACTAGGCAATGCTGTGTTTGTGACTCTGGGTAGTCTTCCTAGAAGCATTAAGAGAGCCAATTACCCCAATTTTCAGGGGAAACTGGACTGAGAATGATTCTCTCCTCTCCACAGACTCCAACAATCAGCAGTGGTTGCTAATCTGTCTCTCAGCAGAAAGAGCCAAGGAGAAAAAAAGTGCACAAATGAAAACACAAAAGAGGACCCTCATCATTTGCATAGCTGGCATGTTTGCCCATAAATCACCCT
Organism: Petaurus breviceps papuanus; assembly: GCF_028583685.1. Taxonomy (NCBI): domain Eukaryota; kingdom Metazoa; phylum Chordata; class Mammalia; order Diprotodontia; family Petauridae; genus Petaurus; species Petaurus breviceps. The sequence goes on from NW_027187391.1 coordinate 33,361,843, forward strand.
GAACGCCTAAGAGCCATCGGCCTGAACTTGAGCACACTTTAGCTCTGAGAATTGCCCTGTCCTCTTCCACTGAGACACTCCATTATCCCTATTAATTGATTAAACATTTTCATCACTCCCTGAGCAAACCAGCCATGCCATCTATTTCTACCTTGGGCTCTGTTTATGGTCTAAGTGTGCCAAGCATCCAGACTAAATGAAAATATACCCTCCAGCAACCATGCATGGCATCTCACATAACAAGCTGTAGAAACTCTCAAAGGCATGGCAGCTATGTTGTGGGGAATCTTGGGAATCTTTAGCTTAACTCCCTGTGTCTCCCTAGTCTTTAGCAAGACTGAAAGTTAAAGATGGGGGAAATAATAAGCGTTAATGATTAGCACACTTACACCTGTCATTTTGAGGGAAAAGGAGAGGACTTTCAAGTAACAAATTAGTCGTGGCTGGGAATTTTGTATGAAGCAGTTTGGTAATGGGAATTCCATTGGGCTCACAGGAGAGCACAGAATGCTTCTGTAGCCGAATGAGTTCAGAACATTGGCAAGCCCAGTGAAATCCATTTCGAAAGGAAAAAAATAATTCTTTTCATTCTTCAATAAAGAATTCTAATATCCAAGAAGTAAAATTACCCCTTTCCCTTTGAAATCTCATAGCATGTTGTATTTCATATTTTCATTGCACTTTGGCTCTGCTCAGGTTGTATATTTATATATGGACATGCCTTATCTTTCCTACTGAACTAGAAGCAACTTAAGGACAAGGACCTTTTCATATTGATTTTTGTATCCCCCCATAGCATACAGCACAGTGCCTCACTCAACAAATACACACACACACACACACACAAATATATATGTATATTGCTGGCTTGAATTAAAAGACCTTACTTTTACTGCCCTAAAATCCATATCTGTATAAATCTCTTGCAGATACATTTTAAATGATTATTATTTTGAGTAAATATATATCCAAAGATTAAAATATATAATTTCATATTTGACATGTGACATATCATATATCAAAGATTCGAGTGTCATGACAGCAGGCATTTTATAATACTTTAAGGTTTGCAAAGCATTGTATATACATTATTTCATTTAATCCTAATAATATATCCCTCTGAGATGGGTATGATAGGTTCCCATTATCCCCATTTTATGCATAGAACAACTGAGCTTCTAAGAGGTTAAATAATTTACGTGCCCATGGTCCCATAACTAGTAAATGTTAGAGATGAGATTCAAACTCGGATCTCTCCTGCCTTTAAGAATAAATCTTTTGCCATGGATCAAACAAAATAATGATTTCCTATTGAAGGTAAGGTTCCTCAAATGCTTCCAATCCCAGAGAACATCATAATAATTTCTTCAGTTTCTAGAACACTACAAAAGCTCTTTAGAGAAATCCACAATAATATGAAAGAAATGGGTTTAACCATCCACAATGAAAAACGAAGTGTATGAAAAACCCATATTGCCCAGATTATAATTTACAACTGAATAGACAGCCCCTTGAGTCAAATTACTACTATTGATATATGTAAATGGGTATATATATATGGGTATAAATACATATACAAATATAAATATATATGCCCATATACACACCCATATAATGAGTATGCCTACATATCCACACTAATATATAATGTGCATATACAAATGCATATAGACATGCACAAATAGTACATACATATTATATATATGTGCATGTAATGATATATAGTGATAATACACATATTCAGGTACATATATATGTATACATACACACAACTAAATATACATATATACATAATGACATACATATATGTATATCTGCAAATGCAAAATGATTTGCGGCCAAAATTGAAGAGAACCGTAGATCAAATAGAGCTACAAAGAACTTTAGAGATCTTCTAGTTCAACCTCCTAATTTTACATATGAGGAATCTAAAGACTTAGGGAAGGTGAATTGATTTACCAAATTAGCACAGGAAGTTGTTAACAGAGCTGTCTGGTCCTCTAAATCCAAATCCCACACTCTTTTTACTATCTTAGGATAGATCCCATTTGCAAAATTTCTTGGTTTTCAATGTTTCTCTAATTGCTCACTGCTACAAAAGCATCTCTATCTCTCTGTCTCTGTCTCTCTCCTCTCTCCTCTCTCTCACTGTCTCTCTGTCTCTCTCTCTTTCTCTCTATCTCCTCTCTATTTTTCTCTCTCTTCTCTGTCTCTGTCTCTGTCTCTCTGTCTCTGTCTGTCTCTCTGTCTCTCTCTGTCTCTCTCTCTCTCTGTCTCTCTCTCTTTCTCTCTATCTCCCCTCTATTTTTCTCTCTCTCCTCTCTCTCTCCCCCTCTCTCTTCTCTTCTATCTCCCTCCTTTCTTCTATCTTTCTTTCTCTCTCTGTCTCTCTCCCTCTCTCTCCCAGTTTCCCAGTTTGCTCCCCATGATATTCTCTTTGAATTATAGAATGCCAAAATCTTAGAAGGATTAAAATTAAAATAATTTGAAGATCACTAGAAAGTGTAATGTAAAGTGCTTTGCAAACCTTAAAGTACTATGTAAATTCCAGTTACTGCTATCATCATCATTAGCCTATGAATATGAGGCCTCCAGTCCAATCATTTCTTCATTTTCTACACTCCTGCTGAACTCAAGAAATGTATATAGAGCAATACAGGAGTATGCTGATAAATGTTTAAGCACAAGGCTCGCTGGGGGTGGGGAAAGTATGCACATATGTTTAATTATTAGTTATTATTAATATTAATTATATAATTAAATAATAATTCTTAATGCTAATTAAATATTATTAATACTTAAGTCTGCATAATCAGCAAAACAAATAAGTGAAACCCTAATTTGTAGGGGTAACCAATTCCTGAGGTATAAATGCTCAGGCTAAAAATTTAACAACAGAACCAGATGGAGCTGGCCCAACACATCTGTGGATAGAAGAAGAGAGGTGTAGCATTATAAAACCCAATAACGACTTGTTTGCAAGAGGCAGAATAAAAGATATTGTCACGAGCAAGTATGACTGAAAAAGAAGGTGAGTTACTCATGTGGCAAGACTGAGAGATGACAGATGAGCAATTCTAGTGTTACGTTAATATTTACAAGAAAAGGAAGGCTTCCGATACATTGTTTTGAGTTTTGGATTTGATTTTTCACCATAGTAGCTCTTCTTCATAAATGCTAGTGATTTCATAGGAATTGTTATTATTGAAAATTATTATTCTTAATATTTGTTAAGATCTCATACCATAAGTTATGATCTTAAGCATGTGAGATAGGAAGGGGAAGGGCTTCTTTCTGTTTTATTGATGGAGAAACTAGAGCAAAAAGGAATTTAAGCAACTTGCTTCAAGTTCCCAATGTGTAACATAAACCGATGTCCTGATTAAATGCTAATTGAATTGAATTAAAATTAGTAATAAGTAGATTGACCATGGAAGTTAAATAAGAGGTATTAGAGTGATATAAAAATTCTGGTCAATAGATTAGATCGTGAGCACAATCAGGAAGGCAAGGCAACTGAGCTGAGGTACAGTCAGTAACCTCTGTAGGCACCAGTCTTTCTTTTTCTGAGACACCCATTGTTATCAAGGCAAAATTAGCACAAGCTTCTGGTTTGGGGTTTCTAAACTGTAATTTGTTTTTGCTGCAGAGCTGACTGTGCTTTATAATGAAAGAGCAAGAGAGACAAAGAATTAGGTAATACCACAATGTGATAGAACAGTGTGGCTTTGGCCAGCTTTTCCAGTGTTGGGTGTATTTGGGGGAAGAACTTGGAATGCTAGAATATACTGAGTGCTACTTGACGTCCCACATAAGGCACAACATAAACTCAAAGACTTGAGTGACTTTGCTTTCTGTGTTAGAATTGGGAACTCCATGGGGAAGGCGGACAGCTGTGTGGAGAAGATCCATGATTAGTACAGATGTCTAAAATAACCAATTAGCACTCCAAACCTCAGGCTATAAGACAGAAAAAAGAAGTTCTCCTGAGCATGTATATCTTATTCCTGAGTGTGTGACAGAAGGCAGTTTGAGTATGTAGAAGATGGAGGAATGTTTGATTTTTGTCACTGAAGTGAAGTTGGAAGAGAATGAGTAGAGAGCAATGGAACCATTTCCAAGCCAAGGTAGTATGAGTCAATTCACATTAGTACAAGGAACAATTTGTATAGATACAGAATCTCTATAGAAGGCCCAGGATTCACCCTTAGAATGAGTTTTGATTATGTCAACATCAAAAGAATTGTTTTAAGCTCTGAAACTGAGTGCATGTCGGTTTGTGATGGTAATCTCCATGCAGAGGCTCTAGTTTGGGAAATGGTAATTACTAATGATAATAATGGCAGTGGGCATAGGGACTGGAGTTGTGAATTCATTGGCAGAGGGAGCTTCTGAATGATAAATCCACTTCTACCAGTGCAAATAGCTACTTTCTCTACAACTTAAAGTCTTAGAGATTTGCCTAGATCACTGAAAGGTAAAGTGACTTGCTCAGTTACACAGCTAGTACCTGTCTGAAGCAGAATTTGAACTCAATTCTTCCTGGTCTCAAGACCAGTTCTCTATTTACTCTCCCATGCTTCTTCTCAATCATAGTAACAAGAAGAGTAGAAAAAAAGCTTTAACAGATGTGGCTAGATGGCTTGTCATCTGCAGAAATATTTTTCATCTCCAGGTACCAAGCCTTTCAGAACAAATCAATGAATGAACCAATCAATAAACATTGATTAAGTACCTACATTGCTCCAGGAATTGTGATAGCTGGAAATAATGAACAGAAACATTCTTAGCTATGTGGGTAATGGTTTTAGGCTTAAGTCTGCTATTCTGAACTGAACTTTATGATCACTGGTCTTGAACAAACAAACTCTGGCTTATGGTGAGCATTCTGTATACCTCTCAATTTTAATTTTAGAAGGTTAGACAGTATCTGGACATTATCAATGTAAGGTAATCTTTCAGCAAGACTGTCAAAGGCTCTGGGATTTGGGGGTTCCCAAGTTTCTCTATTTCAAAAGCCTTTCACCTTCCTATATGAATGAGTGAGCAAAGAAAAGGCACAGAGACAAAGCTAAGTTTATGGGCAAGATCATTGTCTCTCCTATTATCCTAGACATTCTTTCAAGTCCTCTAGTTATAGCATATGTTCAAGTATCTCAATCTTAATAACATCTCTTATAAGATGCCAATGGTTTCAAAGACTCTAGTGATATCACAAACAGTGGATTTCATCGTGGGGATAATCATTCATCTCCCCTACATGGTTATATGTCAGGGAGGCAATGGGCCACAATGGAAAGAGAACTATCTCGGGTATCAGAGGACCTGGGTTCAAATTCTGACACTGATAATTATTATCTGTGTGACTTTTTACAAATCATTTAGTCTTCGTGGCCTTGGTTTCCTCATCTGTAAAATAAAAGGGTTGGTCTGAGGTCCCTTTTAACTCTGGAGCTATGACTCTATGTCTTGGTAGACATTCTTTGCTTTAGAACTTCCACTTAATGCTGAGAGAGCCTGTCTTCAGCAGCCTTATCTAAGCCTTGCTCTCCACTAACAATATTGCTTGTATTATCTAGGACTGGACACATAACTCCATTCCACTTCCTTACTGTTACACCCTTCGAGATTCTGATCAGTGCCAATTCTGAGGCAGACATCTGTCCACTAGGCACTGAATGGAGATGCTCAACCACGGAAAAGGCTTTGATCGCTACTGAGCCAGGCCTGGCCTGATTAGAACCAGTGACTTAGAGGTGAAAAGCTCTGGATCTTGTTACCAGCCCATTGAGTGATTCAGTGCCTGTCTCACACTGTGAATTTGACTGTGTGTAACTAAAAGCTTGGGCCTAATTTGATTTATTAGTGAAATTAAATTCTACACTTCCACAATGATGTCAGTGCTTCCTGGGTCTTAAAGAAGGGGGCAGAGCAGCAACTGGAAGCTTAACTGGTTAATCCAAAAGTCGTACAGGACCAGTTGCTCTCTAGCTTTCAGAAGTGTACAGTACAACCCCAGAGATTTCTACATTCTTCTCTAGGGCAAAGGGAGGACATTTCAGCTTCTTAAGGTTTTCATTAACTTTTAAGTTTAATTAAATCAAAATATGAAATGGTTCCATCTAGAAATGAGGAAAGTTGATGAATGGAAACAAAATTATTAGAAAGGAAAATACTACTACTACTACTACCTGACATTTTCTTACATTATAATCTAAGATGATTTAACCAATGGTATGAATATATTTGAATCAATGTTCTAATGATTTTTGTTATTATTTGGACCATTGTGCATGACTCTGATGGTTTGTAAAATGCTATTAGTTGTAGAGAAACCAACATAGCTTAGGGCAGGGATTCTTGAATTTTTGTGTTGTATCAAAGGCCCCCACTCCTTAGAAGTCCATTGAACTATAGAACTGTTCTCATAATAAATACAAAAAATACATTGAAATACACTAGAAACCAATTATATTAAAATATAGTTATCAAAATATTTTTACAATCCCCAACAAGTTCAGTTACCCTTTGATAAGAACATTTGGCTTAGGGACTTTCTTTGACCCTGTAGAGGTCATGCTACCATGCTATATTAAAAATGGGCACTAGGTCTTCCTAACAGCTTTAGACAAAGCAGCCTATGGATAAAGCCTAATAAAGGAATCAGCTACCACAACCAGAAGTGTATGTAGATGAGGGCCAGATATAGTGCCTGGGGGATGGGCCCCGAATAAAACATTTTAATGGGTGGCACAGTCAAACCCGCTAGCAAGTGGAACTAATGGAGACAGACAGGGCTGTGAAATCTGAGCTTCTGAGGTCTCCATTGAGCCCTGCAATCCTCTAAGTCCCATCAAGACTGGTGTTCCAGGAAACTTGAGGTTGTAGATGGAGGAGCCAGAAAAGTTCTTTTATAAACATATATTCTTATAAACTTAGGCCTTTCTTTTGAAAAGACTAGTTCTCTTAGTCATGGGGTATTGTATTTGTAGGGGTTGTTATTTTCCCTTGTCTTATTTTAGAATACGGCAATTAAGATGATTATATCAAAACAGTACTTGAGTGATTGGTCTTCATATATCATAAGCAAGATTAAAAATTAAAAAAATAAATGTTAGTGCATTATGGACAAAGATTTCAGCGGCCATGTGGAAAATGACAATGCCCTTCCAAGTCTTTAAAAACTTTTCTGAGGGTGATAAAAGGGAAAGGGGTGTGACCATGGGCTCAGAATAAGGATGAGCAAATCCAATAAGCTTCTTGAGCAACAGGACTCTTGTCTCTATTCAGACAGCTGAATCTCAATTGGGAGACCCTTGGCTGCCAGCAGGACAAAGCACACTAAAATGGAATTATACACTAAGGAGGGATTTCGAGTCCCAGGAAGCTCTTTCAGTTCATCACTGGTTAGACTCAGACCTCATCATATGACCTATGTGATTCAGTCATCTGAAACCCGTCCTTCAATCCCTGTGATGTTACTAGTTTCGACCTATGGCTCCTTGCGGCATAGGGAGAGCAAGTGATTTAAATCAGGACCAAGAATACATAATCAACCCCTTAGGAATACAAAGATTTCTCCTGTCCACTCCCACACTCAAAAATGAACAGAGCGAAAGTGAATGCACAAATGCAGAATGGCAAAGCAGAAGCAGAATCCAGATTAAATGAAAGGAAAGGAAATATTTATCTGTTGTACATGAATAATTGTGTATCTTGTCTGAAAGATATATCTGTGGAACTATCTCCACATTCCACTTCAGTCTGTGCTACCATCACACAACAAAAGATTAACCTTTTTTCTATAGGAGAGTGATTGCATGTGGCAAAATGGAACTATACATTTTCCATTCTCTCTTCATTCCTCCAACCCAGTCTGAGTTGTAAAGTGAATTAACATGAATCTCCATAAGGAGGTTAGGGAAGCATACAGACACCATTTCAACAGCTCAATTTTTCAGGGAAAGGATGAGAGGAAAATATCTCTGAACTGGAGAAGTTGGGAAAGTGTGGAAATTCCCATCAAAGTGAAACCTTACAAAATGATGACCTCACAAATTGAAGTCTATAGTGGAAAAAGAGTTAAATTTATAGGCTCTTACACAGCCTCAGATGTGAGTCATTTAATACTCTATGGGGAGAGCAAAATCTAGGAAAGGTTACTTCAACAATGGACATACCTAGAATGAACAGCATACATATTTTCTGTATTTCCATATTTACTTGCAAAAATAATATCTCTCTTCCCATCACTACTATTTTCTTCTAAAATGAAAATAACATTGTAACTGGGTGACAGGGGATAAAACTCTTTGCTATCAGATGCTTTTGTCCTCCTCTAAAATTTCAAATGCCTTTTTGAGGCATCCAGTTATCTTTCATGGCTGGATATTGGTTATCAGGATGCGTGATGGAGACTGAAAGAACAAAATCAAAAAGGTAGCAAGTATTTATGTTTCATCTCAGGAAAAGCCATACAAGGTTCTGACAGTATGGGTAGCACTCTGTACTCTAAAATGGAGAAATTTTTAATCAAATTGAGTGAAAGTGAGTTGCCATAACTCAATTGGGACTAAGGCTTTGGTTGTGTGGTTTGTCTTTCATTCTTCAAAGAGGACCACGACATCAGGGAGATGATGACATGACTTGAAGTTGACAGTGAGGGACAGCTGTTCAAAGTCACCAGCCTCACTTTTTCCTCCAAAGTCATCTGGGTCCAGTGGCCAGATATCAATCAGGACAACTAGAGATGACCCAGGATACAGTGGGAAACCTTGGCCCTTTTAGGCTAAGGTCTTTTCAAGTTCTCACTTTGAGTGAGGCAATGCCCATTCAGTGAATAGACCTCTTTTAAGAAGTGAATCAAGGGACAGCCCCTTTATTAACAAAAACAAAAACAAAACAAACTGTGAGGGGAAGACCTTCAGGGTTGCAGGCCAAAAGAGAAACAGTTACTATTTGCATTCACTCTGAGCCAGGAGGGCCCCCAAATAACCATTAAATAGCTCTTGAGCAGGAACCTGTTAGACAATCCCTGAGATACATCAAGACCAAAATGCCTCAAGATTAACCCACATGACGCAAACTTTATTCTTAGCCTTACAGTTCCATTCTGGAAAGGACTTAAAGGGGCTTATCAGTGTTGTGTAAGCCTTTTTGGTGTGGTTCAGTCATTTCAGTCATGTCTGACACTTTGTGACCCCATTTGGGGTTTTCTTAGCAAAGTGATTTGTCATATCCTTCTCCAGGTCATTTGACAGATGAAGAAACTGAGGCATACAAGGTTAAGTGATTTGCCCAGAGTCACACAGCTAGTAAGGCTGGATTTAAACTCAGGTCTTCCTGACTCCAGGTCTGGCACTTTATCCACTGCATGACCTACCTGCCCCTAGGACTTTTTGAGTTGACTCAAACAGAAGATACATCTCTGAGTTAGGTCAACTGAGTTCCATTCTTTTCTTTCCTACATATTTCCACTGCCATTGCCTCCTACTGAATCTTTTTAAGACTGGGGATAATCACTCCTCTTTTCATTTGCTTTAAAAATTTCTCTCTACTCATAGTTTCAACTTCTATCATGTGCCCCATTTCCCCTACCATTTCCCAAACTGATGAGCACTTACATTTGCAAATTTATCAGAGACCGTCAGCAAAGTAGTTGTACCACTAAACACGTTAAATTCCATCTCGTTGCCACTCTTAGCAACCTTCATTAATTTCCAAGATTCTCATCCTCAATGAACAACAGTTCACTGAGACTTACATAGCAATTAGTGTCAAAAATATAATTAGAATCTAGAGCTTGCTGTTCCTTTAGAATTTCCTTATGTGACTTAGAGGAATACCAAAGCTTAAAGGAAAAGAATGTTAAGTCAAGCTTGCTGTGAATCAGTGAATTGGCTGGGGGAATGGAAGAACTTTTGAAAGTGATTGAAAGATGTTTCCATATTGAATTTAACTTCCTTTCAAATGTTAAATTCATAATAAATACCATTAGTAGAGCAAGAAAGTCTTAGTTGCTGCTGATGCTGCTCTAATGCATTACTTCTGCTGTTTGAGCAGGTATGAAGGACACTGATTATTGATCGACCAGTTTATCCAGCAAAAATCCCTGGAGTGTCTAATATGGGTATTGTGATAATGTATATTGCAAACTCAGAGACTGTATGGAAAGAGAGGGGAAGAAAGGCATTTGGGCAGAAGCACAAGAGATCTCTTCCCCTCCAGTCAAAGCAGAAGCAGGAACCAGCTGTTCTTTGAATTTAACTTTCAATTTGTCTTAGTAAATATGAAGTACTTCCCTTTTAGAAAAAAACTTCTTTTTGCAGTAGACATTGCTATTTAAAAGAATAATCAGAAGTGAGAATTAAGAAAACCTTTTTTTTCTTAATTGACTTCATAAAATATAAGGTGGATTTAGAAATTGAAAAGGGGAAAATATATGAAATGAAAAAATAATGTTCTTCATTTGCTTCCCAAAATGTTAGCAGAAGGTAGAGTTAGGGGTTGAAAGGTAGAATCAACTAAAGTTGGAACATATGTAAAGTGAGAAAATAATTCATGTGTATCAAGGAAAGAAGATTGGATTTGCAATTAGAAGACCAGGGTCTGAATCTGCAGGACCTTGGACAAATCACTTCAACTTCCTTAGATTGTTTCCTCATCTGTTAAATAAGATTATTAATATTAGAATGGTTCTCAGGCCCCTTCCATGTCTTTAAAAATGTGTTCATTTTTATTTTTATTTTATTCTTGGTTTATATATTTATTCTTTATTTCTAAATTGCTTCCATTTCTGAATATATCCTTCACCTCCCCATACCTAAAAGAACCTATTCTTTGTAAAATATGAAAAAGGAAGAGAATAATTAAAATCACTTTAGAAAAACTAGCCGACACATCAACTGAATGTGATGAGATATGCAGTGTTTGACATCTATAGCCGCCCTACCTGCCAAGAAGGAAAGAAAGCAAAGTTTCTAATTTCTTCTTCTGGGATACTCTGAGTCAATATAATGGTACAGTATTTAGTTTCAATTTTGTTGTTTTTTGTTATAGACTTTGTGTAGGTTTTTCCTGGTTCTGCTTGTTTTAATCTGTTCACAAAAGTATTCCTATACTTCATTAAATTATTCCTATCCATTTGTAACTATCAGTTGTTGCTGTCGGGGATAGAGTTTTGCTGAGGGACACTTTTCCATCCTCCTAACAGAAAAGAGATGGAGATAATTCTTCCCATAGAGTTTGGATTTGGGCATCACCTTCACTTTGCTCACTATTTCTTCTTCCTCATTCTCTTTTCCAGGAAGCTGGTTTTTATTTTTTATTTTTATTATTATTATTATTTTTTTGCTTGAAGGCCATGTGTTTAAAGCAACCCACCTTACCACAAATTGGAAGATGAGCTTTAGCCTAGCTTTAATGATATTTAGGTCTGCATGGATTCCTTTTCCTGCTAATACTAGAGTATGTTAAAAAAAAAAAAACTACAGGTAATTGAGAATGATAATAATGATGATGTCACAGTTCTCATTCTTGAAACCACAATCCAAGAAATTCATTCTGCCCATATACTACAACTCTGATCACGCATATCTTCATTTCCCAGAGAATTTTAACCTACACAATTTTTTCCCCAGGGTAGTAAGAATATTACACTATGTTTATGTTCCCTAATTTATTTCGCAATTTCCCAACTAATAGGCATCTACTTTAATTCTTTGCTACCACAAAATGCACTCAGGATTATTTTGATATGTAAGAGATATACGTTTTTGTCTTCGACTTCCTTGGTGTATATCTATCAGTAGTATCTCTGGATCAAAGGGTATGGATATTTTACTCACTTTCTTAGCATAATTCTAGAATTGTTTCCTAGAATGGTTGGTCCTAGAATAAAGATCAGTATAATAATGTATCTACAGTGATATAAGCTATGTGAAACTGAGAACACTATAGAAATCCAAGCAACTATTTTTATATGGTCCATCCTCCTCATTTTACAAGGAGAAGCTGAAACCCACGAAAGTGAGATGATTTGCCTAAGATCACACAGCCATTAGTAAATAGCAAAGCTGAGACTTGAATCCAGCTTGTCTTACTCCATATAGATCCAGAGTCCTTTTCATTAATTCATCTTAATTTCTTAATGTTTATTTCTATTTTTCTCTCTAAGTGATTCTGTAGATAAGCTTTTCTTGTGGCCATATGGAGACATTTTCTGAAAGAGAACTGGTCAGAAGTGGGATGGCAAAAGATGGTCACTGATCTATGGGAATATTTAATATCTCAAATACTCCAAAAATTGGATCAAGGGTATAAGCCATATCTAACAACAGTAAATAATTTAATTTTGCTTCAGATTTCGAAATATATATATATATTTTATAATAAGTTTTGTATTTTGCTTTAGTATAAAGGAATTTATTTCTCCTTTCTTCTTTAAGTGATACTTTTACTTATGGTCGTATGAAGACACTTTCTGAAAGAGAATTGAAGTGGAATGGAGAAAGATGTTTAAGTGTGCTACATTAACATACCCATATAAAGACCAATATGACTTAATATGAAAAAAGGAAAACAGCTATCCTGTAGAATTCCAGAAGGATTTAGTCAATTTGATTCTGTTTGACTCCCGGTAATGAGAGACGTTCCAAACCCACCACTTTCCATGGATCAAATTTATTGTTTTCTTGACCACCCAGATGGGTAGATGGAACCTCTCTACAGTAGAGGGGAGTCTCCAAAAGGGCCTGAGAGCCTGGAGGAGTGTGTGGTCCTGACCATAGCTTGACTTATAAAGATATTGTGGCAGAAGGGTTAAAGAAGAAGAAAGACACCTGCTTCACTATTCTCTGCACACATATCAAACTGGAAGAGATGCAGGAAACTTGTATAAATTAGGGTTTAAAAATCTTGAGATAGGAATGTAATTGAGAACTACATATCAATGTTGGTCTTGTTGGTATCCTTTAAATAGCAAAGAATGTGCAAGAGAGAGAGAAATGAAAAATAGTTTAGATACATTTGAGAACTGATAATTTCAGGTGCCTCTGGAACATCATATTTTCAAATCCTCCCCCCCAATATTAATGACATTTTGCAAAGTTCTCTTATTCCTAAATCAATCCCTTATCTCTATTTTGAGCTCTGGTTTCCTGATTGCTCTCTTCTCCAAGTACATCATCACACTGTTACTCCCCTGTACTTGAATTCTCTGCCAATCTTGTCTGTCCAAAGTCCCTGCCCTACTAATTCTTGATACTCTCTGCCACTCCTATTGTCTATCCCCTCTGTTTCTACTCATGAGCCTCTGAGCACTGCTAGAAGATACAATATGGTGTTGGTGACTGGGTCCCATACATATTCATGCTACCTAACCTCAAGGGGACTCTCATCAAAGCATAGTAATATTCTAATTCATTTTGTATTGATTCCCTATTAAACTCTCCACACTGCAATTATACCAAACCATCTCTCCTCAAGTTCCCATCTAAATCCATGTTCCTCTCATCTTCAGTAGCAGATGACCTATTCCCCTAATTTGTTGAAAAGATTGAAGCTGTCTGAATTTAGTTCATTTATTTCTCACCTTTAATGATTCAAAACTTCTGTTTTCATTAACTCATAATTCTCTTTTGCTCCTCTAGTCTCAGAGGATGAGGTCATCTTCCTTCTTATCAAAGCTAAACCCTCTACTTGTAACTTTGAACTCATTTCTTCCCATCTCCTTTGGGAGGTTACCTCATCAATCATTCACTCTCTTTCTCTTCAGCCTTTATTTCTTTGTTCTTTTTCTGATGCCTATAAACATGTTCATGTCTCCCTATCATTAAAAGCAAAACCAAAAATAAAAACCTTCCTTGACCTTGCCATCTCCAGAAGTTATCATTCTATAACTCTCCTCGCTTTCACTCGTAAACTTCTATTGCAGTCTCTGCTTGATTTATTCACTTTCTCATTACCTTTCATTCATTCTTAAACATCTTGGAATCTGGCTTCTGACCCTTCTCTATTTAAATTGCTCTCTCCAGGTCAAAATATTTTCTTGATAGCATTTATTTTATATCACCTAAGTTTCTCCCGGTATCTTCTTTCCTTCTCTCTCCCCAAGAGCCATTCCATATGCTGAAAAATATTTTTAAAAAGAGAAAAATCATCAAAATCGATGAATATATTGGACAACTCTATATATATGTATACTCACATAATGTATACATATACTATATATACACTTTCATGTGTATATGTGTGTGCACATACACACATATTCCACACCCATGAACCTCTTGCTTTTGTAAAGAATGGAGGTGTCTTTCTCATATCTCTTATTTGGACCATGTATATTCTTTACATTTCATCAGCATTCACTTTTACTTCTTTTATGGTTATTGTTATTTTCATTTATTTTGTTCATTTATATTGTTTTCCAGTCTCTGCTCACTTCATTCCATATCAGTTAATGAAAGTCTTTTCATGCTTCTCTGCATTAATAATAGTCATAATTTCTTATAGTCCCATAATATTCAGTTATGTTCATGAACCACAATTTCTTTAAGCATTCACTCACAAGAAGATCCTTCTTGCCTCCAGGCTAAGCACTCTATCCACTGTGCCACCTAGCTTCCTGATCCATTCTTGTGAGTTCAAATCTGTCCGCAGACACTTACTAGCTATGTGACCCAGGGAAAGTTATTTAACTCTATTTACCTCAGTTTCCTCATCTGTAAAGTGAACTGGAGAAGGAGAGGACAAACCACTCTAGTATCTTTGCCAAGAAAACTCTAAATTGGGTCACAGAATCATACATGATGGAAAAATGACAAATTGATGGATATATATTTTGTTTCCAACTTGGGGGTGGGTGGATGGAAGGGTAAGAAAGAGGAAAGCACTGTGAGAAGGGGAAAGGGAGAAAAAGAAGGGGAAAAATTATCTCACGTGAAAGAGTTGTGCAAGGAAGATCTACCTAATCAACAGGGAAGCAGAAAGGGAAGAAGCTAATAGAAAGGTGAGGTGGTAGGAGCGAGGGTCAATTAAGTGAGGCAGTGATCAAAAGCTAAACAGAATTTTTGAGGAGGGCACAGGGTAAACAAGAAAGAAAGATAAATAGAAGAGAATAGGATGGAAAGAAATACACAACAACATCTTTTACAATGAACTAGCTTATAGTTTTATTTATAATTTCTATAGTATTTTATTTCTAATTTATTATTCTGATTTTCAATATCTACTCTTTTCTATTTTGGGTTTACTCATTAACTTTCTAAATTTTAAAAATGCGCATTCAGTTCAACACTTTTAGGAATATTATTTTCCCCCTGATGACTACTTTAGCTATATCCTAAAAGTGTTAGCTTATTTCATGCTTATTTTCTTCCACATAATTATTTTTACGATTTCTTTTTTTTTTTAAAGCAATTGGGGCTAAATAACTTGCTCAAGGTTACACGGCCAGGTGTTTCTGGGTGGATGCTAAGTGTCTGAGCCCGGATTCGATCCCCCATGTCATCCTGACACTGGAGCTGGTGCTCTTACTCGCTGTGATACCTGGTCACCCCAATGATTTCTTTTTTATGATCCCTGACTGACTGCTCCATTTCCACCCTTACCCTTTCCACAAAAACTTTCCTTCAATTTAAAGTGAAATCTCTCTGTGTTCATATATTCCCACCCTTTTGGATCTCAGTTGTCTCCAAGAGATCTGATTTCCCTTATCCTGAGGCAGGATACTCTCTGTGGAGAAATAACACAGACTCAAGAAGCATTTTCTCTGACCACCAAATCCCTGCAGATTAAGCCTATTCTAAGCTCCCCATCTCCCACTGTATAACATATCACCCTCATAAGTGTTTTTTAGTGAGATGCCCTAATGCCACTAAGTCAATATTTTCACCTTTTTTTCTCCCTATTTCAACTCCTCCCTTTGCCATCTCACGTATTTGTCCATAGTCGATCTTTTTCCTGAGACACTGCAGGAGTTATTTTTCCTTTATTCTTCATAATTGACATGATGAGATTATATAACACATCCCCCTCCATCTTTTGCCTCCCCTCTTCCTTTTATGCATTCTCTCATTCTAGAATTTCATCTCACTAAAAATACTGATTCACCTGTAAGGTAATTGGGAGTAGGTTGTGGGATCCAACCCATTGTTTTTAGGCTTGTTCTGCCATGACTTCTTTTTAAATTTTGCATTCATTTTTATCTCCTTGTGAACTTTTAGAAAATTTTCTTAATAGTCCATTCATTTTAATTTTTATCATTTATTCCCCCAGGTATTATTCTCTTTCTAGATTTCTCCCCCTTACTCTCTTAAAAAGAGGTCTCTAGAAATGTAGTAATTCATTTCATCACTTGTGCTTTCCTTGGTAGCAATATTTATTTATCTTTTTGTTTATTTATTTATTATTTATTTATTTGTTATTATTTATTATTGTGCTTTCCTTGGTAGCAATATTTATTTATCTTTTTGTGTTTCTGTATTTCCTCTGTTGATTATCTCTAATTTATCATATATATGTATATATGTTATGTTTGCATACAGTGGTTTGCATGTTGTCTTCCTCATTAGACTGAGTTCCTTGAGAACAGAGGCTGTCTTTTATCTTTTTTTAGATCTCTAGTGTTTAGCACAGTGCCTTAGCAAATAGTAGGTACTTAATAAATGGTTGTTGACTGAATGATTGAAAGATTTTTATTTCCCCAGGTTTTTGCCAAGCAAATAATCTTATGTCTTTTTTGGTGGCAGGAGGCCTTAAAGTCTCTCTTATTGAACATCCATCTCCTTTTGTTGATAGTCAGTTTCAAGTTTTTGAAGCATGTTGATTGGAATTGTGTCTCGAGCTTCTTTGCTCTTCAGTTGGTATTAGATTCCCTCCCATTTTTAATTGTGGCACAGTTTTGGTTTAATGGAATTTCCTTTCCTCCACATTAAAAGATTTTCACCTGGTCATGTGCAGAATTCATTGTTTGTCATTAGAATGGTTAAATTTAACCACTATGTGTTCTGGAATTTGTGGCATAAGTTTTCTGTCTTTCTGGAAGTCATTTATTTTTCCAATTGGTACATTGGGAATAAGGATTAGCCTTCTCTGTTGCTAATTCATCTGGTCATTACCTTGTCAATGTTTTAGTGTCTTGGCCTGTGAATGCAGCTGCAATTAACTTTTACCTCTTGAGCATAATCTCTATTTGGAAAAGTTTTTAGAGTTCCTAAGGATCAGGGGAAATGTCTAGTCCTACAGCTTGCTAATCAAATGACCCAAAATTCCTCTCAATGAACCCTTTATGTCTAAATCCAAGGTCATTTGCTGAGGTCTCATCTTAACTTCTCTGTATCATTTGATACTGTTAATAACACCATTCTCCTTCATAGTCTGTTCTGTTTCCATGACAGTGCTCTCTCCTGGTTTCTTCACACTGTCTTATTGTTCCTTCTTAGTTTCTTTTATATACCTGTGTTCTTCCAAGCCTAAGTGTAGCTGTCCACCAAAGCACTATCTGCCTCTTGTCTCTTGTCTTTTCCTTGGTGATATCATCTGCTACCATGAGCTCAATTATTGCCTTTATGTAGATGTCTCCTTAATATTTTTATCCAGTCTGAATCTCTCCCTTGATATCCACTCCCATAATTCCTGGCTGAACATTTCTTTCAGAATGTTCTAACAGCACCTCAAAGTCAGTATGTTTAAAATTGAACTAATCAGCCTTCTAACACTTTACTTCTGTGAGTAGCTGCATCATTTCCCCAATCAACCAGGCTTAACTCAATAACTTTTTTTCTGAACATTGTAGCCTTTGCCCATCTATTTAAGTTTTGGATTCATTGATTACTCATCTCTTTTTTTGTTTTACAAATCTAGCATTCTTTCCACTGTACTAAGCTGCCTTTCAGTTATGTCCTGGTCATGTTTAACTTTTCAAGTCCAATTATACACACACACACACATATGCATACATATGCATAAACATATACATGTGCATGTGTCTATACACATACACACACAAATTAGGTTCTTTGTAGTAAGGCCTGTTCAACACTTAGGGATGATGTGCCTGAACTGCCCACCTCCCATGAGGGCCATAAACACAAGACTGTACTTCAGACTGTACAAGTCTGAAGATCCTGAAGAAGTTGCCATAATCATGAGCACAAGAGTGACTCCCTCATGACACTGACGTCTATCCTTAGCACTCTGCTAGCCCTTGGGGAGCTGTTGTGGCCATCCACCACAGATGGTGCTTGGGTCTATGTTGTCCTGGCAGGAAGTGTCTTCAGTTTGGCATGTTGTATTGTGCAAGAGGTTCAGGGAATACCATAGTACTTTAGATACAGGAATTCACAGCCTCAGTCCTATCAAAAAGTATTCCCCTTCTATCAAGGTTGGCATTGAAAATGACGACCAAAGCCAAATTTAACACCATCTCTTACAGCAGCATCTAACATATTGAGCATTGCTGTTTATTATTATCCACTGTTTAAACTCCTTTGTTTCACATGTGCTTACACTTAAGCCTATTTGAATTCACTGTAAAAGCAAGACTCTAATAAAATACTTTGCTGGTTGTAGCATGTAATCCTGATTGTGGACTATGCAGTTACACATTTAAGATTCCATTATGGGTAAGGGATAATGCTGAGCCTTAGTTTGTATTTTAAACCAAGAATTTATATAATACTCCTTCAAAGTCCCACTCTAGAGCTTTATCATGATATGGAAGTGATGCTGGATTCTGTAAGGCTATAGCAAGAAATCTGCACAATTTGTCATCCAGTCCAATCTTCTGAGGCTCAGCTCAGCTTTGATCCCACTTTATTTTCCACCCACTGATCCTTTCCAGAATACACATGCTGATGAACTTTCTGTGAGTTAACTATCTATCCAACTGTAAGCTGGGCAATGTACATTCTCCACTTGTTTTTTCCCATATGAATTAGCAGAGCTAATATATTTTTGAATAACTGTAGTTTTCATTGAGCTTTCCAGGGTTCAATTCAAAGAGCATGAGATCCTCTACAAATAAGATGACCTGGAAAACCTTACTATTAATAGGGGATACTTTTTCCAATTAGGCTTTGCACAGGGTATCCTCCATAACAATAATGAACAGATGTGGTAATTAGCTATTTTCCTGTCTTCTACCTTACTTGATGTTGATTCAGAGGATTATTTTTTTTAAAAATTATCTCTGTGGTTTTCATGGAGCCTTGTATGATCTTAAAAAAATATGCATGGAAGTTACTTGATTGGAGGAAAGCTCTCAAAATTTGCTCCACTTACTCAAATGCTTTTTCTTTTGGTAATCAGAAAACAACGAACATCATGGGGTCTTATGTTACTAATATTGCTCATTCAGCTGTGCTACTAAGAAGATAAGTGCTTCTATAGGAAAGTTTTTGAAAAATCCTGCTTGTTCTATATTTATGTTTTGATCATGGAAATCTTTAATTCTTCAACTCTTCAATAGACAGTTCAGAGGATTTTATAGTGATGAAAAAATGGGCATATGGATTCATTTCCCACGAGCTGTACTACTTGTTTTCCATATCATTATCATACACCCCCACTCCCCACCCCTACCCATAAACTCATCTCCAGGAAACTCATTATCTTGAAGATTGCTTCAGTTCTGGAATACATACATCACAGTACCCTCAATTGCCTCTGTCCCTCTGATTGGAGGGCTAGAAGGTGGATTAAGAAACTCCTCCCAAATCCTCCCTTTAAAGGATGCTCAGAAGCCTGGTCACCCTGTAATTTCCCAGCAGCTATACTGCTTGGTTTCCATTCCATCATCATCATGACCCTATTCCAGATTTCTTCCTCTCTTCACTTTTTATTCCCTTCCTTCTGTGGGTTATCCTCCCCCATTAGACTATAAGCTCCATGAAGACAAGAGCTCTCTTTCTTTGTCTTATTTGCATGCCCAGCACTTAATATAGTACCTGACACATAGCCGCTGTTTAATAAATATATTTTATTGTGTTGCATTATATTGTATTTTATTATATTGTACTGTAGTTGATGATTTCTTTTCAGTTGTCTTTAATAATATTATCCATGATATTTTCTGGTCTTTTGGAATAATTTCCCTTTTGAGCTAGCTTAAAAATTCAATATTTAAGTGGTTTTCAATATATTGCCTTTAGCATGGATTTTTTTCTATACGATTTGGGGCAGGCCTAAACATTTTTCCATTTTCACCTTCATTGACAAATCTTCACATGGTAAGTTGAGTATTGAAGTGTTGGAATCCAATTCTGATTTTCCTATCATTAATGATGAGAAGAGGTTGCTATAGAAATGCTGGTGAATCTACTCTGTGTGTGTGTAAATTCATGGTTCTCATTCCTATTTTGCGTATGAATATTCTGGGGATAATATGGCTTAATTGTCTCCTGCTCCAAGCTTTCTGCAGGCTTCTTTTGCCATTCTCTTGTACTTGGCCAAAATCTACAATTTCAACAATGCAGATTGCACTTCTGGTGTGGACATTTTCTCCACTAATGCAGAGAGACAACCTTTTTGTAAGTTCTAGTCTTAGAGAAGTGTCTGGGGACACTGAGAGCTTAACGTGTTGCCTGCTGTTACAGAGAATGGCAGGGTCAGGGACAGAACTTTGGCTTAAAACACTGGGTTTTTCCTGACTTTGAGGCTGACTCTGCCTCTACGCCATCTTGGTTTTCACTTGCATCCATAAGGTTTTGCAACAGATTCTAGACTTTAAAATGGCGGTGTGTTCTATCCATCTTTCGGTTTAGTAAGGAGATCAAGCATTTGCTGATTAAAATGCTTTCTTACTTTTAAGGCTTCCTTGTTGTGCTAATGATTTTATGTCAGTGAAAGCTAGTGTAGCATAGTTCATTTGAACACCTGGCGGTTCTATATATAAATAACTGCCATAAAGTCAGGAAGACCTGAGTTCACATCTGGCCCCAGACTCTTCCTATCTATGTGACCCTGGGAATTCATCTCTATTTGCCTCAGTTTCCTAAATTGCAAATGGGGATAATGACAGCACTGATCTCCTAGAGTTGTAGTGAGGATTGAATGAGATAATATTTTTAAAGCACATGGCACAGTGCCTTGTCTACCAGAATCATGGTAGGCACTTAATGAATCCTATCTTCCTTCCCTCTGCATTTCTGCCTTCCTGTCTTCCTTCTTCCATGTTAGACTTGTCCTTAAGAATACAGCAGCATAGTCTGCTTCTTAGGACATACTCAGAACAAGATCCTGCATGAGATCATAGTTTTTACATGCTTCTGTTTCACTGAATCGGTACCTTTGGGAGCCAGTGTTCACATTGAGGAGATGATGGATTGGTTGAAATATTAAGCTATGACTTCTTCATTTACATATTCCTACCTTCTCCTATTTAATTCCGGTTTTTAGAAAACACAACATCCCTACCATTGGTTTTTCTCTCTTTCTCTTCCCTTCCCTCAGAACTGCATGCCCCTATTGCTCAATGAATATTATTAATTGCATATTATGTTCAGTGCTCTCGTGCTTTTCTTTTCCTGTTGATAATATCTGCTTAAAATGCAAAATAGAGTTCACTATTTTCAATCTAGTTCTAAGTGGGGAATCACAGGGAGCAGAAATGACTAGTGTGA
Source organism: Petaurus breviceps papuanus (assembly GCF_028583685.1). Lineage (NCBI taxonomy): Eukaryota > Metazoa > Chordata > Mammalia > Diprotodontia > Petauridae > Petaurus > Petaurus breviceps. Next base: position 33,383,466 of record NW_027187391.1, read on the forward strand.
GATCAGAGTTTATATTGTAATATCATTTAATGTGGTGTTGAGCAGTGTCTACAACTGTAACAACAGCAATTTTACCTAACTTAAAGCAGCCTGGTCCAGCATGATTTTGATGAACTAAATTAGTGTCACAAAGAATTAGAGCCTACAAAATAAAAGACAAAGTTGTTACTATAGCGTATAGGTAAATACAACGTAACTCAGGGAACTCTCTCTTTTCTATAAAATAGAATGTGTTTAATTCATGTTCAATAAATGTTAGTACTCATGGAAAAGACTGTTGGGGTGGGGAGATGCTTCTGTTTCTATCTTGAATTCACTGTCAATCACAATTAGAAGTGTTACTGTGGTCATGAAATGCTACAAATTGCTTGCAGCTGTCCCTCTTGTTCTCACCCTCTTTTAGAAAACAAACCCTGGGAGAAATGGACTCTTCCTTGCTGGCATTCTGGAAGGTTAAATTGCTTCTGTTGAGACACCTGCTGGGGTCTTCTGCACTGTTGCCAAGGAGTCGCAGATCTAAAAAAAAAAAAACCATCTAATTGTCTGCATCGTGAAGGCAGGAGTTGTTTAGGGGACAAGGTAAATGCAATGTTAACTACAACTCAAATGTAAAATGTGAGAAGCCAAATTATTCCAGTGATTCTCCAAAGAAGGAAGTTTACCTAGCAGAGACAAAGAGTTAAGGATGAGCTGTATCCTGTGATTATTAATAATACTAATAATAGCTAACACTGACATAGTGCCTTAAGATTTTCAAACTTCTTTACATATATTATCTAATTTAATCTTGACCTATGCTATGAAAAGGTGCTATCACTACCTTTATTTTATAAACACTGAAGTTGAAAGAGATTAAGTGACTAGTCCAGGGTTGCACAGATAATTAATATCGAATTCAAACTCAGATCTTTATGGCTCCAAATCTAGCACTTTATCCAGTAGATCAAACAGGAGTGGTCCCATAAGCTAAAAACAAAAACATGGACCTTCCTGAAAGCAACCCAAAGCTTTGCTGAACATTTCTAAACTAAAGATAATGACAGAGGGAAAGGTGTTGAAAATGAAACTCCAAAACACAGTTCTTACAGGAGCTATGTCCAAACTTATCTAGGGAGGATCATTCTGAGGTTTTCACCAGAGTGCCAAAAACACATCTTTGCACATCTTCAGCAACTAAATTTAGCAGTTAGGAAGAATAACCAGTTAAAATAGCAAGAAATTACCAGGTAGAATGCTTCCCAGTCTAGCCCTGTTCACTGTACCAGGAGATTGCCCAACAGTGGGGTCTCTTAATATCAAGGTCAGCATCCTGAAATATCTCACTATTCCCATCTACAATTAATTTCTCCTTAAAATAAAAACTTAATATGAGAGCATGTTTTGTGCTGCTTTCCCCAGGCCCCAAAGTTGCTATCCGATTTAGGCTTTATCCCATACATACCAGAATGTTACAAAGAAAAGATCATTGATTTCATTGAATAAATTGTGTACACATTTGTTCTTACCTTTTCTCAATATCTCTGTGCTCTCCTAGTTGTTTCTTTGAAAATTTTCATAATTCTTAGAAGGAATTCTGTAAGGGAAGCGATCTTACCTTATCTAAACTTTTCATGTCCTCCAATACTTAGAACAGTACTCAGAATTAAGTACATGTTTAAGAAATGTGTACTGAATGACTGGCTAAGGTATTATAAAAACTGTCTGAGGTAATCAGAACCCTGGCTCTCTCACTTAACAGCCAGCTAACCCTGGGCAAATCAGTTAACTTCTCTAAATCTTCCTTTCCTTATCTAATGAGGATAATGCCTTCCCTCACAGAATTATTATGACTCGTAAGTAAGAATGTATAAGACAACATTTTCTAAACTGGACAGAACTTTAAAAATATATAGCATGTGCTAGCTAGAGAGCTGTGCTTCTCCTCACTGTTTTAAATTGATTTTTATTAAATCAAAATTTTAAATTAACAAGCATTTATTTTCTCTCCTTTCTACCTACCCCCACTAGGGAAAAAGAAAAACAAAACCCTTGTATGTACAGTCAAACAAAAGAAATTCCTACATTGTCCATGTCTAAAAATGGGTATCCCATTCAAAATATTTGTTCATCAGTCAACCAGTATTTATTAAGCACTCCCTGTGTGCCAGGAACTGTGCTAAGCACTGTGTTAGGGAGTCAATAGTATTATTCATCATTGATCCTCTGAAGTCATGGTTGGTAATTGTATTGATCAGAGTTCTTAAATTTTTCAAATTTATTAACTTTTACAATGCGTTTTTGTACAACCTATGAACTAAGAATGTTTTTTTACAAACTTTTTTTTTTGAGGGCAATTGGGGTTGTGACTTGCCCAAAGTCACTTAGTGACAGCTAGTAAGTTGTCAAGTGTCTGAGGCCGGATTTGAGCTCAGGTCCTCCTGACTCCAGGGCCACTGCTCTATTCACTGCGCCACCTAGCCGTCCCTTTTTAGAAACTTTTAAATACAAAAACCCTTTAAAAATTTAAGAAAAACATTTTTAGCTCATGGGTCATACAAAACCAGGCAGCAGGCTGGATAATGGCTTGTCAGCCCCTTATTTTATTTAAGCCATTCTCCTTTTTCTACTCTCTTCACTTTGCATCTGTTCATTTAAGTCTTCCCAAGTTTTTCAAGAACTACACATTTTATAATTTTTTCCTCTTTTAGAAAACAAAGTTGAAATATTAAAAATATTGACTCAACTGAGAAGCAATGGGTCTAATTAAATCTAATTCACAGGTGCTAATGCTCTTTGAAGCTAAAGACATTAGAGTAAATGGCACTACAAATTTATGGTAAAAGGTATTTTGCTTGGGCTTTTCTATTTATTCCCTGAACTAAATGTTAGTATATTATAGTGGAATGCTGGACTTGGAATCAAGCCGACCTGCATTTTAATCCTATCTCTAAAGTTTACAAGCTGTAAGATCATAGGCAAGTCACAAGTCTCTGAACTTCAGGGTTCTGTGAGGCACAGATGAGATGATGTATGTAAGGCATACTACAAATATCTATTAGTATCATTTAATCTTGCCTCTCAAATCTGTATTTCTTACAGTGTGACTAGAGGAAAGTCATTTAACCTCCTGAGCACAGGGCTGTTGTAAGGTCCAAATGAGAATACATGTATGTAATATATGTAAATATGTATGTATTATATATAATATTATATATGTAAATATAAAATATAATATATGTAAAGCTCACTGTAAATGCATGTTATAAATGTTATACTTTTTATGCACCAATGAGGCAACTCACCTTCTAACAGGTCTTTTTTCTCTTTAAATCTAATTACTTGGGCATAGCAAGAAAATGAGCCAGTGGATGTAATGTGACTATAACTTTATAATAACTGATAAATTCCTAAAAGAAGGGGATGAGAATAATTTAGATTGTTCTGTGCTTCAGAAAGCTTAATAAGGTGTATAAGGAATACTTTTTGTGGCAGTGGTTCATGATTATCTTAAAGAGTAAGAAGAAGAAGAGAAGGAGGAAGAGGAGGATAATCTAAGACTAACAGCATGAAGTTAAAGAAAACCGTTTGGAAGATACCAAATGAGCAGTTCTGCATCTTATAGATCAAGGGCAGAGGGATAAAGCTCAGTACACAGAACTGTTAGCAGGCTCTTCCTTTCCGATGATCTCCAGAATATAATAACAGTTTAGCAGAGGAATTTATGTCTGGGCATCAAAAAGGATTATTAAAAAAAACACCTACTATGTGGAAACTGCTGGGCTATATGGTGGTGATACAAAATAAAATTGAGTAAAATATATAAAATATATTTTAAAGTATATAATAAAATAAAATAAATTTCTGCTACCAAGGAGCTTATGCTGTACTAGGACAATTCAATATGGAAACAAAGAGCCCTATATATGATTGTTTGATGATACACTACCAGTGTATCAGAGAACTCTATTAATGAGAGACATTTAGAGGTATGACAGCAAATGAGCCTTGATAGAATCCAAGGATTCTAAGAAGTAAAGGGGAGGGGGCAGTGTACTCTAGGCATGGGAAACAGCTTGTGCAAAAACATGCAGTTCAGGAACTAGAATCTTGAATTCAGGGAATAGCAAATAGGGCAGTCTAGCTGGAATGCAGAGTGGGAGGAGAAAAATCATATGCAATAATTTTGAAAAGTAGGTTGAAGTCACGTTATGAAACCAGATCATATAAATTCCAAGCTAAGGGGTTTGTATTTGTTCTAAGAGACAAAAAGAAACTGCTGAAGATTCTAGTGAAATGGACTAATGTGGCCAGGGTTGTGCTAAGATGATTACTTTCTTTTTTTTTCATTTTTCAAATGCTTTATTAACTTCTGATTTACATCATTAATTTCTGCCAGATTTTGAGTTACAAAATTTCTCCCCGTTTTTCCCCTACCCACCATCCCAGAATAATAGTCTCACAGGATATCCCCTCCTCCAATCTGCTGTCTCCCATATTTTCTCCCATACCCCTTTCGACTTTTCCAGTAGGGCATGGTGGATCCCTATGGCCCAATGCCTGTATATTTTCTTTCCCAATTACATGTAAGATAATATTAATAATAGTATATATGTATATATAATTTTAAACATTTGATTTTAAAACTTTGAATTCCAGATTCATTCCCTTCCTCCCTTGTCTCTCAACCTTACTGGGAAGATAAGAAGTTCAGTATAGGTTGTACATTTTTAGCTAATGCAAAACGTAAACAGAGTAGATATATTGCAAAAGACTGACTATATTTCCCTCCCTCCTATCCCACCACCCACTTGTTCTGTTCTTTACTTTGATCCCATCCTTTTCAAAAGTGAGTTCTTCCAACTTCCCTCCCCCCCAGCCTGCCCTTCCCTCCATCATCACCCCTCTCATCCCCTTCCCCCTACTCTCCTGTAGGGTGAGATACCCTATTTAGTGTGTATTTCATTCCCTCCCCTAGCCAAATTCAGTGAGAATAAGGTTGACCCGCTCCCTTTTGCCTTCCTATTCTTCCCCTCCTTTGTAACCCTTTTCCCTTGCCTCTTCTTTATGAGATAGTTTACCCCATTCTGTCTCTCTCCCTCTCTTCTCATTATATTCCTCTCTCACCTCTTAATTTCTCCTTTTAAGTATCATCCCTTCCTATTAAATTGGTCCTGTGCCCTCTATCTATGTATACCTGTAAGCATATATACACACATTCACACATGTATTCATATGCCCGTATACCCTCTGATATAGACATATCTATCTATCTATCTATCTATCTATCTATCTATCTATCTATCTATCTATCTATCTATCTTCCCTTCAACTATTTTCATACTGAGAAAAGTTTCATCAATTACAATCATCATTTTTCCATGTAGGAATGTTAATAGTTGGCTTATGATTTCTTTTCCCTGTTTACCTTCTCAAGCTTCTCTTGCTCCTTATGTCTGGATGTCAAATTTTCTATTCAACTCTGGTTTTTTCATTAAGAATGCTTGAAAGGCTTCTATTCCACTGAATGACCATATTTTCCCCTGAAAAATAATACTCAGTTTTGCTGGGAAGGTGATTCTTGGTTTTAATTCCAGCTCCTCTGCCCTCTGGAATATCCTATTCCAGGCCCTTCAATCCCTCATTGTAGAAACAGCCAGATCCTGTGTTATCCTGATTGTGTTTCCACAATATTCAAGTTGTTTCTTCCTGGCTCCTCATAATATTCTCTCCTTGATCTGGGAATTCCAGAACCTGTCTATAATATTCCTAGGAGTTTTATTTTTGGGATCTTTTTCAGGAGGTGATCAGTGGATTCTTTCAACCTCTATTTTGTTTTCTGGTTCTAAAACATCAGGTCAGTTTTACTTGAGAATTTATTGAAGGATGATTTCTAGGTTCTTACTTTGATCATGGCTTTCAGGTAGTCCAATAATTTTTAAATTATCTTTCCTGTATCTATTTTCCAGGTCAGTGGTTTTTCCCATGAGATATTTCACATTGCCTTCTATTCTTACATTTGTTTGGATCTGTTTGACATCATCTTGATTTCTCTTAAAGTCACTAGCTTCCCTTTACTCTGATCTAAATCCGAGGAAACGATTCTCCTCATTGAGCTTTTGAGATTCTTTCTCTATCTGGCAAATTTGGCTTTTCAAGGCATTCCTCTCCTCATTGCTTTTTTGAGCCTCTTTTGTCAATTGAGCTAGTCTGTTTTTTAAGGTGTGATTTTCCTCAGTCAGGCTGCTGACTCTCATTTCATAATTTTCTTGCATCATTCTCATTTCTCTTCCCAATTTTTCCTCCACTTATCCTATCTGCTTCTTAAGGTCCTCTATGGCCTGTAACCAGCTCATATTTTCCTTTGAAGCTTTTGGTGCAGGAGTTCTGACTTCACTGTCTTCCTCCTGTTCCATGCTTTACTCCTTTTTGTCCCCAAAATAGGAGTCTAATATTGGAGTCTTCTGTTTGTTTTGCTTCCTTTGTCTGGTCACATCCCCCCTCAATCACTTGACCCCTGGGCTTTTTGCCACAGTAGTACTCTGCCCCAGACAGGGGAGCTTTCATTCCAAATGCTGGGGTTTTCTCAGCTGCCAGGGGTATTAGATGGGTACCCTCTCTGAGGCCTCCACATGCTCTGGCACACCCCAGGACCTCCACCCTGGACTGCAATCCAGATCCAAGCAGGTTAAAGCAAGAGCAATTACCCCTCAGACTGGTGCTTGGTTCCCCTACACTATGCAGGCCAGGAGCTGAAGCTGCAACGTGGCGCCAGCATGGTGTCTCAGCTGCTTCTCACCCTGGGGGCAAAAGCCAATGCTCTCCCAACTACTGGTCCCAAAGTCCACACTGCACTGACCTCTCACTTTGTCCTTTGCATCTATGTGTTGATGAATCTGGAAACGGCCACAGCTGCTGGTGATCTGGATTCTCTCAGGCCTGCGGCTGGTCAGAACTTCCCTGGGGCTAAAACCTCTGGCTCATGGCAGGCCTGGACTTGGCTTCCAGAGCACTGTGCTGTCCAATTCCTGTCGGCTGGCCGGGCTGTCCTCAGCAGGAGGTTAGCTTCTCTGTGTCATTTTGTGGGTTCTGAAGCTCCAAAGTTTGTTCAGAGTCCCCTTTTACATGGATTGGGGAAGGTGGAAGCCAGAGAGCCCCATGGAGGACCTGCTTCTACTTCACCATCTTGACCAAGATGATTAATTTCTAAAGTTTTATTAATGCCTTTTGCTTTTATATCACATTCATTTCCAAATTCCACTTTCCTACTTTCCAGCAAGTCTTCCTTCATAACCAAGATGGGAAAAATGTTCAGGAAAACCAACAAGGCATTGATTTCATCTGAAAGCATATGTAGTATTCCAAACCTATTGTCTCTCATATTTTTTGTTGTTGTTTTTTGGAGGGCAGTTGGGGTTAGGTGACTTGCTTAAAAGTCATATGGCTAGTGTGTCAAGTGGCTGAGGCCGGATTTGAACTCAGGTCCTCCTGACTCCAGGGCCAGTTCTCTATTCACTGCACCACCTAGCCACCCCTGTGTCTCATATTTTTAATGAAGGAGAAAGCTGCATTTACTTATTTCTTCTTGGAAGCCAAGTATGGTCCTTATAATTATATGTATTTGGTTTTGCTTTATTGTTCTGTCCATTTACATTGTGCCAGCACTTGTGTATTTTATTTTCCTATTTCTATTTTTTTCACTCCACATCAGTCCATATAAGTTTTAGAAATATTATTTTGGCAGCTCATGGAAGATAGAGTGTACAAGGAAGAGACTGAAAATGGAAACCCTTAGAAATTAGAGGCTATTTTGTTAGTTCAGGAGAGAAGTGACAAAGATTGAGCTATTGTACTGACCGTATGAGTAGAAAGAAAGAGATGGCTTTGAGATACATTGTGGAGATCATGAACAACATTTGGACACAGTTCAGACATAGGAGTGAGGAAAAAGGGAATGGACACAGAAGATGCCAAGGTTGTGAACATGGGTAAATAATTATGTGCCAGGCAATGTGCTAAGCACCTTAGGAATATGAACCCATTGTGGCATTTAAAAAATTCAAGAGATCATTTATGGATAATTAGTTATTTTATTAATGATTGCCAGTGTTTTAATAAAAGGAGGTCAGTGGTGCTCTGGAATGCCAAAGTCAAGCATGGCAGTGGGCTCACAGCTTATATGCCTTTGGAAGAGGGGTGTTCCCAAGGGTGGATATCAACTGATTGGTTAACAATTAATGAGGGGATACATATTACAATGAAAGACTGGACCTATTCTATAGAATTTTGTGTCTGTCATTTACTTCTAAATTATTCCCAGACTTAGACAATCTGTTCAAAGAATTTATACCCACCCAAACCTGAGTAGAGCACAATGGCTTCTCCACCTGGGTGAGGTCTGAACAATATTGTTAAGAAAGTTAATCTAATCTCATTATCAGTAATGTCCTCTGAAGACTGAATTTTTGAAATGAGGATGTTAGAAAAATGGAGAAAATTCTAAATTTCCCCAAGTCATTGACTATTGATAATCATTTCTCTCACCTGGGAGGTATCGTTATTATTTCAATTTTACAGTTGAGGAAACTGAGGCAAAGATGTTTGTCTCAGTTAAGTGGCTTGCCAGGGTCATAGACTAAGTGACCTTAAGTGCCTTGGTCTGGATTTGAACTCAAGTCTTCCTCACTTGAAGCCCTACACTACACCACATAGCTGCCTCAATAATAGAAAGAGAGTAGTGCCCTTGAGAGACATAGGAAATTTGGAAGATGGCTACATGTGGGGAGAAGATAATGATTATGTTTTGGTTGTGTTGAAAAACTAGTTGGAGATATCCAAAAGGTAACTGATGAGATGAAACTGGAGCTCAGGAGATAGATTAGGGATATATATGTGAATAAACAAACAAATAAATGTGTATATACCCATATATTTTTGTGTTTGGGAATCATCTGCATAGAGATTATAGTTAAATATACAGTGTGAAGGGGGGAGAGAGAGAGAGAGGAAAAAAGAAGGAAGAGAGAAAGAAAAAGAAAGAGAAAGGAAGGAAGGAAGAAGGGGAGGGAGGAAAGGTGGAAGGGAGGGAGGAAGAGAAAGAAAAAAAGGATAGAAAGAGAAAAGATAAGAAGGCTTTAAAACCCTTGGGAATGCCTGATTTTAGCAGGTGGGAGATGGATGATGATCCAGCAAAGGGGACCAAGGAGGAGCAATCAGATATGTAGGAGAAAACCTGGAGAGACCAATGTCATAACCTACAGAGAAGGGAGTATCAATGGGGAGGGAATATTCAGTAATGTCAAATACCATAGAGAGGTCAAGAAAAATGAGAACCATATAAAGGTCATTGGATTTAGCAGTTAAGAGACTGATGGAAACCTTGGAGAAAGTATTTTCAGTTAAGCACTGAAATTGGAAGCAATCTAGCTTCTGTAATCCTCTGATACTATGATCCTATGAATTATTCCTCTGATGCCTGTTTCCTTGTTCTCTTCCATCAGAATACCTGGACGTCCATACATTATCTGTAGTATCTACTGATCACTGATGCTGCTGATGTCACTCAGTGATATAGTTCATGGGCCCACCAAGTAGTAAGTGACTAAGACGCCCATCTTCAATGGACATCCAGAACACATGGTCAAGGATAACTGTTGTTTTGGCCAGGGGATTCTGGGGCACTGTTAGCATTTTTATTCTTTTGAGTTTCTGTTAAATTTTTTTTTGTCCTTTTGAGTTCCCTCTACATAGTCTGGAGAGGTTCATAAATTCGGACTTCACTTAGAGGCATTTTGTTGTAGTACAAGGATGGTGATATGAAAGTTTACTCATCTTTTGCTTTTTTACTTTTACCTGCCATAATATCTTTTCTAGTGACTAGCATGTAATATCATAGGATTATAGATTTAGGTCTGGAAGGGACTTCAGAAGCCAGTTACCCCCACCTTCTTGTACCACAGATGAAAAAACTGAGGCCCTTGGAGACTTAGTGAATTGCTCAAGGTCATATAAGTCGTAAGAATAAGAAATGGGAATTGAACCCAGGGCCTCTGACTCAAGAACCACCTCGCTATTGCCTTTATTCAAATTCTCACTGCTCCTTGAGCTGGAACAAATAACTTGCTGTATTTTACATAACTGTGGGCAGCTAACTATCAGTGTCTAGAGTGTGGAGTCTGGAATCAGGAAGACCTGAGTTTAAATCCGGCCTCAGATTCTTAGTAGTTGTCTGACCCTGGGCAATTCACTCAATCCTGTTTGCCTCAGTTCCCTCATCTATAAAATGAGCTGGAGAAGGAAATGCAAACTGCTCCAGTAGATTTGCCAAGAAAACCCCAAATAAGGTAAGAGTTTCACACAACTAAACAATAACAACAAAATTTTTACATAATTATAACTTTGAATAGAGTGAATTTGAATACATATAACCATTTCATGACATTTATTAGTTTTACTACTTGGGAATTAACTATACTACCACCCCTTCATTTTACAAGAAGGGAAACTAAACCCCAAGGAGATCAAATGATTTGCCCAAGACCAATAAAAAGCAACCCCAGTTCCCATTTCTAAGCCTATTTTACAGATGAAGAATTTGAGGTTCAAAAACATTAAGTAAATTGTCTATGACACCTTAGATAATTAGTATTAAAGCCAAAATGTGAACCTATATCATGAGACTCCAATTGTCCTTTCTTCTATGAATCTGTCCCATAGTACTGATATCATTCACTCCCCTCTCACCCTGAAGAGGTTACAATTTTTTTTTTCTGAATTTGGTTAAAGTGACTTTTTCCCTTTGTCCTATACTCTGACTAGGTGAAGCTCTTTTACCTCGCAGCAGGGCTTTCCCCCCACATTATGCCATGTCTTCCTTTGGCACTTCATTAGATCTTGTGAGCTAATGCCAAGTGTACCAGGCAGATTTTCTGTCAGGAGTTTTTCCAGGCTGCGAGCCAAAAAAGTTTCTTTTGGGTTGTTCAGTCTCTTCTTAATAAGGACATGGTACATCTCGGTGTCCTTTACACCTTCGTGTTTTTGGCTGTATAAGTCAGAGGCAGGAAAGCTTCAGACTCAACTGGCTATGCCATTGTATGAACTGATAGATATATTAAGTAAGACTCAAGCAGAATCCATCATTAAGAAGGGCTAGATCATTTGGTTTATGAGTGTAAGAAGTGAATGGAAAAAAAGGATTTTAAAGGATGTGGAAAACAATCAACTTTGAAAAAGTCTGAAAACCTATAGGTGTCTTTGATAATAATGAAAAATACCAAAAACAATCTAAGCTTTGACATTCCCCCAAAAAGACAAAATTGTGACCCCTGAGAATCTATTATTTTTATCTGAATATACATTGTGGGTTTCAGATGGCTTGAAGGCTTCTAGACTTGTAATGGGGAGACCTGGAGAGGGAAAAATGAGCCGCCTATCAACAAGTAATATTTTTAAAATCCTGGAGCCTTTTGATTGTGATGTCACCAGTTCTCACAGTTCAGATTGCTTCCTGGCTGAGATTCCCTCCAGCCAGGGTTGCAACATATGCCTTGTCCTGTGCTGGAGATGTCTTAAGACTTTTGCTTTATTTTTACTTATAACCAGACTTTTGCTCTATCCAAATCCATTTTAAATGAAGTTCCACTATATTAGCTTCTGAAACATTAAAATAAAATGGAATGTGAATCAAGTTGCAACTAGGACAAAATAGCTTAACTGATATGGAAAATGTTAAATAACGAATATATTGGCTCAAATTTCAGTCAGTTTGGAAATGAGAGTTGGCGGGCTGAATGGTTTTTTTTACACTCCCTTTCTGCCTTCCTGTTGAGTTAATTTAATTTGGTTTCCTCTTTAGTGTTGCTTTTCTTTTAGTGAGCTTGTCATTTTGTGCATCTTATAGGAACCTCTCAATTTTTAAAGCCTCTTTCAAATGTCCGAAATTGCGCTGGCAACAAGAATGACCATGACGTAGTGGATAGAAGGCTATCCTTGAAATCAGGAATGCCTGCCTTCAAATCCTGCTGCTGACACATGGTAACTGTACTACCATTTCTTTTTAGGAGGCAATTGGGGTTAAGTGACTTTGCCAGGGTCACACAGGTAGTGAGTGTCAAGTGTCTGAGGTCAGATTTGAACTCAAGTCCTCCTGACTCTAGGTGCTCTATCCACTGCACCACCTAGAAGCTCCTGCATCACCTTTAACAAGTTATTTAACCTCTCAGGGTCCCAGGCAGCTTTTTAGCACTGTGACTTACAGATAAGTTACTGCCCTTTCTGCTCAGCAGAGAGGGAGTCTCCACACAAAAGTTCTTTATAGTGATGAAGTCATAGATCTGGACCAAAGTGGCAAAGCACTGTGAGAGGGAAAAAAACCTAATTAAATCTTTATGTAAATGTGTGTTTATGATGATATAAAAATCCAAGGATGAATATTAGACCTTGTCAGTTTTTCTTTTTCATAGATTACTGAAATCCTGATGCTACTCGTCTTCTTTGTATGAAAGCAGGGAGCAAGTTCAGCAAGATGACCTATTACTTTATTTTTAAAGTCCTCTTATGTCAATGCTTTCTATCCTGTGACCATGTTAGCCACCATTATTTCAGGGTGAGGTCAGACTCTCTTTTCTTTGTTTGGGCTGCTTGCCAATTTCTCAACACCTGCCTTGCAAGTGACAGCTCTATGGGTGTCCTCATAAATTACGAATCATGTGCCTCTGTCCTGATGCACTGGGACAGGCACAAAGTTAGAAACTGTCCTGTAACTTTAGATTTGAGGCTGTTGGCTAAGACAGCTGAGTAGAAAACAGAGCTGCACATCAGCAGGGGGCCTGCTAAGACTCCTCCAGTCTAGTCGACTGCCTGATGCTGGTGGACAACTTGTACCACTAGAAACCAAGTAAATAGATTGTAAGACAGAAGACCAATAAGCATCCAACGGATGATACCTTCTCAGCTCAAGGTTCTTTTCCCTGAGGTGATCTCCAGATCATGCAGTGAAACTAAGCTTATTCTTAACAGTCTCACTTTAATTTTAAAACTTTTACTAGTTTGCTGAGACTGATGTCCTGCCATGGCCTTGATTTGCAGACATTCAATGGGAATGGAATAGATCAGCTGAATATTATTTGAATTTTTCAGAATTTCTTCCTATACCATGCCAGTGGTTTAATTAATTTGGGAACCATCCCCAGTGGGGATGGTTATATATCTATATCTATGTCTATATCTGTATCTGTCTTTTTTATATATCTTATATATATTATACATATATATCTTATATATACCTATATTTATATATCTTATATCTATATATTATCTCTGTATCTACATTTGTATATCTTCTATCTATATCTATATCTATATATCTTGCCACTGGACCCAGATGGCTCCAGAGGAGAAACTGAGACTCATGACTTTGTACAGCCCTCCCTCACTTCAATTCACTTTCAAGTCAAAGCATCACCTTCCTAATGTCACGGTCCTCTTCGAGAACAAAGGGCAAACAGAAACAACACGGTTTAGTTTAATTCTGGTATTACTTTCTTTTTCCATGTGAAGGTATAATGGCAGCATCTCACATTGGGATTGGAAGCTATTTTCTCCTGTCCTTTATAGTAATGTATCCTGTTTATCAAGTTCCTAGTTTTGCTTATTTTGCTTGAAGTTTTCCATAGCTTAGGCTCTTCATTTCCCTTCATACCTGTTACTTGTAGGAGATAACTATTGGTCATCAGCCTCTCCTGCATTTGGAGTTTGTTGAAGCTAAGTTAAGTGTCTGACTTTGGCACTTTTGGTTGTGAAGCAATGGTAGTATTGCTTCCTTTAAATCTTCTGGGTTTTTTTCTTCTGGCTTAGACATGGGTTTGAGTCTTGCCTCTGACCCTAGTTGTGTGAGGGTGGGCAATTCACTCGACTACTTTGAACCTCATCTTGGTCAGCAGTGAAATGAGGATAAGAGTATAGGTATCCCAAAAGTCTTGGTGCAGTTTTAAATCTAAATAGCTTAAACTATTGATGAAGGTCCAGGCTTGATAGCTTAAAACTTCACTAAGACTTGTGGAACATCATGCATTTGTAGTGCCTTTCTCATAGTTATTGTGAGAACTATATGAATGTAACTTGTTATCATTATTTTTCATACAGTTATGGAACAGAACATATACCAAATGGCAAATTCTTTCACAAAATCACCACATTCACGAATATATCCCTAATAACACTTGAATCGAAACCAATGTGGTAAAAATGGAAAAAGAACAAAATGCTAGATAACAAAGAATTTTCTGTATGCATAAAAGAATAACCCTGATGCATTTAGTTCTGAAAAGCATATTTCAGGAAGGATACTGATGATCTGGAGATTTTCCAGAGGAGCGTGATTAGACCAGTGAAGGCCCTCGAGTTCATGTCCTGTGAGGATCAGTTGGTGAAACTGAGGATGTTAAAAATGGAGAAGAGAAGACTTGCAGTCATTAAAGTTGCCTTCTTGTATCTGAAATGCTTTCATTTGAAAAAGGGTAGCATCCTGCTCATTCTAGGAGGGCAGAACTAGGAGCAAATTGGCAAGAAATAGATTTTATTGGACTGACTCAAGAAAAACTTTTTAATAATGAGAGTCATCTCAAAGATGAATTGAACTATTTTTTTGGAAGGGGGAAGGCAAGGCAATTGGGGTTAAGTGTCTTACCCAAGGTCACACAGCTAATAAGTATATCAAGTGTCAGAGGTAGGATTTGAATTCAGGTCCTCCTGACTCCAGGGCTGGTGCCCTATTCACTATGCCACCTAATTACCCCAAATTGAACTATTTTTTTAAGAGAGTACCTCCCTCTCACTTGAGGTCTTCAAGAAAATGTTGGGTGACCAGGTGTGGGTTTTGCTGTAGTTACAACAGTAGGTAGCCCAGTGGATAGAATGCTGGATGTGGAATCAGGAAGACCAGAGTTCAAATCTTTCCTTAAATGCTCAGTAACTGTGGGATCCTGACTAAACCATTTAACTTCTCTCAGCCTCAGTTTCCTTATCTGTAAAATGGGGATGATAATAGCATCTGCCTTATGTGGTTGTTGTAAGGACCAAATGAGATTTATATATATATGGGTGTATGTGTGTGTATGTGTATATATATATATATATATATATATATATATATATATATATATATGAGAGAGAGAGAGAGAGAGAGAGAGAGAAAGAAAGAGAGAGAGAGAGAGAGAGAGAGAGAGAGAGAGAGAGCTTTGCTTTTTTCCATATAAATGCTAGGTCATTATTATTGATGATGATGATGATGGATTCTTCATTGTCTCTGAATGGGAGCTACATGACCAGTGAGGGCTACCAATGCTAAGATTTTGTGATCTTGTGATTCTGTAAAACTCCAAATAATCAATCAATCCTTTGTGCAGACCAAGATTTTTAAAAAGTGGAGGCAGAATGACAGGTATTGGTCCCTTTGTCTCAAAAAACTCAGCAGTAAGTCAATCAATAATCTGGAATAAGCCTATTCATTGCAAAAGATTTTAAACATGACTTTCAGGGTATCACTTTTTTTTTGCTGGCACCATAGCAAAATCATGGTATTTGATAGACTTTAAATTGAAAAAAATAAAAGCAGGATTAAGGACCTTTCTCATTTTCCTTACCTCATTTTTCATATAAAGCCTAAGGCATGTGACTTCCACGGCTTGAGAAGCTGGGGTATCGTTGTATTGCTATCTTATAAAATATTTCTAGTATGCAGTCAAGGATTATAGTGGAGTTGTGCATTTGGAGGGAGATGTTGTTTCCTGACAAATGGACTTTACCAGGTTGGGCTCTGATGAAGTGGGATTTTCTTTTTTTGCCTCCTGCTGAGGTATAACTAAAATTCAAGGCCACACAAGGAGTCAGTCCAAGTGCTACAACATCACAAGCAAACTTTGCCGCTCTCCCTAGGAAAATGCCAAATCCTTCAAGGTCTTGATAAGACCCATCTGCTAGTTCCTATTAGGGGAGAGCCAGGAATGGGAGGTAAAATGACAATTCAACTTTCAACTATCAATCATAATTAAGTTGTAAGCCTAATCTTTGTTTCTGAGTCTCCTGTTCTCCTTTCCCCCAGGAATCTGATAAGAGTTCAGAGTTCAAGGTAGACTTTCCAGATTCCAGCACCTTCAAGGTCAGCAGGCATGGAATTATTGCTCTCTACTCCCATACCAATGAAAATAAACAGGGAATGTTGTTACTTCAAGGGAGATAATATATGCATAGTGCTTTATAAAGCTCTTATAACTCTATAATGACAATTATTATTATTGTAATCGTAATTATTATCACTTTCTTCCAAGGTAGAGAAGGAATTCCTTAGCTCAGTGCCCTGCCTGGACCTCATTAACCTGTCCTTGGCATTTGGATATTTCTAAGATATTTCTTCCTTTCTTGGATAACTTCTCCCAGTACAATTACTTTTGAGTTCCTATCTTTCTAGAGTAGCTCCTGATTTTCCATTGATACTTCAGTGTTATTCTCTGATAGCACCTTTAGAGGGCAGTGCATAGCAGTGTCCTTCCTGAGCCCTCTAGTGGCCCATGAGATATTGTACAGGTCTTCCTTGAAGTGGTTGTTAAAGAGAAATTGCTCAAAGGCAGGACAGATGCCTTGGGAAAGAAAACTGGCAAATCAATGTCATAGTCTTTCTTTGGTGCTCTCCAAGTTCCCTTCTGTTGTACACTTAGATAGAGGGCAGATTTTCTGATTCTATCTTGGATCAGCATGGGCTCTTATTTCTCTTAAAGAGATCTTCCCCATAGTGTTTTGATGTTGAGTCCATTTTGCATTCCACACAGTGCCCAAAATTAGCTTGCTAGGAGTCTTGGCAATAACCCCAAATTCTACTTCAGGATGAGCCATAGAATTTTAGAGTGGGAAAAGACTTTATTTCCTTTCGTCATTTTAGCGATCTTTCCTATTTTTAACATTGTATTTCTTTCCAAATATACCTTCCTCCAGTAAGAGGAACTTGCAGCCAGTATTCCTTCCCTTATTAAAAGCATTCTTATTTTTTTTATTTCATGGACCCCCTTGGCATTCTGGTGAAGTCTATGGACCTCTTCTTATAATAATGTTCTTAAATACCTAAAAAAATGTATAGGATTACAAAGGAAGTCAACTATACTGAAATAGGTATCCAAATTAAAAAAAAATAAGTTTAAAGATTTCTGTTTAAGAACTCTGCTCATAACAAAGATTTAAAAAGAAACAGTAGCTCAGCAAAATTGACCTAGATATCAAATGTGTCTTATATCACACACAACATTCTTTTCCCAAAGTTCCTTAACTCTTCAAGGAAAAAAAGAAAGATGCATTTTCTCATTTTCGAAAATTTTGGAAATCTTTTCACCAAATTTAGATGAGCAAACTAGGAAAGAATTTTTAAACTAAATAGATTATTATTAATTATTAAGCTAGAGAGATTATTATTTCTCCAAATTCACATAATTATTGGCATATGTGGGGCAAGATGCCTCCCATTATTGTAAACTCAGATTTCTATCCTTTTTATAGAATAAATGTAAAGAGTCCCAGAAACAGCCATTGTTCATTCCATCATATTATATACACTCTCTCTCCACATATATATGCATATATGTATCCATCAAAAACGAGTTCACATTCATATAATGCTTCAAAGTTTGTAGATTTGAGTTTCCATTAAAACATTACTACATTGTAATAATATTTTTTTTTTCCTGAATGGTAGTATATCCTGATTATATAGGATGTCCATGAATTTGATATTAATTGCTTAGCCTTCACAATAAGATGACATATAATTTTCCATTTTTAAAAATCCTAATATATTCTGCTCTTTGAAGCTTTAGACAGAATTTTGTCATAGGAAACATCAAATGGTTAGGAAAATATGTGTAATATATATTCAGTTGGGTCCTGACTTTTCTATCTTTAAGGCTCAAAATAGAGTGATCAGAGTTAGAGAACTTTTCTATCTTTTCTTTTATTGGTAACAGTGCCAAAGAATAGGAATATAGTCAAAAGATGGGTAGCAATAAAGAAAAGGAAATTATAGTGCAAGCATGATTCACCAATTAGATAGCTAGTCATTGGACTTCAGGCTTTTATCTAAAAACTGAATATGAAAGACCATAGGCTTTTTGAAATATGTTAACTCCTCTGTTGCTGCTGGTTAGTGGGAAAGACAGTGTTTTGTGTAATTCTGAATAGGCCAGTATCTCCTCTAAATCCAGATTTATGAGCCAACTGTGTGACTTTGAACAAGTAACTTAACATCCTTGAGCCTTAGTTTCCTCCTTCTTAAGTGATGGATTTCTGAAATTCCTTCTAGATCTAAATATGTGGTCCTGTAATTGTTTTGATTTTTTCATATACATAGATCATAATATCAACAAAACAGCAAGGTTCTTAACTTGGGGGCCTGTGAACTTGTGTTTTTTTTTTAATATTTCATAACTGTACTTCAGTGTAATTGGTTTTCTTTGTAATTTTACATATTTTATTTCATACATTTAAAAACACAATTCTGAGAAGGGATCCAAAGGCTACTCCAATCTGCAAAAAGGGTTCATGACAGAAAAATGGTTAAGAACCTCTGGTTTAAATAATGCAGTCAACACTCCACTAACTATATGTGCTTTATCAGTATAAGTCAGAGCTAGAAAAATGGATTACATTAGGATTACAAACTGTCTGCAGGGTCTGAAGATCTGCCTTCCCTATTCACCTACCTTCCTTCTGCTGTCTTAAAAAAAGTTTTCTGGCTTGTCTTTCCATGACCTATTTATCAATCATCTTTCCACTTTTGACCTCATCTTGGTAAATTGTATAAGATGCTAGTCTATGCCCAATTTCTGCCTGACAGCTTTCCAGTTTTCCCAACAATTTTTACTAAATAATGAAGCTCTACACGAGCAGAACTGAGAGAACATTTATACAGCAGCAGCAATACTGTTTTAAAAACAATTTTGAGTGACTAAGTCACTTTGGTTACTACAAATAATCAAATTAATTACAATGGACCTATGAAGGAAGATGCTATTTGCATCCAGAGAAAGAGCTGATAAGTAAAGTATATATAGAATTATTTTACAAACACACACACATACACACACAGACATGTGTGTGTGTGTAATAGTAGCCATCTGTAGGGCACAGGTGGGAGAGGGAATTTAAAAAAGGGGGAAAAAGCATGTTACATGATAACTTTATTGCATATTTAAAAAGAATAGAAAGTTGCACATAACAGATTTTCAATTTCATGTGCAATCTTCTTTTTTCCTATTGTATTATGGAAATGCTTGTTTTATTTCATATATTATATAGAAAAGAAAAGGAGATGGTAGTTGGTAAGGCAAGACAAATAAGAAAGGGAAAGTAAAAGAAATTGCTTAGACAAGGTAGTGAGTGAGTAATGAGAGGGGAAAGGATGTCGTGATTGGCTCTCAAATTATTAAGACATAATAAAAGAGTGCTAAGTTATTAAAGAAGTACTAGCAAGGTGAATTGTAAACACCCCCAGAAATATGAAAGACAAGGTCTTAGAATCTCATTACTAATAAGTTTTAAGAGTAGAGAAATTTTGCAGTGACTTGCAGAGTGTGGCATGTTTTTATTTCTACCATAGCTAAGTGACAGCTGTCCTCCAACTATGTAGGGCATGTTAAAACTGTGGACTGGTCTTATTCCCAGAAGAGAAGGTGAAGAAGCATGAGGAATGCCTCATCACAATCCAGGTAATAAGGGACAAAAGAAGAATTCATTTTTAAAAATTAGAAATTAAAAAAAATATTTACTTATAATTTACAATATTCAGTTCCATAATCCCTTGAGTTTCAAATTTTCTCCCTCTCCCTCTTCTCCCCCCAACTCCCATGGTGGCATGCGATCAAATATAGGTTCTACAAATATCTTCACATTAAATATTAGTCAAGTTGTAAGTAAGGATTATAAGTAATGGAGTGAACAAGAAGAAAGAAGGGACGAAATAAAACAAAATGCAAAAGAGAGAGAGAGAGCAAATAGTTTGCTTCAATCTGCATTCAGACTCTGTAGTTCTTTCTCTGAATGTGGATATCTCTTTCCATTATGAGTGGAGTTGTCTTATAACCTTACGTTACTGAGAGGAACCCAGTCTATCAAAGTTAGTCATCACATATGCTATGTGTCTGTAATTGTGAACAAAGTTCTCCTGGTTCTGTTCTCCTCACTCAGCATCAGTTTATATAAGTCTCTCCAGGTTATTATGACATCTGTTTACTCCTCATTTTTTATAGCACAATAGTATTCCATTACATTCATATACCACAACTTGTTTAGCCATTCCCCAATTGATGGGCATGCCCTTAATTTCCAATTCTTTGCTACCACAAAAAAAGATGTTATAAATATTTTTGTACATATGGGTCCTTTACCCACTTCTATTATCTCTTTGGGATACAACACTAGAAGTGGTATTGCTGGGTCAAAGGGTATGAACTTTTTTTTATAGCCCTTTGGGCATAGTCCCAGATTGCTTTCCAGAATGGTTGGATGAGTTCACAACTCCACCAAAAAATTGGGAATTTTATGACAATACTAAAACCTATACCCATGATAATAATCTCTTCCCGTCCCATCTCTTCCAGATCCTTATTTCATTAATTAGCCTTTCTTTTACAACTTTTAATCCCTTTCTGTTGATTATAGCTAGCATTTATAAAGCACTTAGGATTTGCAAAACACTACTGATATTTTCTCATTTTATCCTCACAACAACCTTGAGAGATAGATACCATTATTATCCACATTTTATAGGAAAGAAAACTAAAGTAGACAGAAGTTAAGTAACTTGCCTAGAGAAGTGTCTGAGACTAGATTTGAACTCAGGTCTTCCTGATTCTGGGTTTCATGCTTTATCCATTTTCCCACCTTGTTCCCATTGACTCTCCTTTACTGACAAAGATAGATTTTCCCTCTTCCTAAAATAACCAAAGAAGTTCAGTTGAACATCCTGGGTACACAGTTTGGAAAAGAGATGACTTAGGGAGAATGAAATATTTTCAAGTATTTGAAGGGCTAACATCAAGAAGGAAGGAAGGAAGGAAGGAAGGAACGAAGGAAGGAAGGAACGAAGGAAGGAAGGAAGGAAGGAAGGAAGGAAGGAAGGAAGGAAGGAAGGGAGGATCTACTTTACCTACATTTTACCTACATGTTACATATGTATATAATTATATAAATATACATATATGTGCACATATATCTAAACATACACATACATATATATTATGTAGGTATATTTAATGTATTGATACTGCTTAATTATTTATGGTATCTTTAAGGATAGTGTGGCTTCCATATTTTTCTCTTTTAACCACATTTATTTTTTCTATTGCCTTGTCCGAGGTCATGATTGCCCCCTTTGCTTTTTTTGGAATCAGGTGAAGCAGAAATACTACAACCCAACATTTTAACTTCCAGTGAATCTTCATATTTTTAAATACATTTCTTCTCAAAGAAAAGCATTGTTTGAGTTTTCCAACTGGATAGAATACTTTCTTTCTGAACCATTCTGCCACCCTCTTCTGTTTTCACAGGTGAGTTTAACCCATTCACAACTGGATTTGTTGGATTTATTTTGCTATCCATCATACTGTATTGTAATTTTTATTCTTTTTGCCAGCCACCCTCATCTATATGAAGCAAAAGAAAATGAGGAAGGAAATTAACATCCACATAAATCTACACATGGAATCATCTAATCCCAGTCCTTTTATTTCAGCCTCTTTTCAAACATTTTTTTTAAATTTTGGAGGGGAAAGGCAAGGCAATTGGGGTTAAGTGACTTGCCCAAGGTCACACAGCTAGTTTTGTGTTAAGTGTCTGGAGGCCGGATTTGATCTCAGTCTTCCTGACTCCAAGATTGGTGCTCTATTCATTGCGCCACCTAACCTCCCCTTAAGCTGAGTCTTAAAGGAAGTAAGAATTTGCCTAATGTCACACAAATAATAAAAACCTGAGGTAAGGATTTGAACTCCAATTATTTGATTCAAAAGCAGTATTCTTTTCAATGTACTGAACAGATTCTGTGAGCTATAGATTACTTAGCATGACTCCTATTCCTAGGAAGATTCTGGAATATATCATTAAATAAATGACTGGTAAATGGTTTCATCAAGATCAGGTTATTGCAAACTGACTTTATTTCCTTCTTTAAACAAAATTACTACATTAGTAGATGAGGAAAATGCTCTGGATCTAGTTTACCTACATTTTAGTAAAGCTTTTCATGATGTGTCTCATACAATTTTTATGGAAAAGATGGAGAGATGTAGACTAGATGATATTTCCATTAGAAGGATTCAGTTGGATGGCTGGACTCAAAGAGTAGCTCTTAATGGTTCCATGTTAACATGGAGCAACAAGTTTCCAGTGCTATAACTCAAGGATCTGGGTTTGACTCTATGTGATTTAAAACTTTGATCAGTGCCTTGAATGAAGATAGAGATGGCACGTTCATCGAATTTGCAAAAGACCCAAATCTGGGAGGAGTAGGTGACACACTGACAACAGAATCAGTACCTCCAAAGATCTTAACAAGTAATGCATTGACCTGAATCCAATCAGATTAAATTCAATAGAGATTAAATTTAAAGTCTTACACTTAGATACAAAAAAAAAATTAGCTTCACAAATACAAAATCTAGACAGTAGTTGTTCTGAAAAAGATTGGGAAGTTTTAGTGACTGCAAGTTCTATACAGTCATGAGTGAGGTGTGGCAGACAAAAAAATAAAAACCAAGCCAATGCAATCTAGGGTTGCATTAAGAGAGATATAGCTTCCAAGAATAGAGGTGATAGCCTCACTATAGTTTGCCTTGGGTATCCATTATCTTGAATACTGTATTCATTTCTGGACCACACAATTTAAGGGCTTTGATAAATGTCCAGAGGAGAGCACTGGATGGTGAATGGTCTTCAGTCTGTGTCATATGAGGATTAGTTGAAGAAAGTTGGGATATCTAGTGTAGAGGAGAGAAGACTTGGCAGGGATGGGAGCAGAGATGATAGCTGTCTTTTAAAAGGCTGACATGAGGAGGAAGGATTAGGCTTTATATAGGATCTGGCAAATGAGAGTTGAACAAGTCTAGAGCTCCTAAGAGGCAGAGGTGAAGGGAGAGAATATTCCAGGCATGGGAGATAAAGACATAAAGACACAAAGATAGGAAATATCAAAGTTGAGAATAGTGAGAAGGCTAGTTTGACTGGAATGTAGAGTATGTGAGAAGGAATAAAGTGAAATAAGGATGGAAATGCAGGATGGAATGAGCTCATCAGCTGAGGGAGTTTGCATTTTATCCTAGAGTCAAGAGAGTCATCAACAATTTTTGAGCAGTGCATTGATAGGATTGGATTTGTGCCTATCAAATCCAAATACGCCGGTCCTATTTTGATTATACATGTGCTTGCTCCCATTCATTAAGATGGATAATCCAGAAGTTTTTACTATATATGCAAATCTGATATATAGTATTCATAATTAATGTTAAAACTAAAATCCTCATGATACATGAATGAGCAAATCTCATTTTTCTGCTGTAATCATAACCTGTTTGCTCCCATTAATTCCATGAACCTGTGACCCTAAATTTATCCACCCTACTTCATCTCTCTGTGTGCAATAAACAATATGACATTAATAGAAAAATATTTATGGCAACTCCTTTTTTGGTGGCAAAGAACTGGGAGCTAAAAGCTAAATGTGATATGTGAATGCAATGGAATACTATTGTGCTGTAAAAAAATGAAGAAAGAGGTGGTGTCAGAGAAACCTGTATGGACTGATGCAGAGTAAGGTAAACAGAATAACAACAGCTTGTATTATAATACCAACACTGTAAAAATGAACAATTTTGAAAGACTTAAGAAGTCTGATCAGCAAAATAATCAATCATGATTCCAAAAAACTGATGATGAAGAATGCTACCCACCTACTGACAGAAAGGTGATGTATTAATGTGCGGAACAGACACATTTTTGGACTTGGTTAATGTAGGAATTTGTTTTACTTTACTTATTTGTACTTATTATTTTTTTTACTTATACTTATTACAAAGGTTTCTCATGGAGATGGGAGAGAGAAAAAAAATAAGTGTTTGATAATTGAAAAAAAGCCATACAACATAAAAATAATAAATTTTGCTGACCCAGGGGTGAGGTTGAGGATGGGGAAACTTGCCCTATCCATTAAGGGTACCTTGTATGTTCTGAACCCATGTACATGTGAACGGGGTTAACTCCTAGGCAAGCTTGATTTCTAAGGTGTTAGACTTGCTGTATTCTTTGGGATCTTTTCACCAATACCCTAAAGCCCATGAAAAATTACTTAATGCTTAAGGATTTGACTCATGTCTAGGATTTCCATAGAAAGGCACTCAAGGTACTATATGAATCAAGTATAGGATAGCTATTTATTTCTTACACACACCACACAATGCTAAACACAAATGTGTTTGGTTCACAAGCTCTGACATTAACAAGATTCAAAATAGGATATAATAATATGTAACTATGTTTGTACTTTCCTGGAGGATGAGACATAAAACCAACAAAACATAAAGTGGCCTTTGACCCTACTAAGTAGGTATCATTATATTTCATCTCAGTTCTGCACTGGCTTCCTTCAAGTCCATATCTTTTGCTAAGCCAGGTCATAGCTTGACTTTGGCTCTTTCTGTACTTGTTCATCTTTTCCAAAATGGCGACATTGCCAAACATCCTTTGTTCTGCTAATCATGTCTTACTGAGGGACCCAGGACTTATAGGCCCCTCCAAATCACGAAGTTCCCTCCAAGACTGAACATGTCAATCTCAGGATCACTGTTTAGTCACTTATGCTCAAAGAAAAAACACAAAATAGAGAAGGTAACCAGGGCTCAAAGCCTAGGCTCAGCAACACCAGAGACAAAGCAAATAATTTAACTATCCTGTGCTCATAGTTCATTTCTGGGGAAAGGAGCCTACACACCCACATACAGCAGGAGACCTAGGAACGAAGAGCTGTTTGCTACATGTTGATTCAAAGGGAGATAAACTATTTCTCCTTTGTAACTGACATGGCACCTTGCCCCATATGCTGCTATCATGGGTCTTCAGGAGGACCAAAGGACCACTCAAAATTTACTACATCAGAAAATGCTATCCATATCCAGAGAATGAACTTTGGAGTCTGAATGCAGGTTGAAGCATATTATTTGCTCTCTTTTTTTGGTTTTCTTTTGTTTCTTCTTTCTCATGGTTCCTCCCATTGGTTCTAATTCTTTTTTACAACATGACTAATGTTGTAATGTTTAATATGAATGTATATAGAGCCTATATCAGATTGCATGCCATCTTGGGGAGGAAGAAGGGGAAGGAGGGAGGAGAAGAGGGAGAAAAAAGTTAAAACTCAAAATCTTATGGAAGCAAATGTTGAAAACTAAAACTAAATAAATTAATGTAAAAAAATTTACCACATCACACCAAAGCACCAAGTCCTTTCAGTATTGAGGCTCATGTTTCCCCAGAAGTAGCCAAAAAAGAGGCCCAGAAATCCATTGGGTAAACTCTAGCTAGAGTAGACCAGGGGTCCTGCTATTTACTATACTCCCTGACATCAAAACAGCACATGTATATGTGAACCCATGCGAGTATAGATATACCAATATATACATTTGTATGCATATACACATGAATATGCACACACATATTTATATATATGCATACACCTATACATATACATGTACATATACATTTTGATGGATATTTCTTCTGTTGATCCAAGGCTAAGTGGTCTTCAATTTTTAGACTAGCTGAGGGTTTCATAATCAATTTCCTAGAATCACCTATCTTTCTTCTTTCACAGCTAAGCTGTCCTCAAAAAAGCTGCCTATATTCTGTGTCTATTTCCTCTCCTTTAATCCACTTCTCAGCTTGCAATCTGTCTGTCAAAGTCTTCATTCAGTTAAAACTACCTTTCCTCAATTCCCAGTGATTTTGTAATTGCCAAATCCAATGACCTTTTTCCAGTGATCATTCTTCTTGATCTTTCTGCAACATTTAACACTAAATCAACTTCTTGTCCTCCAGTTTTTGTGACATTGATCTCTCATGTTTCCTCCCACCTGTCTGTCTATTCCTCCTCAATTTCTTTTGATGAATCTTTATCTATATCATATCCCCTACTGGCAATTGTATCCCAAGGTTATATCCTGGTCTCTCTTCTTTCTCTATACTCTATCTCTTGGTGAGTGTGTCATGTACCATGGGTTCTCTACACAGATGACTCTTTGGTCTATATATTTAACCTTATTATCTCTCCTGAGCTTGCCCCATGTTACCAACTGCTTACCAGACATTTCTAATTGCATGGTCCATAGGAATTTTAATCTCAACATATCCAAGACATGATTCATTATGTTTTCCCTAAAATGTATCCTTTTCTGAACTTCCCTATTTCTGTTGAGGGTATCACTATCTTTCCTGTTACTCAGATTTGAAATCTTGCTTCCATCCACGATTTCTTGCTCTCTCTCAACCCCCATAACCAATCAAGTGCTGTCTTACTAACTCCACAAAGCCTTTTTCCCTAGTCACCCAGTCAGCACTTTTAAACACCTAAGGTGAGTGGGTACCTTAGTGCCCTCATCACCTCTAGACTGGACCATTCCAACAGCCTCCTAATTGGTATCCCAGTCTCATATATCTTTCCAATCCATTCTCCACACCTCTGTCAAAATGATATTCCTGAAGCACAATTCTGCCCTTGTCATTCATTTGTTCAAAGAAATTCCAATGGTTTCCTTTCCTCTCTAAGATAAAACACCGATTCCTTTGCACCTGGAACATAGTAGGTGCTTAATAAATCCTAGTTGACTGACTAGAACTGGTTCTTAAAACCTTTTGCCATTTTCCTCTAGACTACATTTCCATATTGATATGTATCACTCCTGTATATACACTATACAGTTCAGCCAAACCGTTCTACTTGTTCTTCCTCATACTAGATAATCCATGTCCAGTTTCTGTGTCTTTACAAGTTGTTCCTTCCACATTATCCTTCCTTAGAATCCCTACCTTCCTTCAAAGAGCTGCCTCCTTCATATCTTTGACGTGCACCTAACTCCTAGTCCCTCCCCTTGAAATTACCTTGTATTTGATTTGATACGTTTTCTGTCTTCTCATATGTGTACTTTATGCTTCCCTCTATAGACTGTAATCTCCTTAAAGTGAGGAATATTTCCTCCTTCGTACTTGGATCCCACCCCCTAGCACAATGCTTTGCACATAAACATTGAAAAAAAACTTGATGACTAACTTTTTAGGATTCATCTCCCCTTCTATTTGAAGCATAGATACATTACAAATTTCCCCTAGTTTTGAGTTCAACATTATACAAGGAAGCGTCTGTTTTTTTGCATCTGTTCACCATACTCACAGCCATATGCTGCATGAATGTACTTACCCTGCATATCCCATGCTGGGAGAATCTGGGGAATCTTTACCAGCAGTTTGTGTGTGTTCAGATGAAGAGGTTAAGCTCTCTAAGAATGTCAGTTGTTTAAATTCTGCTAGAAGAAGTTGCTTCCTTCTGTCCCTTCCCTTTTATCCGTGAAAAGAATGTGCTGAAACTTTTGTCTAAAATGCCAGAAGATTGTATGCTAACAAAATATAGCATTTACATAGTGCCTTAAAGTTTGCAAAACATTTTACATATATAATGTCACTTGATCTTCATTTGTAAGATGCAGAAGGTCAGGAACTAGGATCTATCTATTTTTTTTAATCTCCTGCAACACCAAACAGAGTGTTCTGTATATAGTAGGTGTTTTGTAAATGTATATTGGATTGAATAATAGCATATAGACTATCAATCTAGAACTGAAAGGCATCTCAGAGGTAATCTAGTCCAATCCTCTTATTTTATAGATGATAAAATGAAGGACGTGGGAGATTTAGACTAGCCCCATGCCACACCAGTAATAATCACCAGAGAAGGAATTTGAACCCAGATCCTCTAATTCCAGGGCCAATCCTCTTTCCACTGTGCCACTGATTAAATTGAGTTACGTGTATATTAAATCCAAAAGAAAAGCTGAGGCACTGGGAACAGCATATAGGTGTTTTCAAGAGGCATAGATTTCAAGTTGGAAAAGAACTTAAAGGACCGCTAGTCAAACCTGTTCATCTTAACTATGAGAATATTGATGATTAGGAAGATTAAGTGACTTGCCCAAAGTGCCGCAGGCACCATGTGCAGAGATAGCATTTGAACCCAGGGGTCCTGACTCTAGGGTCAGTGACTTTCCCATTATCCTATCATGCCTGAAAAAAACCATTATCTTACAGAAGTCCAGATTGAAATGCATTTAAATCATTGATGTGGTTTCTAACTCTCTGAGGTTGAATTTGATTAACTATTAAAGCTATCTGCATATATGCTTCATTCTCTAATAAGACTAAGCTCTATGAGGGCAGGAACTGGTCTTAGTTTCATTCATTTCAGTACAATTCTATTCAAGGTAATTGGCTGAATGAACTCATAATATATATGTGCATACATATGTATTTTCCCCAATTAAATGTTGAAACAATTTTTAACATTTGTGGATTTTTTTAAGTTTTGAGTTCCAAATTCTATTCCTCCCTTTCATTCTTCCCCATTCCCTGATATAGTAAGCAATTATATACAGCTTATATATGTGCAATCACATAAAACATTTCCATATTAGTCATTTGGTACAAGGAGACTCAAATAAAAGAACAGAATGAAAGAAAGAAAGTGAAAATAGCATGCTTCAGTCTGTATTCAAATAATATCAGTTCTTTCCCTGGAAGTGGATAGTATGCTTCATCAGTCCTTTGGGATTGTCTTGGATCATTGTATTGCTGAGAACAGCTAAGTCATTCACAATTCTTCATCATACAATATTGTTGTTACTATGTATAACATTCTCCTGGTTCTGTTCACTTCATGTTGCATCAGTTCATGTAAGTCTTTCCAGTTTTTCTGACACCATCCTGCTTGTCATTTCTTGTGGCACAATAATATTCCATTACAATCAAATACCACAGCTTGTTTAGCCATTCCCCAACTGATGAGTGTCCCTTCAATTTCCATTTCTTAGCCCCCAAAAAAGTTTGCTATAGATATGTTTTATGTCTTTGGGATATAGACCTAGTAGTGTTATTGCTGGATCAAAGGGTATGCAGTTTTATAGCCCTTTGGGGTTTTTTAGACTTGATTACATTGGATTCATTTTTTAAAAATTATTTTTTTCAATGATTAAGCATTTTTCTCTTGGCTGCCATGTCCCCCATTTAAACATGAAAAAGAATAGAAAACCATCAGGAGAAATATGCACAGTCAAGAAAATCTCATTCCCACATTGGTCATATCCAAACATCTATGTCTCATACTGCACCTCTAGTACATCACCTCTTTGTCAAGAGAATTTACTCTGAATCAATTCATAGTCTTTCCAGTTTCCTCTGAAACCATCCATTTTGTCATTTCTTATGGTACAATAATATTCCATTATGTCAATGTACTACAATTTGTTTTGCTGTTCTTCAATACATGGACCTTCCTCAGTCTCCAGGGTTTATTTTTTTCTTTTTGCTACTAAAAAAGAGAGCTACTGTAAGTATTTTTTACATGTGGTCTTTTCCCTATCTCTTTGCAGTATAGGCTTAATAGAAATGTTTCTGGGTCAAAAGGTACTACACATAATTTCATGAAGTTTGGGATATAGTTTCAAATTGTTTTCCAGAATGTCTGCAACAATGCACCAGTTTCACTAATAGTACAGTAGGGTGCCTGTTTTGACTCAGTTTATTGAATACCAGTGAAGTTCTAAACATGCTTCCACCATTCCCAGCAGTATGTAAGGCTCAGTATAAGTACACCATTATTTCTGTCCTCAATTAACTGCTAAGGAGACAGAGAACTATGTGTCCAGGAGAGAAAATGTCCCTTTGTCAGCTAATCAAAATCCAGTGGCTTCTGAAAAGAGCTTGCAATGATCATTAATTAGGAAGGCTACCTAAATTTGGAACTCGAAGAAATGTGGTGTAAGACAAACAATAATGGAAGAATGAAATCTGTTCTGTGAGGTCCTGCAGACTTGCATTGACTTCCCCTTCGTGGATTCCGAGTTCCCTTTAGCTGCCTAATGACTGAGTCACGTTTAATGTTACAATGATTCAAAAGGGGTATTCTTTAGACCCACACTTACCTCTCTGCCTCTGGCATCCCTTCAGTATGAATTACACTCTTCATCAGCTAGGGGATAGAATATACAATGGGCTTTATCTCTCTCCACACAAATTAAGGTTATGGTGGGACAAATACATGCATTTTATTTAAAGCCTGGAGTGAATCTTACCTTAACAATCACTCTGATATAGGGCTCTTATTTAAAGCTCTGAGTTAAAGTAGTGTTCATTTTTCACCCCCACATAAATGATTCCTGATAGACTTTTAGTATTAGGCTTTCTCTTCAAATAATTCTCTAGATAATTTCTACAAATTTGAAGATTAAAATTAAATGAAGTAGATAGTGTTAAATGTTTAATGCAACTGTCCAGGGGAGATTCCCTGGGTAATTTTGCACTGTCTCTAAAAAGTTTCTGTTATACAGTCATATCAGACTCTTTATGACCCCATTTGGGGTTTTCTTGGTAAAGATAGTGGAGTGATTTGTTATTTTCTTCTGTAGCTCATTTTACAGATAAGGAAAATGAGGTAAACAGGATTAAGTGACTTGCCCAGGGTCACAGGGCTAATAAGTGTCTGAAGCTGGATTTGAACTGACAAAGATGAGTCTTCCTAACTGTGGGCCTGGCACTCTATCCACTGTGCTGCCTAACTGCCCTTTTAAAAGGTACGTGTACTAAAGATACAATAAGAGAACAGCTAGGTGGTTCAGTGGGCTTGGAGTCAGGAAGATGTGAGTTCAAATCTGGCCTCAGACATTTACTAGTGATGTGACCTTGGACACATCACTAGTTTCCTCAACTGTAATATGAGGATAATAATAGCACTCACTTCCTAACGTTGTGAGGATCAAATGAAATAATATTAGTTAAGCACTTAGCATGATGCCCTTTACATAGTAGGTACTATATAAATGCTAACTATTATTATTAGCTTGATTCATAGATAGCAAAACAGGCACTTAAACCAATCTTTTTTTTCCAGACACATCAATGTATCTATCGGTATGTTTATTAAAACTATCTGCATAAATGCTTCGTTCTCTAATAAGACTCTAAGCTCTATGAGGGCAGGAAGTGGGCCTTAGTTTTATTTATTTCAGTACAATTCTATTCAAGGTAATTGGTTCAATGAACTCATCAAATATGTTTTTTTAAATAAATTTTATTGATATACTTTTCTTTTTAAGATGAATTGATCTTCCCATCTGTTCTTTCCCCTTGCCCCTCCCAGAGAGCCATCACCAAAGAACATTTTTTTAAAAAGAAAAAGAGAAAGATGTGGAAAAATTCAGTAAAACCAATCAGCACATTAAAAACTGAAATCATATGTAGTGTTGTACAGGAACAGACCTCCAGCTTTGCTAAGGGTCTTTTCATTTCTTTACTAAGTACCCATTGTATGTAGGGCATTGTGTTAAGTGATAGAGGGAGATAACAAGCTTAATATGCTATCATGAAGCTTGTCATCCTGAACAGGGACACAGTCTTTTATGGGGTTAGAACATATAAATAGATAATTATAATACATAATGGTCAGTCAGCTAACAAGCATTACTAAGCACTTACTATGTGCTGGGCACTGTATTAAGTACTGGGGACAAAAAGAAAGGCAGAAGATCATTTTTGCTCTCACAGACCTCAGTCTAAGGAGAGACAACATGCCAACAAGTACATACAGGATAAACTGGAAATAATCATCAAGCACTCCCATAAATGATGGTCAGGAAGGGCTTCTAGAAGGTGGGATTTTAGCTGGGACATGAAGGAAACCAGGAAATTCAATAGGAGGAGATGAGGAGGGAGAGAAATCTAGGCATGGGGGACAGGGAGTGAAAGTGTATAGAGTCAGGAGATGGAGTATCTGCAAGAAACAGCAAAGAGGCCAGTGTCACTGGACCACAGAGTACGTGGAGATGGGTAAGGTGTGTGAGAGAGGCACAAAAGTTGCTCTGAGTCAGAGTCATTAGTGATTGGAGGGGTGGGAATCAAAGAAGGCCTTGCAAAAAAGGGACATTTGGGCAGTACTTTAAAGAATGTGCTAGAATTTAATAGGGAAGAACATGTAGGATACAGAACGATCTACATAAAGTTAAAGGCCTTATGCAGGGACTGGTAAATCAGTATGTTTGGTTGAAGTGTCAAGTGCACAGAGAACAATATTATGAAATAAATTCTTTTTTTTTTTTGCTTTTTACTTTTTGGAGGGCAATTGGGGTTAAGTGACTTGCTCAAGGTCACATGGCTAGTTTTTGTGTTAAGTGCCTGAGGCCGGATTTGAACTCAGGTCCTCCTGACTCCAGCGCTGGTGCTCTATTCACTGTGCTACCTAGCCGCCCCTTGAGATAATTTTTAAAAGATAGATTGGAGTCAGATTTTGGAGGGGCTTGAATACCAACCAAAAGAGTTAGAAGTCAAAGGGAATCACTTAAGAATTTTGACCAGGGAAGTGATATGAACTAATGAGTGTCTGAAGCTGGATTTAAACTGACAAAGATGAGTCTTCCTAACTCTAGGCCTGGCACTCTATCCACTGTGCCACATAACTGCCCTTTTAAAAGGTACATGTACTAAAGATACAACACAAGAACAGTTAGGTGGGCTTGGAGTCAGGAAGATGTGAGTTCAAATGTGGCCTCATAATGACCCACCTATGGGTCCCTTATATAATTAAGGAAAGTAAGTGGAATCACTCTCTGTGGCTCTAAGAAACTGTAGCATGCACAATGGCCACACCCTGGTAAAACTGTCTTGGCAGATGGACTAAACCAGGTTAAGGGTAATCAATGGGCCTCAAACCCATTGATGAGTTAAAGGGATATCTACTCCAAGAAAGTGAAAACTTCCCCCAGAAGAATGGGTGGACAAGAACAAGGCTATGGATGCCATGAAGGCAGATGCTATGAAA
Source organism: Petaurus breviceps papuanus (assembly GCF_028583685.1). NCBI lineage: Eukaryota > Metazoa > Chordata > Mammalia > Diprotodontia > Petauridae > Petaurus > Petaurus breviceps. The sequence continues at coordinate 33,416,593 of NW_027187391.1, forward strand.
CACTTAGAGCTTTATCAAACATCAAAGACACCAAGGTCATCCACTGCATCTTGCGGCATCGCCAGTCATTTGGATTTCCATCTCATCATTGGAATTCAATGACTCTGGAAGAAAGAGTGAGGTCAATGACTTTGTACTACTCTGCCTCATTTAAATCCATTTCACAAGAGAGTCAAGACATCACCTTGTGATGTCATTGGTTCTTTTTGAAAACAAAGGGTGAACAACAACTTACCCACAAGACTTGATAAACTCGGCAGATGAATTTGTATTATTTCTTCATCAGGAACTATAATGAAATGAATTGAGGCTAGCACTTATTTAGAAATCTAGCCGTATTTAACAAATCCTTGAAGGCAGAATCACTCCTAGACTTTTCCATTATTATAGAAAATCTTGGAGTCTTCTTGGTCTCTGAGCTTTTGGAGGTATGAGGAAGGAGTCATATAATCCTCATTTATAGACAGCAACTTAGGGAAGTATGAGTGGGTGAGAAGGAGGTGGCAGAACCAGATGGAATTTGAAAGTCCTGAGCTTAAAATTCTCTGAATCAACTTATAACCTCTACTTCTTCCACAAATCACCAAGGGAGAGGTTTGAGACTTTCTCTCTTTTCTTCCCTTACACCTAGCTGAATGGCTATTTTGTAGATTTCCCCCAAACCCCCCACACCATTTAAGTCTCAATTCCATTCTCCTTTAATTTGATTTCCCTGATTACAAATGGTGAGGAAGGGTGCTAAACAGAGTGTGATTTAACCCAGGGATTGTAAAATTCTGTTTTGAAGGTTCTAATTTGGCTGAAGATTACCATCATTATTACCAACCCAACAATTCACCTTTATATAATACTTTAAGTTTTATCAAATTCTTTCCTCATAACAACACTATGTATGTGTTATTATTACCCTTATTTAATTTATTTTTAATTCTTTTTTTTTTTTTTTTGCTTTTTGGAGGGGAGGAGGCAGGGCATTTATGGTTAAGTGACTTGCCCAAGGTCACACAGCTAGTAAGTGTTAAGTGTCTGAGGGCAGATTTGAACTCAGGTCCTCCTGACTCCAGGGCTGGTGCTCTATTAACTGCAACACCTAGCCGCTCCTGTTACCCTTAATTTATAGATGATGAAGTTCTCACAGAATTTAAGTAACCTGCCCAAGGTCAAAGCTAGTGAATATTAGATCTGGGTTACAATCCTAATCACTAGAGCTGGCAGTAATTTTAGAGTTGTAGTCCAACTGATTCATTTAATACCTGAGAAAACTAAGGCTTAGAGAGATAAGATTACTTGGCTAAGGCACCTGGCTTATTGGTGGCAGAATAAGGTCTAGAACACAGTTCTCCTAATACCTTGCTCCATTAATTTCTTAGAAGATAGTAAGATGACTGGCTGATTTTATGTCTTCTATGTATAGCAGATCTCAGGGGAATGGCTGACTTTATATTTCCCATTTTTAATTATTGGCCTTCTTAGTAGAATGTGCAAAGCCTCTAATAAAATCAAACATGCAAAAGGCCTGTTGGAAGTAGTGCTGGATGAATTGCTTTTCTCTTCTTTAACTAGCAGGTGTATGGAGTCTGTTTATGAAGGGGGATGTTGGGGAGGGAGTAGAATTGGTTTCTCTTTTGTCATTTCTTTTAGCAGAGGAAAAATATTGGGCCTTAGTCGCTTCTCTTAAAAGAAGATGAAAAGAAGACTAAAAAGCTCATGGAAAGGGAGCAGAATGACAGAATAGCTGGGATATCACAAAAGAAAGATGTCAGTGAGAAGCACCTCTATCCATTCTCTAAGCAGTTTCTAAGCAACTTTTAATGGAAGGTCAGCCACAAGCAAGATAAAGGGAGGAGGAAACGGCATTATTTCATACAATAAAATGTGTGTGAATGCTGCCAGTTAGAGGGAAAAATAGGCTGGCTAGCCCAGACACTTATTTATGTGTGTGTGTGTTTTTTTCTGTGAATACAAATGAAATTTCTTCATAAAAGATGCTATCAAATTTGAGCGGGTGTGTTAATTCCAGCTACGTGGATGTATTACTACCCAAAGAGGTTTTCAATTATGCATCCTGGGATTCACCAACAAGATGAAGTTTTAAATTTTTTCCATTCTAATTCCCAGGCATGTCCTAATAGTAAAACATGACTTTGGATTTGTTTACTTTAAGTCATGTAATTTGTGGTTCTGGAGTTATTGTTACTCCCTGGAGGACTGTAAAATTGTTTTCCTTCCCTTTTTTTTTGTTCAGTCTTTTCGGTCATGTCCAACTTTTCATGACTCCATTTGGGGATTTCTTGGCAGATATAATGGTGTGGTTTGCCATTTCCTTCTCCAACTTCCTTACAAATCAACTCTTGGTTTGTTTTTGTTTTTGTTTTTTATAGATAAGTTACTAAAGCAAACAAGGTTAAGTGACTTACCCAGGGTCACACAGCTAGTAAGTGTCTGAGACCAGATTTGAACTCGAAAGATGAGTATTTCTGACTTCTGGTCTAGCATTCTATACACTTCACCACCTACTTGCCCCTCCTACCTAATAATAACATCTCATATTTGTGTATCTCGCAAGGCAGGGAGTGCAGAAGTAAGGAACATACCTAAGATCACAATCTGATGAACATCAGGGCAGGGATTCAAATCCAGCCCATTGGACTTTGCCCCATTGGCCAAAAATTAATGCTGACATTCTATTTGAGGTATTGCAAATATTTTAGAAATCAAATTGTAATGTTAATGGGAGTTGAAGATCTCCCCTGCTCATCTAATAGGACTCACATGGAGCCCAACAAGAGAAGATTGAGTAGGGAAGGCTAGTTTTTCAGGAAGGCCCACACCTTTTGTTACTTTGGAATTAGGCAGTAGATCATGAGGGTTGTGATGCCCTCTGACCCAGAAGAATAGTATATATACTCTGAGGTCAGCACTTTGCTTTGTGGTTTACTCATGGGAAGAACGTTCCAGTAGTATAGTCAAATGAGACTCTAGGTAGCAATTAAGGAGCCCACCAGCTTTGAAAACCCATATGTTGGTGCTTCTCTCTCTGGCATCTATATATGTGTGTAATGGTCAGACAGTTGAATCTGTCTGTTGATCTGTGATATATGTATTATTTGGTCAGATGGTTAGAAGCCCTGTCTGTTGGTCTTTATGCTATTTTTTCTGCTTATAATTTCTGTTTGTATTTTCTTTGAAGTTCAGAGAAACTGACTTTTTCCCCTGAACTAAATAAATGATATATATCTTTGATTAAAGTAAGATTGTTGACCCTTTTTGACTTGCTTTCATTTAGAAAAGCATATCAAAGAACCTGTGCTAGCAGAGAGAATGTGTAGAAGTTGGGGGCTGAGGAGGAAGGGATTTAATATATTTGGAACACTGGGGTCCAAAAGTCTACAATCACTTATGATTGAACAGTCTGAGGAACGCTCCTTAAGCAGGATACCTTTGACCTCAAAAATTAGGTTTAAAATCCAGTCCCAAAATAGACAAAATACCACAGTGGATTTTTGGTAACCTAGGAGGGTGTCTAGTTTTCAGTTCTGCCCAAGGAAAAAAATGGCATCAAATGGCTGTAAAGGTCATCCTTTTGATTGTTTTCTAGGAGGTGACAATAATTATCTACATATATAAATATGCAAAATGAGGATTTACCTATAACCTGCCAGTTTCTAGCAAAGAATAGGACTTTAGTTGAAGAAGACATAGCACCAGCCTTACACCAACATTCCATTGAGTAAGGCTACAGGATTATTAAAAATATAAATAATAAAAAATTCCTTCATTTTTGAACTACCTTGAACAAGAAAAGCAAGCCAATAGATAGGTACTAAAGAGAGAGTATAATTAAATCACTGAGAAACATTTTCCCCCCTCAGGTCACTTTTTTGTAGTCTCATCAGGGTTGCTATGAAGAACACATGAGATCACAAATGTAAAACTGTTTTTCTAAATTTTCAATCCTATATAATAAATGCAGGTGGTTATTTGTTCTCTGGGTGGAATGTAAACTCCTTGAAGGCAGGGGCTACTTTGGTTTTGTCATTGTATCCCCTGGTACATAGTAGGCCCTTAATAAGTGCTAATTAATAATCGATAATAACTATTTAATAACAACAACCAGTTGAGTTGAATAAAATTGAACTTAGTGATTCTTCAGGTTTTCTCCTACTCCCTCTCAGGCCTTTTCCAAAAAGTCACTCAGAGTGACTGATTTTTACTCTTATTCTAAAAGAGGGAAATGATGTTGGCCATAAACAACCACAAATACTCCAGGAAAGAGAGGTTTCTGTGGAAGAGGGTATTCAGGCTGCTGGAGCTATTCAGGGAAAGGGCTTCAACAGATAAAGGTTTCATGTGCTTTCCTCCAGGAGGGATAGAAGCAGTTAGACTGTGGGAACCCCAGTTTGAGAAACAGAGTTTGAACTATACAAGGCAATATACCTCTATAAACATAGCATGACCTTTTAAAAAGGTAAACATTGAATAGACAAAGTGTGGGTGGGTTAGAGTTTGCAGGGAAGAGCTTTCTAGTCCCCCATTTCCTTGCTCATGAAGACTTACTCTGAAAAGTTTCAAACACACATAATATGTACTGAATACTTATAAATAATTTCATGTTAATTATTCATAAGTTGTCATAACATCCTGGCATGCATTCAGTTATCTTCTCCCAAAGGTTCCTAGCTATTTCTCCTGTCTGAAGGTAGAGGGATGCACCAGTGTGGGGCATATTGGAAAGGGTATCTATTTGGTCAGATGACCAGACTTTGAATCTTAACTCTCCAACTTAGTAACTGTGTGACTTTAGCCAAGCCAATTAGCTTCTGTAGGTTTTATATTCTTCATCTGTAAAATGTGAGAAGTTTGAACTAGATAGATTATTTTTAAGGTGCTTTCCAGTTCTAAAACTAAATCCTGTGATGGCAGCTTTATTCTAGAAAAATGTGCAATCAAATCCATAGTTCTATATAGCATACAAATTATAAGCAGTGATATAAGAAAGTGAAAAAGCTATGAAAGAAGATCCACTTGGAAGTCTTGCTAGATGCCATTACATGCTTGCTTAAGAATCAGGATCTATGTCTTAAGGAGTGGGATTACTGAGCTCAAATTTGCTAAGTATCAGAGTTTTCCTGAGCAGTGCTTACAAATCCTGGCCCAAGGGACTCTGCTATTTCACAAATGCTGAGTTCATGGCTGAATCAAAATCATCTTTTGGAGGGCTCTTTTGTTTAATGTTAGGTGACAGTATTTTCCATGGCACTAATGCATCTTGTGCATTTAATGATACTCAACTGAGGTCAAAGAGCTAATCACAGTGTGAGAAAGCTTGGCATAGCTTTAAGGACTCCTAGAAAAAGTGCTGGTGACTTAACACACAATGTTTTCTCTTACTCAGGACTACATTGGGAAAACAGTTATACTGTAGTGAGACAGTCCCAGACTGGCAGTCAGGAGTATATGTTCTCATCCTAATGCTGCCACTAACTTAGGCATAAATCCCTTACCCATTATGGGCTTTGGTTTCTTTAATCATAAAATGAGAGAATTGTTCAAGAGAGTAGCTAAGATTTTATTCTGCTCTAAATCCCATGATCAGTCCCTTAACTATGGTCCTTTTCAGCTCTGGTACCCTGCCTTGGAGGAAAGAGACTATCAACATTCTCCCTGATCCAAGTTCTTGGTCATTTGCCTGACCTGCCCAAAGTTCTAAAAAGATTCTACCCTGAATTCATAACACCATTGATACTGAAAATCTTTGTAAAAATTTCCCTTAATAATTAACAAAGACACTCCTGGTCATTCACTCTCCAATACAGGATTTCTGAACTCCTAAAGGTCATCATTCAAATTCCATTCCTTACTGCCCCAATTCTTTATTCACAGTGCCCTCAAATTGTTTTCCCCCAAATCCTAGCCCACAGGTACTCACCCCTTTCACTGTGCCCTCTGGAATGCCTGTTATATAGGCAACAGACTTTCATCTTAAATATTTTTCTTTCCCGCTCCTTCCATCTTCTGACTTTCACTTTTGATGGCAAGTTTCTCTAAATTTGAAACTCAGTTCTTCTACTTATTAGATATGTGGACATGGGCACGTCATCCAAAAATCTTTATTTTCAGTTTCTTCATCCGTATCATGTAAAATGATTTTAAAAACCATAAGGTGCCACATAAATGTATTATTATTACCTGCCTTTTGTGCCTCCTCTTCTCAGGGATTAATATCCCCACCTCCAGCAACCATTTCCCAGATGACCCGAGATAAATTACTCTCTCAGTTTTAGTTTCCTCATCTGTAAAATGGGTATTATAATAATAGCATATACCTCCTAGGGTTCTTCTGCGGCTCAAATGAAATAATGTGTTGTAAACCTTAAAGCACTATAATTCAGTCATTTGTTCTGAAAATCTGAAATTTTTTACAAATCAAGTGATAAATTAGAGAACAGTTTGAGCATAACAGGATTACATTTGCTTATGTAATTTTTGGAGAAAAGTGTACCATGGGAGTGGAGAATGCACTAACCTTGGCTGATAGGTTGCACAGAGTGCAGCCAGCATTTGGTGGGGTGTTTAAGAAAAGCAGATTGACTACGGTTGTGATCTACCCAGGATACAGTGAGAGTTACTGGAGCAGCGGGGAGGGGAACCACAACATTCAGGGGAGCAAAAGTAAGAGGAATGGAGAAGAAACACAAAAAAGACGACAGGGACATCCTTGACCTGTCATTCCTAGAATACACTTGATGATCACCAGGCATCTTTGAACCCAACACCCTTGAGCCACCTGTTCAGGAAAAAGCCTAACCAAAGACGGTCATGGCACACCATCTCTGTGGCAGAGTCTAGGACCCTCCAGGGGGTGATCCCTCTGGTACTTCCTGCATTATTTTACCTATTCCCTGCCAGGGGTCTCAGTGACTGAGATCCCACCATGGGGGTTCCTCGTATCTTGGCTGATGTGACTTCCCCTGAGAACGTTAGAAAACCACTTCCAACTTTAGGTCTCTATCAAGGTCAAGTACTCTTGTTATTATATAGCTTTGGCGTGCTAGGAGCTATATGTGGAGGAGGATAGATATATCCCCAAACATTCCGTCTTTCTAGCCATGGGAACCAGGGAATAGATGGAGTAGCATCCTGAGGCCAGGACGCCATCACTATTTTATTGGAGTACTTATGTATTTCTTAACTATTTAATGTGTATAAAATTGTATTGCCATTTTAATTAGGTTTCTGGGTTATTTTTTATCACTGATAAAGTTTTTGAGTGTTGCTTTTGAGCCCCTAATCCTATTTTGCCCATAAATCCTGTGGTTTTAATTGCATGATTTTACATAACTTGATGTAATGGTAATTTGAAGACCCCTTTTTGCATTGGCAAGTAAACAGGTACTTAGCATTTAGTAACTAATCAAACCTCTGTGAAAGAGACAAAGTATGAACCCCTGTTCCTGATGTAACAGGAAGCCGTTGGCTGAAATAGGAAGTAGCTAATGCTGTGTATATAAGAAAAGACCAAGAGAGGCACAGTCAGAATTTCTTGGGACAAGAATCTGTTGGCAGAAGCTGTTCTGAAGAAGAACCCAGGAGCCCCCTCCCCCCAGGCTGGATCAGGTGATTCTGATTTTTTGAACAAGCTGCAGAAGACTGAGGAAGCATGACCTGGATGCAGGGACTTTGTTTGTGGCTTGGTTGAGCCTTGGATTCCTGGGGGCAGAAATTGTGAAGGATTTAAGATGGACTGGACCCTGTGAACTTTAGTGTGGAGCAGGACCTACCCAGAGAGCTGGACAAGGAACTGGGAACTGTCTGCCATTGAACCCAGGTGATAGCCTGGTGAATCCAGGTAAAATCTGGGACCATGGAAAGGGATCCAGGGAATCTGAGAACCAGCCCCAAGTCAAGATGAAAAGACTTCTCTGTGGGTACTGAGTAATGATGAAATTGTAGTTTACTAGTTACCTAGGGGTGGAGGATTTGTGTATTTTCTAATGATTGTACTTAGTGATTAATGATACTTAGTAATTGATTGCTGTATAAGTGACTGATTGAGTTAACTTAAGTGTGCCCCATGAGTGGAAGACTTTGACTATTATACTTTGAGATGATTGTTCTTTGTTCTAAATATTGTGACCACTTTGGTGAAAACTATGTGGTCATTTTAATGATAAGCTGTTGTGAGTACTATATTGTGATTTTCTGTGATAAGTTGTAATATTGTGAATGCTGTACCTTCATTTTCTGTGGTTGTTTTGCTTTGATTTGTTATGGAATAAATAGAGTGTTCGCTATACTGTGTAATCAGAACCTCAAAAGCTGTTCACAGTAGCATTCTTCTAGAAAGCTGCTCGTGCATGGCTTTACACTTGATAACTTTTAGAAATACATATGTCAATTTATAGTAGAACTGACCATACTTTATTTAATTTAAATCATGATTTGATGTCTCATTTGCTGATCTTGACTCTAGAATCAGCAAATTCACATATTCTAGATCCTGATCTAGGCTTTTTACCCTTCTCTGCCTCCCTCACCCCACCTTACCTTACCCTAATGGATGGGATATTGAACTTGGAATCAGGAAGACAGGTTCAAATTCCATCTCTGACACTTAAAATCTTTCACAATTCTGAGCAAGTAGAATTCTTGCTATTCTCTCCATGCCTCAGGCTCCCCCTCTGTAAAATGAGGAGTGGAGTGTGGATTAAATGATCTCTAAAATCCCTTCCTACTTGAAATCTATTAATTTCCTTCAAGAGAATCATCCCAAACCATTATGAGGGACTTGTTCTTTGGGCATAGTTTCTGGGAAAACATTAAAACTGCATTTATGATAAAAAGTTTCAACAAAATGTCATGATTATTAAGTCTAAAAAGATTAGGAAATATTCTGAATACATTGTTATTGTAAGGTAAACTCAAAGAAAAAAAATCATTTAACCTACTTGTATTTCCCATAGAACACAAACATGCATATACAATTCATATGATTGGAATAGAGTGATTTCTCTCTCAGAACTCTTAAAGCAGATTGTACCATCTCTCTAAGTATGCATTGCATTCCATACCTATCCTATTTTAAAGGCCACTGTCCTTCACTGCATCCAGGCCATCATAGTTATCCTGACCTATGTCTTGACACTGAACTTCAATGACTGGAGACTGAGGCTGATGACTTTGTACAGCCCTGTCTTATTTAAATCCAATTCACTTGCAAGTCAAGACATCACGACTGATGTCATTGGTTCTCTTTGAGAATGAATGACAAACAACTCTACTAGACTGGAAGTTTCTTGTGTTAAGGGACTGTATTTTATTAATCTTTGTGTCTTCCTCACTATCTAGCACAATGCCTTGCGTATGTGTTTGCTGAATGAATAATTGAATTGGAACCATGAATTAAGTTACATAAAATATACCAACATGCTTTATGCAAGACTGATACCTCTGGGCTTCAGGCAAGAAAGTCATTATCTTAATAACAACTACATGGAGTCCCAGACTGTTTAAAAAGAAAAAAAAACAGAATTTGTCTAACACCTTAATGAGGGAGCATTGTGGAATAGAGAACCAACCTTGGAGCCAGTTTTTTTGGGTCAAGACTTGGGTCCAGTTTCTGTTCTTGACATAAACTGATGATATGACCCTGGACAAATCATTTAATCTTTCAGTGACACAGAATTCTTCCCCCATCTCCCTGCCTACTGCAATTCTCTAAAGCAGTAAGTTGCAGTGCAAATCTTGATCTGGGAATTTCCTTACCAATGAAATCCCAAATCCAGTCCAAAAGCAAAGAAAGCAACACTAAGTTTGGAAACATTTTACAGACATTACCTTGTCCAAGGGTAAGGAACCTGTGGCCTCAAGGCTACATGTGGCCCTCTAGGTCCTCAAGTGTGCCTCCCCCACCCCTGACCTTGTCTGATCTTTATAACAACCCTTACTGAAAATACTTATATTGTCTCAATACAATTATTATCACTATTAGAAAACTGATGCGTATGGGTACTTAAGTGACTTCTTACCAGGCTAGTAAGTGTTGAACATGAAACTTAGACCCATGTTTGTCCTGAATCCAGGGCCAATGCACCTCCCTCTGAGCCATGCTACCTTCTCACCTACCATCATACTGCCTTGTTCACACACCAAGATCAACCTTGTTTCTGTGCCACCTTTTAGAGATTTTACATTTTTAGAAAAAAAAATAAAATAGAGCAGAAAACCTCTATTTAGTGTGACAGACAGAGGTAGCCTGATTCTTCAGACACTTATGTGTTTAAATGAATTTTAGAGGACTAATTGCATGATTTAACATTTGAAAACTTCACATTCCTCCTATGACTTGGGAGAGTAAAAGGGCCTATTATCATTTTCAGGCCAGATGTTTTACTTAACTGAGCCTTTTTGATCCCTGCACCTGTCTGGTACCAGCAGTTGCAGGATTAGTCTAAGAGGCTGACTTAAAAAATCTGGACAACTGTTGGCGAACAAGCGAATGGTGTGAAAATGAGCAGGCTTTCGGAATAAAGGATTTACTGTTTATGACATAAGGTAGTACACATCATTTGCTGTTTGCAACAAGCATGCACTGTTAGCACTCTGCCCATGTGCTCTGTATATATTACTAAGAGACAATTACATGAACTCTCAGTGAGGGGAGGGGAAAGAAGTTGGAGCTTGAGAGGGTACAAAGACACATTACACCATCCATCTGTGAGACAGCCGTGTAGTTACAAGGAATTATATATTATTTCTGGTGGATTAGGATGATTATAAAAGGAAGAAAATAGTCCCCACCCCCACAGAGATTTTTTTGACACACATCCTAAAGGAAACAACAGCTTTTCACTTAATAACAGTGCTTTCCTGGAGGACAGCTTAACTCAGTTTTTAAAAAAAATATACAACAAAACGCAACAATGAGCCTCTCTCCTCTCCTGTGAAGGATAGTACTTCTAGGAATAAAAGCAGGTGACTGCTCAGAACAAATACATGAGTGGTGCTTCCCTGACCCACTGAGAAACACCATTTTGTTATTACTGTTTCAACCTCTGGCTAAAATGTACAATGAAGGAAGGTGTAACTAAATTCTGTTATCCTCCAAAATTTTTTCAACTTTATGTCACGTGTGTGTGTTCTCACAGCTCACTCATTCTGTGGTTTATTTGTTTGCTCTTAAAAGACCAAAGGATTATAAATTTACACCTAGCAGTAACCTTAGAAAGCATCTACTCCAAGTCTCTCATTCCACAAATGAAGAAACTGAGTCACAAAGAGGTCATGTGACTTTGCCCAAGGTCATGCAGAATGGCATGTTTTTCGTATCCTCTAACTACTTATCAATTAGGAAAATGACTCTTGATCTAATTGTGTTAATTCCCTATATATTACATATAGCAGACAAAATCAGAAATATTTTATGTACTCAGTCAATAATATTCCATTATATTCCAATATAAGCATATTCTCTCTATGTATCTGTCTATATGTATATATGTATCTATCTGTAAAACCTTTCTGTGAATACTGCTATTTATCAATTCTTTCTCTGGAGGTAGATAACATCTTCTTTCATAGGTCTTTAGTAGTTGATGAGTATTTATAATATTCAGAAAAACTTAGTAATTCACAGTTATTCTAACAATATTACTGTTACTGTATACAACATTCTCTTGGTTCTGCTCATTTCACTCTTCATTATTTCATGCATATCTTTCCCTGTTTTGCTAAAATCAACCATCTCATCATATCTTACAGCACAGTCATATTTCATCATAATCATATACCACAACTTGTTCAGTCACTCCCTAGTTAATAGGCATCCTATCAATTTCCAGTTTCTTCCTACCACAAAGAAGGCTTCTATAAATACTTTAGAACACATAGGTTCTTTTCCTTTTTATCTAATCATCTTGGGAAACAGACTAATAGTGGTATTGCTAGGTCAAAGGGTATAAGTAGTTTAATAACTCTTTGAGCATAATTCCAGATTGATCTCCAAAATTGTTGGATTGATTCACAGTTCCAACAACAGTGTATTATAGCTATATAAAATAGTAGGGGTGACAGTGGACATCCTTTCTTTTCTCCCTGGTCTTATTGAAAAATAACTACAATCTATCCCCATTACATATGTTACTGGCTCTTTATTTCACACACACACACACACACACACACACGTATGCGCATGCGCGCACACACACACACACACACACACACACACATACTTTTTTACCATAGTGAGGAAAGGTCCATTTATTCCTATGATTTTTAGTTTTTTTTTTTAACAGAAATAGGTATTGTATTTTGTCAAAAAGCTTTTTTTCTGTATCTATTGATATAATCACATCACTTTGTTGTTCTTTTTAAGCCAACCAAAATCACTCCTGTGCCCTCCGCCTTCTTTAAGTGTCTCTATATCCTCAAATGACATTAGGGTTCCAATCCTTGAATTATCCCCATTCCATTAGAAACTAAGCAGTTCTTCTTATAAAGGCCCTTATTATAAAGTGAGATTACTTATTTAAATTTATTTATTTTAAAATAAAAATGTTTAAATTAATTTTTTAAAAATAAAAAAAGAACAAAGTAAAAAAGTACAACAGCAGAGAACAAAAGAAAACTCACAAGGAAGAAAAGAAAGATGAACAGCTCTCAACACAATGAGTATTATTTATCATATAGGCTTTCCTGAGTTGAAAATTTATTGTTACATATTTTGAATCCTCTCTTGTATTCTGCTATGCACACAACATGCTTTTTCTTTCTAACTTTATATTTAAATTCCAATATTTAAGTTTATGATATGTTTTTGTTTCTTTTCTCTATTCTGTATTTGTGTTCTGGCATTTGAGTCTAAAATAATTTTTTGGAAAAAAAATTTTTAAAAGAGACTCCCGGGAAGATGGCAGAGTAGGTCAGAAAATTTCAAGCTCTCAAGATTCCTCCCCACCCCAAGAGTTAAAATAGCACCTTAGGGTGAACAAAGTGTGGGTGGAGATAAATAAGAACAGTGCAAAAACCAGGGTCCCCCCTGGGACAATTTGAGAAGAGTAGAAGAAAAATCTTTGGACAAGGCTTGGTCCCCATGAAGGGTAAACACCTCCAGGCTAGGTACCATTTTATCAGTAAGTAGATAGCCTCTTAAACAACAAGTGGCAAGCCCTGGGGTTAGTTGTTTGGAAAGGCTGCCTTGGCCACTGGAACTTTTATACCCAGGGTAGTGAGGAGAGTTGGACCTCTGAGGCCCAAAGATCAAGGGAACATCTGCTGACAAGAAACAGCAGATCCAGGTGTGCTGTGAACAAGAACGAACCAGCACACACCCAGTGAGCACAGAAGCAGTGGGGCAGAAAGCCCCTGGCTGTGGGCACTTACAGGAGGCTGGAGGCTTGGCTTTGATTCCAGGCTACAGGGTAGAACTGAAAATCTGGGGCAAAAGGAACCATTTCCATACCTCAGGGCTAGAGGTGACTACAAATAACTAAGCCAACACCACAAAAAATGTACAGCAAAGGAGAAAGAATCCAACCATAGAAACATATTATGGGAATAGAAATGACTGGGGTTCACCTTCAGAGGAGGATATTGAAGTAAAGAAAGCCCCAAAGAGTATTGTCAAATGGACACTTGCCCAAAAAGAATTCCTAGAAGATCTTAAAAAAAACTTCAAAAATCAAATAAGAGATATGGAGGAAAAACTAAAAAAGAAAATAAGAATAATCCAAGAGAAACAAGAAGGGTATGAAAGGAAAGTCAACCAATTAGAAAAGGAGATCCAGAATCTTAAGGAAGAAAATGACACCTTGAAAATCAGAATTGGGCAAAGTGAAGCCAGTGAAATTATAAGAGATAAGAAATGACTAAACAAAATATGAATAATGAAAAAATAGAAGAGAAAGTGAAACATCTTATAAGATAAACAACACATTTGGAGAATAGATCAAGAAGAGAAAATATAAAAATGATTGGACTAATTGAAAGTTATGATAAAAAAGGAACCTTGATACAATAATACAAGAAATAACCAAAGAAAATTGCCCTGAAGCATTAGAACAAGGGGGGGAGGGAAGTAGAAATAGAAAAAAATCCATTGATCACCACTTAAAAGAGATCCTAGGAGGAAAACTCATAGAAATATAATAGTCAAATTATGAAATCTCCAACTCAAGGAAAAAATATTAAAATCATCAAGATTAAAACAATTTAAATACTATGGTGCCACAATTACAATTACACAAGACCTAACAGCAGAGATATTAAAGACCGCAGTTCTTGGAATACAACATATCAAAGAGCAAAAGAACTGGGGCTCCAGCCAAAAATATCATACCCTGCAAAGTTAAATGTTATCCTGAATGATAAAAGTGAACATTTGATAAACTCTCAGACTTTCAAGACTTTGCTTTAAAAAATCCTAAACAGGGGCAGCTAAGTGGCACAGTGAATAGAAGAACACTGTCCCTGGAGTCAGGAGAACCTGAGTTCAAATCCAGCCTCAGATATTGAACAGTAGCTGTGTGACCTTGGGCAAGCCACTTAACCCCAAATGCCCTGCCTTCCCCCCTCCAAAAAGACAAAAAATAAACAAACAAACAAAAATCCTGAACTTAGTAGAAGATTCAACATATAAGAACCAAGAGAAATGTAAGACATATAACATAAAAGGATTATAAGGGATCCATAAGGACAGAATTTTTACTTTTTATATATGTAAAATGTAAAATGGATGTCTAAAATTCTCATTAATAATTAGGTAGTTTATAAGAAAGATTGGGGTAAACCTGAGAATAATATGAATTTAAAAAGTAAAACAATTTGGGAACAACTTAAAAGAGTAATTATCTGAGGGGCAAAAGGAAGAATTGATACAGAGGAATTAGATGGGGAGGAAGGCTCATAGTCCTGGTAACCTACTTTCATTGGGAATGGATTTGAGGGAACAATAAATATACATACACACACACACACACACACACACACACACACACACACACACATATATATATATATATATATATGAATATAAAAGTCTTCTAAATTCAGAAGAAATAAAATGGTAAGGCATAGGGAGTGGGGAGAGGACAAGAGAGAGATCTTTAGAGGGGAGGGTAAAGGAATAGGGAAATAGGGGTACAGAAGGGTGTTTTAGATTTATGGAAATGGGAGGATAGGGGAAGGATCCTTGGAGAGGAGGTAGGCAAGTTATAAGAGGGCAAGGTAGTGGGTAGAAGTAAAGTAGAGGAGGCAGCAGGGATAGGAAACAAGAGATATAACCATAAATAAAAAACAAAGATTAGGAGTAGAATAGTTTTGGGAAAGTATATGTCTAAATATGTATGCATATATGTATATATTTATGTACATATCTATAGCTATAGAGAAACATATCTAAACTTTATTGTAGCTTTCTGGGGGGACGTTGGGGGAAGGGAAAAAAGCAAAGTAAAAATTGCACAGCAGAGAACAAAAGAAAAGTCACAAGGAAGCAAAGAAAAGATGGACAATTCTCAATTCAATAAGTATTATATATCATACAGACTTTCTTGAAATGAAAATTTGTTGTTTCGTATTTTGAATCCTCTGCTGTTCTGCAATACACATGACATGCTTTTTTTCCCTTCTAACTTTGTATTTAAGTTCTAATATTTAAGTTTATGATATATTTTTGTTTCTTTTCTCTATTCTATATTTATGTTCTGGCATTCTAGTCTAAAATAAAATTTTTGAAAAAAATATAAAAAACGTATTTTTCTTTCTCTTGAATCCTCTATTTGCATTTTAAGATTTCTCTTTAGCTCTGGTCTTTTTATCTGAAATGCTTAAAAGTTACCTATTTCATTGAAGGTCCATTTTTTCACTCTATAGGATTATGCACACTTTTTGGAATAAGTTATTTTTGGCTATAGCTCTACACTTTTTTTGCTTTTTATAATACCATATTCCATGTTCTCTACTACACTGTAATGGTAGCCACTAAATACTGTGTAATCATGACTGTGGTTCCTCAGTGTTTGAATTCTTTTTTTTCTGACTGATTTCAGTATTTTTCCTTGATCTGTATGCCTTGATTTTGGCAATAATGTTCCTGGGACTTTTTTATTGTAGAGTTTCTTGCAGGATGTAATTGCTAGATGACATTGTCCTCTTGTTCTAATATGTTAATGCAATTTTCATTGATGATTTCTTGAAATATCATATCCACACATTTTTTGGTCATGATTTTCAGCTAGATCAATGAGTCTAAAATGATTTCTTCTTAATGTGTTTTCCAGGTGAATTGTTTTTTCCCTTGAGATAACTTTATATTTTCTTTTACTTTTTCAGTCTTTTTAACTTTGTTTTAATATTTAGTTCATCTTAAGGAGTCATTATTTTTTTGTTTGGTCCATTTAAATTTTCAGAGAGAAAGAGATTTTTAAAAGGACTTATTTTACAAAAATCTTTATAGCAACTCTTTTTGTGATGGGAAAGAATTGGGAATTGAGAGGATGTTCATCATTCAGAGAATGACTCAACAAGTTGTGGTATATGATTGTAATGGAATGCTATTGAGCTACAAAAACTGATGAGCAGGATGATTTCAGAAAAACCTGGAAAGACTTACATGTACTGATGCAGAGTGAAGTAAGCAGAATCAGAAGGACATCGTATGCGGTAACAACAATATTGTATGATGACCTACTGTGAAGGACTTCACTATTCTCAGAAATACAATGATCTAACACAATTCCAAAAGACTCATGATGAAAAATGATATCCATTTCCAGAGACAGAACTATTGGAATGTGAATGCAGATTGAGCATGCTTTTTCACTTTATTTTTTCATCGAGGGTGGGGTCCTGGGTCTTTTTTCATATCATGACTAAGATGGAAATGTGTTTTGCATGATTGCACATATATAACATATCAAATTGCTTACTCCTAGAGAGAGAAGAATAGAAAGAAGAAGAGAATTTGGAACTCAAAATTTTAAAAACTGAATGTTAAAAATTATTTTTATATGTAATTGAGAAAAATAAAATATTATTTTAAAAATGAAAAAACTCAGGGAGTCTTTTGCTTCCTGAAAAATTTAAAACCTCCTGTGCTAAGCTATTGATTATTTTTCCAAGTCTCTTCTTTATAGGTCTCATTTCTTTTCCAGTTCCCTCTTCTATCACACTCATTTAGTTTGTAATATCATTTAAAATTTTTGTTTTAGCTTTAATATTTTCTCCAGGAATTCTTGTGGATGAACTTTTTTGGAGCTTTTTTTTGGTAGGGGTTTTGGAGTTATTATTGTCTTCTGGATCTATGTTTTGGAAATACCTGACATTAAAATAGCTTTTTGCTGTTGCATTTACTTATTCTTGGAGATCCTAATGACTGTACTGAAGCTCTGCTTCATACCTGAGGGTGGAATTTCAGATCCTTACTCCTCTGAGGATCAGGATCAGAGCTACCACATCTAGACCATACTCTACCTGAGGGCCAAACTCCAGATCTCTCTACCTACAGAGACAAGGAGGAAAGGCCTCACCCTACTCTTTGTTTGATGGTCAGATCAGTGGTGAGACCCTTTTCTGTACCTGAGGGGAGTCACAAATCTCCCTTATTCTGAGGATTTGAGTTCGATTTACCACACTGAGCTTCTTTTCTTAGTTTCAGAGACTAATTAAGGTAACCCTTCTACCTCTATGGATTAGTATCAGCATTGTAGAGCTAAAGTCCCTATGCCCATTTACTGAGTCATGTAATGGCCAGGGCCTATCAGGTAATAGTGGGAGAAGCTAGGCTGAATTCCTTCATCCTATTCAGCCATCTTGTCTGGACCATGAATGTTTTCTTTAAGAAAAGACTCAGAAGATACTAGATGAAATAAGCACCAACAATTGATTATATTTTTGGCAAATGGGAAATGACTCATTGCTAATGTAGGAGTCATGGGTAAATCAGCTATTTATAGAGTCATAAAGTGAAGTATTAGAGAAAACATAAACATTATCAAAGAATTAAAAGAATGAATAAAAAGAGGAAAAAGACATTGTGAAGGCGAGACAAATCCAACACAACCTATTTAAACAAGTTATTGATCACTCCATCCAAATGAGAAATTAATATAGGAAAGGAAATTGCTGGTAATTGCAGCAACTTAATATAAAGTTGTTACCAATTTTGTCATAAAGGGGAGACCAAGCTTATTATGTAAACTAATTTATTCTGTAAAACACGACTTAATTGCCAAGCAGAAAGATCTGACCTGTAAGGTTTATGCTGTGATTTAGAATATTATAAAATCATAAATTTGGAGCCAAATGGGATATCAATTTCCATCTAGTCTAACCTCTTAATTGCACAGATGAGTGATTTACAACCAGAGTTTAAATGACTTGATCTAAGTTACAAAGGTAGTATATAGCAGGCGCCATATTTGAACCCAGGTCCTAAAGCTACAAATAAAGTACACTTTCCACTTAAACCTGCTGCTCATTTGTAAAAAATTTGTGGAGAAGGATATTATGAACAGTGTCACCTCATAAAGAGTTTGAGAAGCAGTAGAGAAGAAAGTCATTAAAATGGTACTAAAAAAACCCCAAAGATATGATGAGTGGCTAAACCAGATCAAGAAGATTTTTTAGCAGAAACTAAATGATTACCTGATGGGCAAGCTGTAGGAAATAGTCCTTTGTGTTTATGGGTTGGTCTAGATGGCTTCTCTAAACTATTCTAATTCTAAAATTCAGTGACTTTGAACTAGATGCTCTCCAAGCTCTTTTCTGGGTATAATCCCATAATCCTAAACCAGAACCAAAATTGTCTTAATTATCTAGATATTTTAGACAAAGGAGAGTTTGGGAGGGGGGTGGAGAAGGGTAGAGATGAACAATGAATTATTTAGATTATTGTTTTATTTAATACATTCAACAAATATTTATCATACACTATGTACCTATATAGGTACTGTTGAGGAAGAATAATGAAATCCTTATTCTCAGGTTCTATAATTCCCTTGGTGTGTCTCTAATAGTTTCCCATATTCAACAGACAATTTCAAAGGGTCTTCCTTAATTTTATAGTAAAGTGATAGCTGTACCACTGAATATTTTAGGGTAAGACTGTATTTGCCAGTTCTAGTCAAAGGAGTGTAAATAAGGGTGCTAAGAGTTAAGTTATCAAGTGCGAAATACATTTGAAAAATTAGTTTTAAACCTGTTTTCCATTGGCAGGTACTAGTTTGAGAATTTAAAGAAAGAGCCTTAAGCTATTTATCAGTGTAATTTGTTAAAAAATAAAAGATATTTTTAGATATAATGTCTTTCATCAGAACCATGTTAATTTCAGGAATTTTATCCCCTGATCATGGTACACTTTGGCGTCAGGTGGAAACCCTGAAAGACAAAACATGAGATTCATCTGCTTCATCTTGTCACATCCCCCTCCAGTTTGCTTTAGTTCCAGATCTTCAGAAAAAAATGATTCTTTGTTAACCTGTGTTAAGCCAAGCCAAGAATGAAGGGAGACTTTCAAGAAACAGATTTTTTTTTCTTACAGAGAGAGGATTAAGTTGCCAGTTTACAAGCTGTATTCTTAAAATTCTTATGCTTTTAGTACAAAAGAAAAGAACTGTATTGAATCTTGCAGACCTCTGGGTATCAGAATGACTGACCTTCAACACATAACATTTACTTTGAATTTAAAGGAAATCTTTCTCTGTGATACATAATGTAGAATAGAAGGCAATAAGCCACTATAACAATCTTTCTGCTAGCAGCAGTGCTATTAATAGTCATTTAGAAATGGAAATAAATGGAAACCTGCTATTGATTTTGAATAAAAAAGAAATCCTTTTGAGGGTTTATTTTCAAATTGCTCTCATATTTTTTAATAAAAAGAATTTATAATGCACAAAGCAACATTTAGTAAGCATAATTTTCAACCACATTTGTTAGATATTTGGAATTATAGGATCTATACTAACATCCTTTGAGTACTTTAAGAATGTACACAAAGCTTGGTATTCCAAGCCTTCCACAACTTTTATCAACCCTGCTTTTCCAAAATGATTTGTCACCTACATGAATTATGCCATTGCTCTAGGTTGAGTGATGTATTATGATGTATCATTTAATGAGGACCACCCAATGCCAAGGTGACTATCAGCCAGCCTCCCCATTCCTTTCTGACAGGATTTCAGGGGCCAAGTTGTCAATTACCTTTTAGCTCTGCTGAAACACGGGTGGCTTCCAATGTCTGTTCTCAGTCTAAAGACATGTTTCTACCAATCATATCCTTTAATTATTTTTTGTCCTTACCCCTTCACAACTGCCACTCAATTATCCCTGATTGTGTGTCTCGGTGATTCACCAAGATCATTAATCTATAAGGGATTTAATTAGGTCAAATATAAAGTAATGAAGGTGAGAGTTTTGCTTATATTAACATAGATTGTGCATTCCTTTTGGCACCTGTAGCCATCCCTTCCCCAAAACAAAAATGCTCTCTAAGTTGACATTCATGTCCACAACCACACTACATTCTATGCCAAACTTTAGTAGTGGCATGATAGAAATTAGTAGAGTATATTTCAATATACTTTAAAAATCAATGGTATATATTAGGAAGGGGAAGAGGTGCTGAGGAAAGAGTATCAAAGCACTTAAGTTCAGATATTGCCTCTGATATCACTTGAGTCACACTTAGGACCTAGTGTCATAATGTATAATCTTCTGTAATCTCCTAGCTAGTATTTTATTTAGAATTTTTGCATAAATATCCATTAGTAAAACTGGTGTATAATTTTCCTTCTCTGTTTTTGCTCTTCCTGGTTTAGGTATTAGCACCCTTTTGTCTCATAACAAGATTTGGTAGGATTTCTTCTTTACATATTATTCCAAATAACTTAACATTGGAATTAATTGATCTTTAACTGTTTGGCAGAATTCACTTGTAAATACATCTGGCCCTGATGCTTTTTTTTCTTAGAAAGCTCATTTATAGCCTGGTTAAATTCTTTTTTCTAAAATACATTTATTTAGATATTCTTTTTCCTCTTCTGTTAATCTATAAGTATTCTTCCTCTTCACTTAAATTGTAAATTTATTGGCATATAAGTGGGTAAAATGACTCTTCATATTTGCTTTAATTTCATCCTCATTAGTGGTATTCATCCTTTTTATTTTTAATACTAGTGATTTGGTTTCTTTCTATCTCTTTTTAAATCATATTAAACAATGGCTTATCTTTTATACCAGTTTTCATAAAACCAACTTTATTCATTAATTTTTCTTACATTCAATTTAATTAATCTCACCTTTAATTTTCAGGATTTCCAATTTGGTATTTAATTGGGGATTTTTAATTTGTTCTTTTTCTAGTTTTTTTTTTAGTTGCAATCCCAATTTGTCAACCTGCTCTTTCTCTGTTTTATTGATGTAAGCATTTAGAGATATAAAATTTCCTTTGATTATTCTTTTGCAGCATCCCATAACTTTTGACATATTGTCTCATTATTATAATTCCCTTTAATAAAATTATTGTTCCTATAACTTATTATTTAACTCCCTCATTCTTTAAGATTGGGTTATTTAGTCTCCAACTAACTTTTTTTTTACTTTTTTTTTTGGAGGGAAATTGGGGTTAAGTGACGTGCCTGAGATCACGTGGCTAGTTTTTGTGTTAATTTAAGTGTCTGAAGTTGGATTTGAACTCAGGTTCTCCTGACTTCAGGGCCAGTGCTCTATTCATTGCGCCACCTAGCTGCCCCTCTCCAGTTAATTTTTAGTCTACATTTCCATGGTCCTTTATTAAATGTTATTTTTATTGTACTATCATCTGAAAAGGATGTATTTTATATTTCTGCTTTTATGTATTTAACTATAAAGTTTTCAATATATAATCAATTTTTGTAAAGATGCCATGTACTGCTGAGAAAAGGTATCTCCCTTTCTATTCCCTTTCAATTCTCCAGATGTCTATCAGATCTAGCTTATCTAAGATTTATTAATCACTTTGACTTCTTTCTTATTTATTTTTTGTTAGATTTATCTAATTCTGAGATAGAAAGGTTGAAATTCCCCATTATTATAGTTTTGCTATCTATTTCCATGTGTAACTGATTTACCTTTCCCTTTGAAAATTTAAATGCTATTTCATTCAGTGCATATATGTTTAGTATTGATAGTACTTTATTATCTATGGTACCTTTTAACGTAATATAGTTTCCCTGCTAATCTCTTTTAATTAAATCTATTTTAATGTTAACTTTGTCTGAGATCATGATTGCCACTGCTGCTTTTTTTTTTAATATCGCTTGAAGCATAATAAATTCTCCATGTGTGTCTCTCCTTTTAAAATGTTTATTTTTATGTGTGTCTCTCATTTTTACTCTATATGTGTCTTTTACTTTTAAATGTTTCTTGTAAACAACATATTATCAGGATCTGGATTTTGATCCATTCTAATCTTTCTGTTATATGGGTAAGTTCATCCATTCACATTCAAAGTTATAGTTACTAGTTGTGTATTTCCCTCCATCCTATTTTCCCTCATTGTTCATCCTTCTCTCTCTCTCTCTCTCTCTCTCTCTCTCTCTCTCTCTCTCTCTCTGTCTCTCTCTCTCTGTCTCTCTCTCTCTGTCTCTCTCTCAACTCTATGCCTCCCCAGAAATAAAATTTAACTTCTAACCACAACTTCCCTAATCCGAACACCCTTCTAAAGTCCCTCCCTTGTTCTATCTTGTTGACCTCCTATTTCTTAACCACACACCCTTCTAAGAGTCCCTCCTTTATCCTATCCCCTTACCCTCCTATTTCTCTGTAAGTTAATATGATTTTATACCCTTCTAAACATATGTTACTCCCTCTTTAACCCAGTTCTAATGAGAATAAGGTTCCCACACTACCCACTCTTCACCCTATTCTTCCCTCATTGTTCTTCCATTCACCCCTCTTTTGTATGAGGTAATTTGTTCCATTTTACCTCTCCTTACCCCATTTTATTTTTTAGGACCATATCATCATAATCAACTCAACCCCAAGCCTTCTATTTATATTCCTTTGAACTACCCTAGTAATGACAACATTCTTAAAAGTTACAAATAGCATTTTCCCATATAAGAAGTAAGCACTTTAACTTATTGAATCCCTTATGATTAATACTTCATGTTTACCCTCTTATGTTTTTCCTGATTCTTGCAAGTCAAGTTTTCTGTTCAGCTTTGGTCTTTTTCTCAAGAATATCTGAAAATCCTTTAGTTCATTAAATATTAGTATCTTTTCCCTTGTAAGATTACACTCAGCTTTGTTGGGAAGGTTATGCTTGGTTGCAAACCCAGTAACTTTGCCCTTCAGAATAATATACTACAGGTCCTCTGGGTTTTTTTTTAAATGTAGAAGCTACTGAATCTTGGCATTATTCTGACCATAACTCCACAATATTTTAATTGTTTCTTTTAAGTTGCTTGGGATATTTTCTCCTTGTCCTGGCAACTTTGCAACTTAGATATAATGTTCCTGTAAGTTTATATTTTGGGATCTCTTTCAGGCAGTTATTGCTAGATTTTTTCAATTTCTATTTTACCATTGAGTTCTAGAACTTTGAGGAAATTTCACTTAGCAATTTATTGAAGTATAGTGTCTAGGCTCTTCTTTTTTAATAATAACTTTTAGGTAGTCTGATAATTCTTATATTATCTCTCTTTGATCTGTTTACCAGGCTAGTTGTTTTGCTAATGAGATGCTTCACATTCTCTTCTTTTTTTCTCATTCTTTTGATTTTATTTTGTTATGTCTTGACATCTTATAAAGTCATTAGCTTCCCCTTGCCCAATTCTAGTTTTAAGGTGTTGTTTTCTTCTGAAAGTTTTGGACTATCTTTTCCCAAATGGTTGACTTTCTTTTCATATTTTTCTTGCTTTGCTCTTATTTCTTTTTCCATTTTCATCAACCATTATTTGATTTTTAAAGTTCCTTTTAAACTCTTCCAAGAACTCTTTTTGGCTTGTGACCAAGAATGGCTACAAGCATTAGCTCACTCATCTGACCTGGAACCCAAAACCAGAATTCCACCCTCCTGCAAGGGACCACAACCAACAGGGTCTTCACCCCCTTTGATCCCATTCATTGGTATGTGTTTTCTCCTCCTCACCTAAGGCCACAGCCCAGAACCCATTTGGTCAGTGTGCCTGGGTCCCACATCCAACACTAACAGAGGACCCACCATAATATTTCACTAATCAGCTGCCCAACCCTCATACCATCTGTGGCATGAAATCTCCCAAAACTAGGACTGTGGCCCAACAGAGTTGCCAAGGTTTGCCATTTGTTGACTCATTGATATGTGCCCCAAAGTATCTGCACTTGAACCAGTCCAGAGCACCACCTTAGAAGGTGAGACCTTTCCTAATGTCCCCCCCAAGCTGTCTTAGATTGGACAACTGCTTTACCTCAATTTTTAATTATTTCTCATGCTCTAAAATTTACTTTCAGCAATTGTTTTGTCTGTGGAGGGATTTGGGAGAGCCAGGTAGTTTGCCTGTCATGTCAATGGATAGGAGAAGAGTTAATGACCAAAACAAGAGATGAAATGATTCATAGGAGTTTGAGTTCTTAAAATTAAAAAGGATTTACATAAATAAGACATGCAGCTAAAATTATTGGAGAAAGCAGACATTGGGGAAAATCTTTGTAGTAAGTGTTTCTGATAAATTCTCATTTTATTGGGGTGGTTAGATGGTGCAGTGAATAGAGCACTGGTCCTGGAGTCAGGAGGATCTGAGTTCAAATTCAGCCTCAGACACTTAATACTTACTAGCCATGTGACTTTGGTCAAGTCACTTAACTCTAATTGCCCTACATTCCCTCCTCCAAAAAAGCAAAAAGAAAAAAACTTCTCATTTTTTAATATTTATGAAACTGATTAAAATTTCTAAGAATAAGAGCTATTAACAGTCAAATGATATGAATAAATGATTTCCAGAGGAAGAAATCCAAATTACCAACAGCCATATGGAAAAAAATGCTCTTAAATCATTTACAGAAAATGTAGACTAAAACAACTCTGAGGTATCACTTCACATTTACAAAGAGAAATGACATATATAGGAGAGTCTATGCAAAGATAAGCACTTTAATGCACTTTTGGTGGGGCTATGAATTGCTCCAAACATTTTGGAAAGTGATTTGGAATGATGCTCCAAAAGGTACTAAACTGTGCATACCCTTTAAATTAACAATATTGTAACTAGGTCTATACTTCCAAAGGATCAGACAAAGATGAAAAAATCCACATTAACATAAATATTTATAGTAGCTCCTTTGTGGTGTCAAAGAAGTAGAAAATGAGGAGGTGCCCATCAATTAGGGGCACGTTTGAACAAGTTATGGCATGTAAAGATTTATGGAAAATTATTGTGCTGAAAGAAGTGATGAAGAGAATGGTATCAGGGAAAAAAAGAAAAAAATGGGAGGTCTTGGAAGAACTGATGGAAAATGAAGTGAGCATAACCAGAAGAGCAATTCATGCAACAAGAAGAAGGTAGAGATAAACACTCTGGAAACCGTAGGAATTCTGATCAACACGGTAACCTAACACAAATCCAAAGGACTCAGCATGAAACAAGCTATCCCTCTCCAGATGGAAAGCTGATAGACTCAGAATTCAAACTAAAGCACATTTTTCCTTCCTTCCTTCCTTCCTTCCTTCCTTCCTTCCTTCCTTCCTTCCTTCCTTCCTTCCTTCCTTCCTTCCTTCCTTCCTTCCTTTCCTTCCTTCCTTCCTTCCTTCCTTCCTTCCTTCCTTCCTTCCTTCCTTCCTTCCTTCCTTCCTTCTTTC